>NW_026267147.1:1185514-1193851 GCF_000697945.3 Frankliniella occidentalis
CCCCCCCTGACCTCCCCCGCACACGGTCACGTGGTCTGTCGTCGCGGGACCCGGCCCGGCACTTACACGATAAGGCCAGCGGGTTTTTTTGGAGAGGGAGGTCTCATCGTTTGATATTCCCTCCTGGTCGTCGTTTGTTTATTTACATCTCACTTCTTTTCCCCGAGACGTTCGCCTTTATGTTGGCGAATGAATGGCGGCGCGACCCGTTCTTCCAGGAGCCTTTTGCCTCCAAGGACACTCGTCCTCCGCCCGCCCTGCCCCCTTTCTATCACGTTGCGTTTCTGCCCCCATTCCTCGGCGTGAGCGCGTGGTGCGGCCCGCCGGTGACTCAGTGACTCACTTTTCAGAGATTAGGAAGTGGGAGAGTCATTTCCTTCCTCATCGCACGTTCTTCGTTGTTGTGTGTTTTCTGGGGTGTCAGTCGGCCCGGTATCCCGACCGGTTTTTTTTTTCTTTCGTATGTCGTCATTCCGTTCGAACGACCCGGTATAATCGTCATCGTCGTCCTGATGGGCCCCGCGCGCCGCCTCGTGTCAGCCTCGGCGGAGCCGAAGTGGGGCCGAAGTGGACGCGGAGCGGAGCCGAAGTCGTGGACGCGAAGCTGTGACGGGAACCGGCTGACAGGCCTGTTGCGGCGGGGCGGGGTGGCAAGGCTGGGGGCGGGGCTGGTTGAGGCACACGGCAAAGGGGCTTTCAGGGGAGAAAATGCACGAGGGCTCGGCACCATGTGGGCCGGGCCCAGCACACAAAAGCCAACAGTCCGGCCAGGAAGTGTGCATGTTTGTGTTTGTGTGTGTGTCTGCTGGGAGGGGACAGCCTGGCGTGCATGTTCCCGTCGAGGACACGCCTCGTCCTAACCTTACCTAACCACCCGTCGCACCGCACAAAACCTGCCTCCTAATTGGGATGTATATATCGCTTTGATTGCTTTATCATCAGAGAGGATGCGAGGTCACGAAGCACAAACGAGAACGAATCGCTGCTCCGGACTGGTTCTATATTTTTTTTTCTTCATTCCGTTTTGGGCGCCACCACCACCGCACGGTCGGTCGGTCGGTCCAGTTCCCGTCACATGGCCGTTCCGTTTCCGGTCAGCAGCAGCGGGCCGCTCCTGGACAGAAGAAGGCGAGCTAACGAGGGCTTGAGGTGCCCGCCGCGGGCCTCCTGCCGCCGGGCCGCCCCGCGCTGATGGGGGGCGGCTTGCAGCGAGACGTTATTTGCTCTGCGCTCGTTGCTGTTTGTCTTGGGAGCGCGCCCGCCCCTCGGCCCGCCCCCCGGCCCGCCCCTCGGCCCGCCCCCAACTACAATGCGCTCGTCTCGCGGACCTGCAGGCGCTCAGCGGCAGCAGCAGCGGGGCAGGAGTAGCGCCTCCGCTACCGCCGCCCTCCTCTCCTAGTCATCGCGCTCCTCACACCCGGGCCGTCACCAGTGGAGGGGATTAATTCAATCATAACAAGTAACCTGTGGACGTCGGTCCGTCCTGTTGCGTCATGGGGGCATTACCGAAGTCTCACCTCCTCCTGGCGCTTGGTCGAGTGCGCCCGACACCTGTGTGTGCGCCGTGCACCTGCAGCTGGCATTGTGCAGGTGTCTCCTTTGTGTCAGCGGGTCCCCCCTCACAGCTACAGCCGCGCACATGCACTGTGAAAAATTGTCGTACCGGGTACAGGAAAATTTTCCATGGAAGAAGTCGTACAAGTACAATCTAAAATTGTACAATTTACTAGCCCTGAGCAGTTCTCTGCGAATGGGTCACTTTTGACATCTGTACGTCAAGGAAAAAAAAATCTGTTTTATCGAGTTTTTCTTATGGTATGTTGCTGACTACTGTCCCTAGATACAAGATTTCGAAGATCCCAGCTCCCACTCAGAAGTTACAAAATTACCCTATAAACCCCATAAGGAATCCTTAAAATGGTTACGGATCTTACTGGTTACGGATCTTACAAATTCGTATAAAATCGGACCTTTAAGACGAACGAGACGACCGATCGGCAAGGGCGAGACGTATTTTGGGTCAGGCTGACAATACGGACACAACCCCGTTTGAACCTCATCGAAATTCGCATTAGAAACTTCGCAAAAGAGTGCACGGATCTTACACTCTATGCTTGACACTAACAGTTTTTAGGTGTTCTAGTCAGTGTAGGCGGCGAACCAGACGAGCCTCACCTGCGTTTGAAGTGTTGTCTAGTGGAGGACACATAACTCTATCTATGGGAAGTTTCGTGGTTGTCGTATGTTAAGTTTTGCGGTAGAAAAGTGGCAAAAACTGGCTTTATGACTTTTGTTACCTTTCCATGGAGGACATTTTTTGAGGCAGTCGCGTAAAGACATCTGTGACTTTCTAGAGACGGGCCAAGTATGAGAACATAGCCTCATGTGTGTAGTACACGAGACCACCTGCGGAAATCAGTTTTCATATCCCCTTTCGGCGTACACAGAAGTTTAAGTTCGAAATCGGGAGTTGTGGACATGCAAAATGGTTACGGATCTTACATTTTCGACCCTTCCCGTTCAAATATCTTTTGAGGGGATGACTCTAATGTCGAAGTAACATTTGTTTTGTGTTTAGTTAGTTTAAAGACGCAGAGATAGCAAAAAAAATCGTTCAGATCGGTTAAGATTTCGATGAAATAGAGCGTGGACACGAAAGTGACCCATTCGCGGAGAACTGCTCCCCTATGTGTCGACTTGGAATCGAATATCGAGCGACAGTCGGAGGTTGTACATGTACGACTCGTATTGTAAACGGCAAAATACAAAATATATCGTACATGTACAAATATATTTCTCACAGTGTGGCGTTCCCTCCGGCCGCGTTTCCTCCGGACCAACCGGCTGCTACGTCGTGGCGGCTCATTGAAATGGCTGAAAATCGGCAGAAGACCGGGGCGTGTTGTGTGAGCGATCGGAACTCGTGACGCGCCCGCTCCGCTCGGCTGCTCACGCGCGGGCCCCACGGTCGGCCAGGAGGACGGGGATTCATTCACCTTTCCCACCAACGACTGTCGAAGATCGCACTAAATCCTCCCATCAGATGATTCGCTTTTGCCCGCCCGACTGCCGCCAGCTAACGCGGGGGGAGCAATTAAAATCATCTCTTTTGATCGCGCCCCGCCGCCCCGCCGGAGAAAGTCCTTCCACGGGGGTCATTCATTCCATTTTCTGCCGCCTTTTGCTGCCGCTCTGCTGTTGCTGCTCGACAGACGGGCGGTTCCGATTTGATATGAAAAGGCGAGGGCGTTTTCTGTACGGTTCGCAACTTGCTGCCACCGCACCACCACCACCACCGGTGAGCCGCTGCCAAGCCCGCCGCCACGCCACAAGCCGGGTGGACCGGTTGTTCCCGACAGCTTTTGCCGTGTTTGATTTGAAGCTCCCTGGCGCGTGTAATCTGAGATGGAATCATCGCCAGTCTGTAGTAGTGGGCCTGCGTGGATCGGACCACCAGCTGACCAAACGTGTCATAGTCCATAGACAGCGTCCACCAGAAGGCTAGATGTTGAGTAGAGATGTAACACCTTGAAAGGAAATCAAAACTGGACGAAAAGTGAAAAGCCTCCCAATGAGGGTAGAGGTTGTACAGCTTGAAGGGAATTCCAAAATTACCAAACAGTGCCACCATAAAGATTAAATAACACCGTGAAATGACCGAACTGCGTTTTCGAAAACGTTCCAATAACTTTTCAAAACGTCTTCTTGTTTCCTATGTTTTGTACAGAATAATAATCTTGCCTCTAACAATAATTACAGCAGAAGATTTAATGTCTTCCGCTGCGGAGACAGAGAGTCCTGAAGCAAATACAACCGCCGCACCGCCCTACTCATTTATTGCCTATTCTCTGGTTGGCGCAGACGCAATCTTTTCTCTCTAATATTTTTTTCCCCTCCTTCCCTTCCCCCGGGCTGCACTTTCACCTTCGTTTGGATTTGGTCGACTGTCGCACTGCTCCTCGATGAAACGATAACTGCGGGTCTCGGCCCGGCTCGGCCCCGGCACTTCCATTGTCTCTTACCGAAGGGCGGGCGTGGGAGGCGAGGAGGGTGGGGCGGGGCAGGTCAGGTGTGGACGGCCTGCTGATTGGTTTGTCGGCGAGCGCGGGCTCTAACCCTTGCACTTGTTTAGCACGACTTGCGTCACCGCCGTAACATTGCCCGATGATTGAAATAACGCGACTGCTTTGCATCACACAATCATAATGAGAGCATAGACAGGCAGGCATTTAATTTTTCTAGTTTTTCCATTCACAAAATTTTAGCCTGCCGTTTTTCGGTATCTTATTTTGTCAGAAACGCCGAGGAAATCATTTGCAGGGCAAATATGTAAGGATAGCAGGCGGTGCAGGTGTGTCTCCAGGGCCAGCCAGGATCAGTCTTCCGGTGCGTGAACCAATCAGTCCTCATCAGCGACACAAAGCCAGGTGGCCGGGTCCGGTCCAGCAGGCGCAGCCGGGCAGCCCGCCCAGAGGTCGCGCTGGCGGTGCGAGTGGCGCCCTGGGGTCGGGCCCAGCCAGGCGGGCCTTACGAGGTTATGATGCTCACAACATACAAGGCGGCCAAGGACCTGTTGCTGGCTGGCATGCCCACTATTGTCCTGGCTCTCCGCCCCTTGCCGACAATATCCCCCGCCCCTCCCTCCTCGGAGTCCAAACCTTCCTGGCTGCGGCCCGGCTACATCCTGCAAGGGGTCGCGCAGTAGTCGGGGATGGGGGTCAACTTCTGGCTGCAAACTCTTGAGAATTATTATAACTGTTCAAGCTTGTTATGATGAAGGTGATCGATACACCATAACAACCTTGCATGACCTGATTGCCGTCCGGGCTCAAGGTGATAACTCAATTGTTCTCAATCGGTCCGGTAAACGCCCGCCCGCCCGACTCGACCCCGACCGCAGGATGATGCCGATTCGGACTCGTTTTCAAAGTGCGCGCGCGCTGCGGCGGTGATTGCCGTGCGTAAGTGCGGCGGCGGCGCGCCGAGTGAATGCGATGTGAATGCAGTGCTGGCGTCCAGCGCGGCGCGCGGCACAATGTGTGACGGCCCGGCGCGGCCCGGTGATGCAACGGGAGCGGACCGTAACTGAAAGGGGCTCGAGAAGAGAGGCCGTGGCAGGCGCGGGAGATGCCCCGCGTGGCGCGCCGCGCGCTCCGTGTTGACGGACGCGGCGCGGGAGATTCCATCTGCTTTGCTCGTCGGACGATGATGTGACTGCAGCTAACGAAACTGCCGCCGCATAGTTCGCGCGGACCGTTATGTCTGACCGGGTGCTTACAAACGAGGGCCACCACCCCCTGTGTACAGAGGGTAGTGTTATCCCCATGTAATCCCTATGTAATCCGTATAATTCTTAACCAAGTTTTGAAAAATGATCACTAAATTTTACCAAGCTATCAGAATTTAATGGTTTTAGCCCCAGAAATTCAGCAAATTTCATGTGTAATCCCTTACAATTCACGTGTAATCCCTGTAATCACGTAATCCTGTGTACATCCTAAATCAAAGTAGTGGCCCCCTCGTTTACAAATCAGGAGCGCAATTGCTTAACACTTGTAAGTGTCATGCAACTGCAAGTTATGAGCTGCGAGCCAGTTTGCATGCAAGTACTAAATCCGGTAGTGTATATGTATTTAACGTGCAGTTCAGCTACACGCTTGCAAGTTTTAAGCAGTTGCACACTTGGATGTGTACTAGGTGGCAAGAGTTTTTTTCGCGAATTTTTCATAAAACGCGTATCTTGTACTTTCGTATGCATTTGCGTCTTCTATCTCGCGTTTACTCAAAGATTGTTTTTCTTTCTCAATTAAAATTTTTGCAGTAATTTGCGTTTGCGCTGTGAGCTTGTGCCCGTTCTTGTTATTCAAGCTGATAGCGGCAGCAGCGGCCCGCAAGTCCAGTCCAGTTAATGGGCGTGAGACTTTCGTCGTCGCGCAAGTGAGCGTCTCAATTATACAACAATATTCTAAACCGCGCGCGCGCACACACACACACACACTTTGAAAACCAGTTAAAGACAGGGAGCGTACTTACGCAGAATACCTTGTGGGCTTATTCTTGTTTTGAGATTTTGCACACGTGCTTGTGTGAGTGGGAAATTCTGAAAGTGATGCTGCTAAAAATAGTTAAAACTTGGTAAGTTCTGTGGCATCTAGGTGAATACAAAACATAATTGTTTGGAAGATTCGTGCTTGTTGCAAACACAAGTACGATTTTAGGACGTGCGAAATAGCATTGCGGGTACAAGCGGGGTCATGACCCTTTGCAAAGGTGAGGACGTCCACGGCCGCGGCACGTATCACGTATGTCACCTCTAGCTGGCTATTGGAAAACTTCATGGCCCGACTGCCTTGGCGTGAAAGGAACACATACACACACACTCAGAGAGAGGGAGAGAGAGGAAGAGAGAGAGAGGGAGAGAGAGAGAGAGAGAGAGCTCACGACGAGGGTACCCCTTGTCATAAAGCGGGTGACGGCCGCCCAGTCACCTGTTGGGCTGCCAGCCCCGGCTCGCCGCCGCCACCGGCCTCCTGGTCCAGACTGCCGCCGGCCTAATGGCTTTTATTAGCTTATCTCGCCTCTACATCGCCCCAGTTATTTTCGTGTCTAGGAAGTCACTCGTGCAGCGCCACCGCCGCCGCCGTACGTCGTTTTGTGTATAGAGAGTGATGATGCGTTATCGGCGCGCCGTATTGCCGGCTCGTTAGCCGCGTTATCGCCGCAGCGTTATTCGACGTTATAAAGCGATTTCGATAGCATTGTCTCATGCATTCATGAGCCGGGGTCGCCGAGCGTTATGAAACGAGCTATCTGTCGCTATCGACGCGCCTCATCGATCGGAAGGGTTGCGATTTGCAGTCATAACGGCGCGCGATTATTAGAGGGGACCGGAGGGGACCGAGCGCGTGCTTGCTAAGCGGCTCTCGTTTTCTCTCTCGCCGGCCCGATAGTGCAGGGAGGGGCCGGGCGGAGATGCAAGGATCCCGAGGTGCATGCCGCGAGCTTATCCCATCGGCCCGCGGGGTTAATCTTAGCGCCAGCTCCGGTATCGCGGGGGCGCCGGGCGGGGCGCGAGTCCTCAACCCGATCAGCCGATAGGAGTGGCACCTCGGCTGGCGGCGCGACGCGGTGTGCTTTCTCCCACAAAGGGCTTTCTATACACCGGCCGACAACCCCTCTTCGTTCGCCGTTTGGTGTAAGTGCGACGCGCCGGCGCGATGCGCCCGCTCGCATGCGGCACTCTGCTGGAAAACGATGGAGCGTGTGACTGCAGGCGCGTGTTTGGTAAAAATAATAATATCTGCGTTTGTTTTTGTAGGGGAGGTAACTTTGAGGAAAATTCCTCTGAGTTTCAGAAAGTCTTCTCAAGAGTTTCCTCCATATTTTGAGAAGATTTCCTGAGAATCTGAGGGTTTTTCCATAGTTGGTAAGTTTGTTGTTCCTCAAAGTTTTCCCTTTCCGCTCAAAAAATCAGCAATTGTTTTTACCGTTGTGTGGCAAGTTATTGCGTTCGGGAGTTGCAGTGAGTGGGACACTTAAATTGTAGTTATCATCAGCCCGGTGACGTCCACAAGTGACAGGCCCGGGGCGGCCGTGCCGCGCGGTGAGGACCCCTCCGGGTGTGTTACACTTCCGGACGGGTCGGGTCCGATCGGCGGCGGCTGGTCCAGTCCAGCCGTCCAGCCTCGGACCGTGAGAATTCCGCCCCGCAGTGCGGCATCGGACCTGCACCACTCTGTCGTAAATTGTACCCCAAAACCGATAGCCTCTTTCCAGTAGAAACTGCCTTTTATTCCGCATCGCACACGTAATTGTTACGAAGTTGTAAAATTACAACGGACGTCGATGGACATGATGGCTGCCTAATGAAGCGCCTCTGTAACGGCTTCCTCCCCGCCGCGGTGCGCTGCCGGTGCGTCACAGGGCGCGCGGCCAGTGTGGTCCGCTCACGCAACACCAGTCTTGAACTTGTCCTCCCGGCGAAGGCTGCCGCGGGAGCCTGCCGAGCGAACTTGGG
Source organism: Frankliniella occidentalis (assembly GCF_000697945.3). NCBI lineage: Eukaryota > Metazoa > Arthropoda > Insecta > Thysanoptera > Thripidae > Frankliniella > Frankliniella occidentalis. Next base: position 1,193,532 of record NW_026267147.1, read on the forward strand.
CACCGAACCGAACCGACCGGGGCAATAATTTCGTTTGCCGGCGGCGCGCGGGCCGGGCCACCCTGCTGGCCGCGCTCCAGGACTCTGCGGCCGTCTCTCTCGCTCCCGCGGCCGGGTCGGCGCCCTCTCGCTCCGCTGCAGCCGCCGCCACTCCACTGTAAACTCTATGGCAACACATGTGTGACCATAGCTGGCGACATTCCCCTTTTGGCGACTTCCCTTTTTTGTCGCCAAACTTTGGCGACATCCGAGATGTGACCATAATTATGGAAACAGATATGTCGCCATGATAGGTCCAATTTAGAACATAAACTTTGTCA
>NW_026267147.1:1194620-1196456 GCF_000697945.3 Frankliniella occidentalis
GGGGGGGGGGCTTGCCTACCACGCGGGAGTTGAAAGCCTTGCCGTCGGTACCCTTCTGGCACATGAGTGCTCAGGCGACGAGTATATGAATGGTGACATCCTGGAACACCGGAATGCTAGAAAAGAGACGCACCACCAGAAGGAACTCGCCACTGGCTGTTGTCATGGTCACTGCGAAGCCTCGTCTGTGGTAATGCGGCTATCAAAAGCGAACGGAACCGAAGTTCAGACAGAACAGAAGTTCAAACACGTGATTGGTATCTGGCTTCCCTAAACGTAGTGTGTAAAAAATATTAGTGGTTTCCGGACTCTGTCTCTGGTTATGTGTGACGGGTCAGCTGAAAGCAACTTCGAATATTCATTGTACGGGATCTTGCTATTTAACTGAATATTCAGATTATTCATTCAATGGTATTAAAAACATTAACTTTGTATTCAGGATATTTACTTATATTCGTTGATAGTCACAAATATTCACACATATTCAGCAAAATTCGCATTTTTTCAGATATTCACACATTTCAGCAATATTAATACTCATCTCCATCACTTTCTGCAATCTGCAAGTTATCATTTTTCTGTATTCGTGCGCATATTCAACGGTATTCCACACATATTCAACGACATTCACGCGTATTCAGAGGTATTCAAGATCGATTCTGGATTGACATTTCACTTCGCTATCTCTTTTCTTTTGTAAGAAGTTGTATCTGGTGCGTTATGGTTATGATGGCGGTGCAGTGCGAGGTGCCGCCGACCTCGGCGCGCACGTTGCCCAACCCGCCGCAGAGTGAGTCAAGGGGGATCCTCCTCGGGATCCTCGCGGAGAGCTCATAGCACCTACACCAGCTCGACCTCCCTAACCTCTCTATGCCGCTCTCACGAGATCGTCTCCCCTCCCCTCGCCCTCCCTCCCTTCATACTCTCACTTGATTGGTCCCAATGCCATAGCACCTACAGATATGCCGTACTGCAGGTCATTACGCCGTTGTCCTCACATGAACGATACGATTGTGGCAGACGATGAAATAATAATAATTGGGAGAGAGAGGGAAGGGCATTATTTGTTTTGGCCTCCACAGGGCTCGGCTGCGCCGCTCGGGGCGAATAGGAAATGACCAGGCGGGCTCTGCTAAACGGGTCGTGTCGGGGCGCCGCCGCTGGCGCCGCCGCCCTCCATATCCATGAGCTGAACGTGCGGAACCTCATGTCCACGAGCGGGGCCCCCGTGGCGCTAGCTCAGCTGTGACATGTCGGTGGTCACGCCCGACGAGTGGCGTGCTGATTGATTCTAAGAGGCGTTTGCGGTGCGACTGAATGAATGCAGCCGGAGCGAATGGCACACATCACCTCATCAGGCCCCCTCAACAGCCTCAACAGTCACGTCGTTGGCCGAGTGTCCCGTCCGACGACGGGGGCTATGAGCGAAGCGGGGCGCGGTTGATCGGAAGTGTTGATGACGCAACGGCGCATGATGGGCCACCTCGCCTTGCAGTTGCAGCCCCCACAAACAGCCAGCGTTACGACAGTCGATAGTCAAGCCGAGTGGACCCTAGGATTAGGTTTCGTCCCGACGGCCCGACAGGTGTCACAGGGGCGTCTGTTTGATGCTGGAGTCAGAGTGTAAGAAAAATAACTCTTTTGATCTTAGAGATGTGTGCGTGTGTTAAAAAGAGAGAGAGAGAGAGAGAGAGAGAGAGAGAGAGAGAGAGAGAGAGAGAGGGGGGAGGGGGGAGAAAGGGAAAGGGTTATGGATCCTAGATCCCACTGGATGTTTTAGAGGCTCCAGTTTCACGACTCGGCCCTCCTCCGCAGGCGCAGGCGTCCTGGGAGATT
>NW_026267147.1:1196816-1209430 GCF_000697945.3 Frankliniella occidentalis
GTGGAGCAGACGAACAGGAGATTGGTTCGGTTGGTTTCCGGTCACATTGACGAACGGCGGTGGCAGACGGTGGTCCGGGCGGGAGTACGACAGAGACGCACCCGCACACCTTCTCTCTCTGTCTCTCTCTCTTTCTCTCTCTCACTCTCTGTCTCCCCCCCCCCTCTCTCTCCCAGCAGCCCTAGCGGTGCCTGTGTTTGCCTGGGCGCGCAGCAACCTCGCACGGTCTGCGCACAAACTGCTGCAAAGCCACCACGAGGAGCCGCTGGACCGTAGCATAACCGTGTCACTTACTCACTGGCGGTTGGTTCAAATGCTAAAGTAGGTGCCTTTTAAGTTTGAAAATATTCCACGCGTGGCTTTATCGTAATTTGAATGGGCTGACAACCTCAAAAATAAAGTAGGTGGCGCCCTCCGCCCCCTTAAAATAATTTCCTCTGTAGGATGTGGCCGGCGCCATGTCGACACGGTGACGGTATGCAGGTAGCCGTGACGCAGCCCGCCGGGCACGCTCCAGAGCCGCTCCCACTCCCGCGCCGCCACCCCACCGGCAGCTGCCGCCGCCACGCCGCGCCAAGCGCACCTGGGCAAGGCGGCTCCCCGTCGTGATGTCGCTGAGGACCGCCCCCCAGCAATTTACACCGCTCCGGCGGGTTAAGCCTCGGTCAGCGCCAAGCTTCTTCTTTAAATACCCTGCGCGCTTCTTTTGTCGTATTATTATTTCTACCACTCGGCCCGGCCCTTTCAAGGATAGCAGTTTTTGAAACGCGCGCCCCTTTTGACGACACCTCGCTGCCTCGTGACGACTGTCGCCGTGGTCGTGTCGGCCCAGTCGCGCGGGATGCGGGGCCGGGCTGCCGAGGACCTCGAGTAGCACGAAGTAGCGAGAAATGGCAAGGTCAAATTTGGTATTGACACTTTATGTTATTGCTAAATGTCAGTCTCCCGGGAGACGGCCGTCAAGGTGAAACGTCACACCATAAAGTGAATTTCTCGGCATCCACATACAAATGAGACCCGAAGCTGGCAACAGCTTTAAAAATGCGTGTACAGCCAATTTTAAGATTTCTAAAAAAAAACAAAAACAAAACAGAATTCTAGGTTTTATAGAACTTTCTGAAATTTCACGAGATTCTGGAGGGTGTGAAATGATCGGTTAACACGTTCACGTTGAGTCGAGGGTGATTTCGGGGATTTGAGGGATTTTACACACATTGATGTGCTTATACTTGTCGAGTTGAACACACTAATGTGCAGTGCATCCCCGACCAACGCGCGGGAGGTAAATTATGGGGACCCTAACGCACGGGTGAGCCGAGGAGGAGGCGCCCGCGGTCGGGCCGCCCAGAAGTGGGGTCATCCGCGGCCTACTTTGCGCAAAGTGCGCCCGGGCCAGCCTCCTCACCTTGGGCTGCTGCACCCCAGCCCGGCTGCACGGACACCCACCCGACCACCGCGACGACTCCTTCCGGTCTGGTGCCCCCACCGTTACCCGCGCAGGAGCTGCTCGCCGCACACGCGCGCTGTGTGCGCGAGTCTTTTCTGCTCTTACTCTAACTTTGCAATAACATTCGCTCGTGCCGCCGGCCGTCCAGCCCGTCTTCGGTTATTGGCAGTAAGAGTGTTGGCCGCGCCGCTCGCTGCTTATTGGCAGTCATCAGGGGTCCTCCCTGCACTTGCACGCGACCTCCCCGGCGTTGCTTAATCGCAGTCGGTGCGTGAGTGGAGCCCGTCACGCGCGTGCGGACCTCTAAGTACGCACGTACGGACCGACGTTATTGGCAGTCGAGCGACGTGCGCTTACATTATTGATCGGAGAAAGCAACGGCGGGAGGGGGGATTATTTGCAGCATGTATCACACACACACACACACACACACGCGCACGCACGACAGCGCGCGTCCAAAACTTTGAATACGGTGGTGGTGATGTCACCGCTTTGGCACACGGTCGGCGACGCCTAACGTGTGTAAGTATACGCACCGCGACACAATGCAACGCTCGCGCACCGCAGCGTCCGGACGGTGAAAAGTTACGCTGGACCGGCGGTGGTGCTGGCTGCTGGCGGTGGCGGGCCTGCCCCCCTGTCTGCTCCAGTTGTGTGGCGCGTTGGGGGGGGCGCTCGGCACACATCTGTTACCGAGTGTGAAGTGTGACAGGAGCCAGAGGCGCGCGCGCGCGCACAAGCGACTTACGACCAGTCGGAAGAGGCTGATTGGTTGATGGATGAGCGGCCCTCCTCCCTCCAGTCACCTCCAGTCACCCCGCGACACCCGCCTAATGGGCCATTGTGACGGCGCGGTCCTGATCAGCAGCGGCGGCGGCGGCTGCGGCCCAGGGTGCGAAAGTTCGAGCGCGCGCGCCGGGAAAGAAAGCAGCAGCTGCAGCAAGCTGAGTGAGGTGCTGCCGTTCTGTTCCGGGTGCATTGCATTGCGTATCCCCCGACGACAAACGATGCGACAATGCAGGGGTCGTTATGTACTGTCACACGATAAAATACATGTTATCTTTTTTGGCTTCCGACCGCTTCCTTCGTTGCGTTACTTACAGACTCCCGAAGATATTATCATCATCCCGGTCACATTGTCAATCACTTTTCTGACGTCGCGTCATCGTCACCCTCGTATAAGGGGTCGTACACAAACTAGATCATTTACGAGGAGTGGGGTACTTTTATCACGGCACCAAATTTTAACTCGGCGTTGTAAATGGAACTGTTTGGGGGGCCGTGATAATTGTAACCCCAAAGTTAACATTTTTCCGGGTCTGGTAACTTTATCATGGTGGGTCTTAAAAACTTCCACTTTCAACCCTAAACGCAAATAGAGAACCGTGAAAAAAGTACCCCACTTCGAAAAATGACGTATTTAGTGCAGATTCCACTTACCGCATACGGCAAACTCTCACAGCTATTGTTTTTTGATTTGCAGAAGGAGTCCAAGGGCGGCGAGGAGGAGTTCCCCTGGGAGGACGTGCTGGAGGGTCTGACGGCCGACCCGCCGACCACCGTCACCGACTTCAGCTGGGACTTCACGCGCCACGAGCGGGTCGACCCGCTGCCCGACCTGGGCGTCGACCTCACGCACTCGAGCGCCTCGAGCGCCGCCAACTCCAACAGCGCCGAGGACGACTCGGACGACGCGGCATCGGTAAGCATCGGTCGAGATGAACGCGGAACTCCTGTCGGTGGAAGTGGGCTGATGCGTGCGGTCGAACGAGTGGCGGCGGGCCGGGCGGACGGGCTGCGGCCGAGCGCCTGTCGTTGGCAGCGTAGGCAGGCCCGCAACGCTCGGCTGCGCGGCGCGGTGGACTACACCAGCGCCCTCGCGCGCTACCGCTAGGAGGACGAGTTCCTCCATTACGTTTTTCTGCAAACTTGTGCGCGTTTTTATTATTTTTTCCCCGCAAGATCCCAGACGCGCTGGGAACGCCGCCGGTTCGACTGGTCGCTCTATATGGTTTGAAGAGCGGTGCGGTGGGGGGTGGGGTGGGAGGCTGGTAAGTAAACGAGGAAGCTACTCCCGCATGTGCGAGCCGTGGGTGGCGAGGCGTGGGCTGCAAGGCCGTTGGGTTCCATAGTTCCATACATTCCTTACTTTATGCTGGGGAAGAAGGGGAAAAAAAGAAGTGTCCAAAAAGAAATAAGTACAGTGCGATTCATGGCGTGTTGGCGATTTTGTTCCAGCTGCGGGCGGTGGGTGGCCCGTCGTCCCGCCCGGAGGGGAAGGACCTGGACTGGGACCAGGACGAGCCGGACGCTGCCTACAGCTCCGTCATACGGAGGGGCGCGCAGTCCCTGCCCGTGACCATCTGCAGAGGGTGAGTTGGGGAAGTGATTGCGAATACTCTCCGCAGGATATTGGGAGGTGTGGTTTCGTTTCGTTTTTCATGTTGTTTAGTCCACTGACTGAAACGTTTCAACCCTAAGGTTCGAGGATGCTGACGACGGCCTCGGCGACGAGGACAACAGCGAGGACCCCGTGTACGCCAACTGCCTGCTGGAAGACGAGCCGCTGTACGAGAACTTCTCGCATCATCTGAGCGGACTGGGCGGCCTGGGCCACTACATCGACCACGACCCGCTCGACTACTCGGACGACGAGGAGCACATCTACGAGCACGTCCACCACGTGCACGGCCACCACCGCGACGGCGACGTGCACCCGCACCACCACCCGGTCAACGTGTTCCTGGCGCTGCTGCAGGGCTCGGCCCCCATCAGCCCGGACCCCAACATCTACGAGGTGCCCCCCGGCGCGATCCGCTGCACCACCCGCGACCTGGACTGCTTGGACTCGGCGCGCAACATCACCCCGCCCAGCGGCTTCCAGGTGAGCGGCCGTCTGCACAGAGACGGGAAGATCCTCTTGTGGCGCGCGCTCTCTCTCTCTCTCTCTCTCGCCCTCCCAGTGCGCCACTTGGCTCAGCTGTCCGTGACCCTGGCGCTACACGGCGGTGACGCCGGTGTTGTGCTCTCTGACGCAAGGCACGGCACGCTCGGCGCGCGGACGCGCTAACCGCTACGGCAAACGCTGCTTCTGCGGGCGGAACGGGCGACTGCCCGCGGGGGCGAGGCATTCTGCAATGTTTCATTCTGCTTTAAAAAAATATGTTTTTAAAACGTCAACAATTTTTAACTGCGAAACGAGCCAATGTTAGAAAAGTCACCTAGATTCGAGTCACACTTAGACGCGCTGTAGCGGGTTCGTTTGAAAATCACACGGTAAAAAGAATGTCTTGGAATTCGAGGAAATTTCTTGGATTTCAATACTGGGTGGATAATTTCAAGATTGGCCCTTGAAATCCCATACTTTGTCTTGAAACTCCCAGCTTCCAAGGGAATTCCTTGGAATTTTCGTGTGGTATTCAAGGGTTTCCCTTAAAGTATCTAGATCGTGCCTCAAGGAAAACCCTTGAATACCAGACGAAAACTCAAGGGCTTTCCCTTGGAAGCTGCGGGTTTCAAGACAAAGTCTGGGATTTCAAGGGCCAATCTTGAAATTATCCACTCAATCTTGAAATCCAAGAAATTTCCTCGGATTTCAAGACATTCTTTTTACCGTACAGTGGTGGCTACAACAGTCAAAAACCCACCGACTATTCTTGACCCCTGATCGAACTCGGAATCTCTTCAAATTGGCGTCATTGATTGATTGGGCAAATCAGTTCTGAACGGGTGCTGCCGATGCGGTTAAGGACTTCCCCTTGTTTCGTTTTTTTTTTTTTTGCGGACCAGGTCTTTTGACGACACCTACTCTGCAGAAAGTGATCCTGCGGAAGAGGGAAGCAGCAACTCTGACGGAAACAGAAATTTGCCATTTCCCGTCCAAGTGGCGTCAGCGCCCTCCCCGTCGCGACGAAATAACGATTGAGTAAAGTAAGCGTCTTCTGGTCTTGTTGCAGGATTACGAGAAGCTCTCGTGGGTGCGAGCGGCAGGCAGCATACGCAGTGCGGCCGCCTTCTACGACGACGACCCCCTCGACGGCCACCACTACCTGCGCGTCGACACGCTCCGGGACACTGTAGTGTCAGCCGCCGCCCAGGACGAGGAGGACCGCCACAAGCTCCCCGTCGAGGTCATCTACTCGACCATTGTCAAGCCGCGACGGAAAAAGAAGCAGCGTCCCGCCATCTCCGCCATGCTGCAGATCGCCGCCAGCATGCAGCCCACTCAGCAGGTCGCGCCGGACAGCCCACCCCAGGGCGAGGGCGTCGTCGTGGTCGCGCAGGTCGTCGACAAGGACACGGAGTCCCTGCAGCCACAGGGTGACGTCAACGACAACTTTATTGTGGTTGACGGCACAGAGGGCCTGGTCAAGGACCAGCTGACCGTCGTTCAGGCCGAGGCCGACTGTGTCCTCGTATCCGAGCTCTCCGAGCCAGTCAACGTCGAGGAGGCCAACTCCATCATCGTGCACGGTTTAGAGACCCCCGCTAGCGACGTGATCATCCTTACGGTGCAGCCAGACGACGAGGTTGCAGCCGCCCCGGCCACCGTCGATGACGAAGACGTGCGCAAATTCCAGGACGACGACCGCACGGACCTGGTCATTGTCACACCGCCGACTCCTCCCGTCGTGTCCGACGACGAGGATGCCGCCGAGGAGGCCGACACGGAGGCCGAGTCCGAGGTGGTGGAGGTTATTGAGATCAGCTCCGACGGTCGTTGGGACACCAAGGAGCTCCCGCCCACCGAGGTGGACGAGGCCCTCCTGCAGCAGCAGCAGGACGCGGACGCCAGCTGCTTCCAGGAGTGCCCCGCAGAGGAGGCCAAGATCAAGCACGCCGCCATGGCCTACGGCTCTCAGTACTACGTCAACGCGGCTGGCCCCGAGGCCAAGAAGCAACAGCAGCAACAGCAACGCACCGTGGTCCACGTCAATGCCGAGCCCCTCGACAGCGATCCCGCGGACACGACGGCCGCCTCCGTCAGCAACATCGGCACCCAAATCATGAAAAAGTACGAGGACGATCGGCAGAAGGTCCGCGACAGCCTCAACCTCCCCGACGTCAGTCTCCTCGACATGGACGAGTCCATGGAGGACATCGAGCGCGAGCGACGGCGCGTGATCGTGAACCAGGCGGTGCGCGCCAAGAGGATCAGCTCGTGGATCAAGAGCAGCGACCAGCAGCAGGGCGAGCAGGAGGACGCCGTGCTGCTCCCCGAGGACGCCAACCTGCACCTCAACGAAGACGGTGAGTACCGGCGTATCTGGTCGTCTGCTCCTGCTCCGGGCGCGGTGCAGTGTAAGCGCGGAGTATTTGCAACTTGCGCACGCAAAAAGAAGGGTGCGATCGCATCTACTCCGCGTCCAGGACAGCCGGGGATACTCCGCGCTGCGCCGTGGAGGCTGGGCCGCGCGCCGCGCCGCCGTGCGCGTTGGGCTGCCTGGGCTGCGGGCTCAGACCGCGCGGGGCCGCGTCCCTCTCTGTCGGTCGGGCTCGGCGGCGGCAGCAGTTTCTCTTCTCTCCCGCGCTCCAGGGTGTGGCGGGGCGGGGCGGATATGGAACACACGCGCAGGCGATAGTGTGGGAAATGTCCGACCGCGGGGCGAGGCAGGGTGTGTCGGGGCGTGGCGGGGCGGGGCGTGGCATTTTCAGCGGCAGCTGGATGACCCTCTCCGTGACGTGCGTGGCGGCGGCGGCAGCGCAGCGGCTCCCGCCCGCACATCCTGGTCCGTCGGCACGTCCTGGCACAGAGCGCCCGCCGGGTGGCTTCCTATAATGATCATTATGGCGCAGCCGCCAATGTATAACGAGGACGAAATCGGACCGACCGAAAAGGAGCAGTCGAGATTATACGTCGCGTCGGCGTGTCCTTGGCCCCCAGCCCGCCCCCAGCCCGCCGCCAGCCCGCCTCCGGAGGACAGGACCCTCTCGGTGGACGTTACCAGCCCGGCGGTAATGACGGACCAGCCAGAGAGGTGTATTTAAGCCCTTCCTCCCGCCTCCCCCACCTCGCCCTGCTCGACTCCACTTAGCCGAGCTTGGTTTTTCGACGGTCCGCGGCTCCTCGGCGATAGGAAGTCGACAAGAGCGGAGGGAGGCGCCCCCCGCCCCCCGGACGCGTCGCCTGGACCGCGGGCGTTGCCCCGGGGCTCGGGGGCGTCGTCACCAGCGCGTGCGGTAGGGGTGTACCGGCGGGCATTGCGGCGACGTCCCCAGTCGGAAGAGGCGGCGGGGGTCACAGCTCGTGCCACTCGCCCCCACGCGCCTGTCCTGACATGAGTCCAGATCGTCATTCGATGTCTAAATATGACTCAATCATCGCCTTCGGCGCAGAACAGAATCTTAGTCCGAGCCATGATGATTCCAACCTCCGAGCGACGCGCACCTGTCGCGGCCGCGGCTGTCGCAAGTGGACCGCGGTGGTCGTGCCCTCCCCCCTTCCCCCTGCCGGCTCAGTGGGGCCCAACAAGGCATTAAGGGCAACCGCTAATGGCCCGACCGGCCCGGCCTGGCCCGCCTTAAATTAGGTTTGCCCGCATGAGTAGTCTATCGGGACGGGAGCTCCGCAGAGCAGCCCGGCCAGGCCCAGCGCAGCGTCCTTCCCGGCGGCGGCAGCGCACGGCCCGCCGCCGCTCCTTTCTATTATTCGACTCGACTCCTCCACGTGTCGGGCTGAGATGAGAATGTGGTATCAAAGGTAGTGTTAAAACATTAAAAGAAATAAGTTACATAAAATCTCTCCCAACAGCAAAAGCAAAATCAAATTTTGAAAAATTTAAAATTACTATACAATGTGACTTTTATACATTTTTCTTGAATTGCTCGGTAATTGTACATTTTTAGACAGTCCCTACTAGCTGTCTCTACCCGAAGGTAAAAGTTTCCCGTTTTGATAAATATTGGCGGTTTTTGTATCCAGTTTTGATAAAGATTGGCATTCCAGTTCTAGTGACGGAACATTTCTTTCCAGTTCTTGAGGCAACATACTGTATAACCCAAATTTCGTCGTCATTTATTAGAAAGGGCTGCTTTTGATCCCCTTCCTTTTTTTATTGGTAGATGATACCAACAATGCCCGCCGTATTTTACGTCTGATGTTCAATCATGCAAATAATATACGCAAACTGCAGAGACAATCTTGGGGTCTGTCTAAAAATGTTTTGTTCGAGTTTGCCGCGGGGGCGGCGCGGAAGCTAAGTCAGCTGACAGACAGACAGAGGGGGGAGGAGGGGGGGGGGTGAGAAAGAGAGAGAGAGGAGTAGGGCAGGCCGGCAGACCTTTGTGTCGTCTGCTGGAGTAAGCGTCTTGCCTGGAGGCGACCTGCAGGAGACTTGGGGCCACCTCCATGAGAGGTTAACTAGATGCTGCCAGCGGCGAGCGGTGCGGCAAAGGGAGACAGAAGGGCGAGGGAGGGGGAGGGAGAGAGAGAGAGAGAGAAAGGGACAGCAACAGGGCACGGGAGAATGGCGGCCTGGACTGCTCTTTCATTTGGGTCTACTGTCTGCTGATGAACTTCCGCACCCCTTATCCCCTCCCTCTCTACAAGTGAAAGGAGAGAGAGAGAGAGAGAGAGAGAGAGGAGAGGAGACACTGACGGATAGCATACCCACAGCATAGCATCAGCGGTCCTGGCAGGCCAGCGGCTCCAGCGGTCTAGTGGCGCAATAGATAATCATCATCAGGAGGTGACGGTCCGCGCCGGAGCTGCTGGAGCCCCGCCTGGACAATGGACGTGTGGCGGGCCGGCGTCGAACCGAACCGCACTCCTCGGGTTATTTTCGGTCTTTTCCTTGCAACGCGTGGGCCCGGCGCGCCCGCGCACCCATACGCCGTGTTCGACAGAGTGTGTGTTGTTCGGAAAAGGACAACCGCCCCCTACACAGTCACACACACACAGAGACTCACACGGGCACGCGCTGCTCGGCCCGCGGCACATTCACATTGTTCCAGGACAATAACACTAAAGAATAGTTTTGCTCGCCGGTCCTGTTTCTGCTCAAGGAAAAGGAAAGCTGTTAGTTTTGTGGCATCACATTTCTCTCTGCTCGCCGCGGTTACACAATTCAATACGCGGGAAGCGAGGGGGAGGCGGGGGGAGGACACCAAACTGCAACAAACACACTATCGAATGCCGGTCGCACTTCCCGCTGCTGCGCCTCTCCGGAGCGGCAGAGACAATGGAGCGACTGAGCGACTCTGGACGAATACTCCAGCGTCGGGACGGCGCGGCGTGGACGGGCCCTGGCCCCGGCCCGGTGCGCCAGAAGCCACAAAAATTGAGAGCACGGTACCGGCTCCAGCGGGAGCAAGCTGCGGGGCGCCTCAAGCTGGAGGGGCCAGGGCGATGCAAGGCATCTCCTTGAGCAGTCGTGACCGGCAAGGCAGGGTGATCGTGCTAAAGTAAATAACCAACCCTTTTTTTCAACTCATTTTTTATCTCCTGTTTTTGCTTGCTCCTAAAACGTATTTTGGATGTGTTATTTAAAAGTTGTGTTCCCTGCTCCTCCAATGTATCTCGTCCACATTCAAATTAAGTGCAGATTGCAGTTTTTGTGTTTTGTTTTGGATTGAGTGCTTGGTGCAGTCCAGTCCCGTGTGCGGCAGCCCCCGCCAGGTCTGCCAGGCCAGGACCATGCACTACTTCCTCAAAGATTTGTGGAGCCGTCCTCCCGCCATCCGTCCATCCATCCGTCCATTCGTCTTGTGGCACTCAGCCCCACTCTGCTACCTCACGAAGGGGGAAAAAATCACATAAAGGAACGGGGGAAAACTGGAGCAGGAGAAATACACTTTGGCAGAAGGTGCGGAAATGACATTGTTTTTCTGTGTTCATCGCAAAGGTAGCGGCGATGACGAAGGAAAACGAGGCTAATTATTATGTCATAACATGTATAGGGGAAGTAATAATTGGAATACACAGATTGAGGGTCTTTCTACTTTGAGGGAACTGACAAAGACTACGTAACTCATGTGGACAGGACGCTATTTGAGGTTGTTATGACTAAAATAACGTGGATTAATTAACCAATTAAGAATTCAAGTACCTTCGTTCGGGTACAAAGTGGGGGTAAGCGAGGGTAAGAAAGAGGGTTTGTTGTGTTTTAACGGAAAGGAAATTACAGACGACTTAATACGAAATTTAACAGTGAACTGATGGCTAACTCACACTCAAAAAAAAGAATCATTGTACCAACGACATGAGTTGTACCTCCAACAACATTTTGTTCTTGGAATGGCTTCAAAAACATAGGATGCTATTCCAACGACCATGGTTGCTGGCTCAACGACATGGTCGGTGTCACAACTACCGGTTGTCATAGGGTTAGCAACATCGTGTCTTTAGACCAACAACCCGGCCGCAAGAACACGACGGTCGTTGGAACAATGATTCTTTTTTTTCAGTGCAGGCAAAACCTTTTACTGAACACCCCTTTCACTTGAAGTTTAGTACGGCGACGGCGTTAGTAAAATTTTCACTGCAGATATGTAGTTTAATGTTAAGTTCCTTCCACCCGGGTATCCAAACGTCAGAAGGGTTGTGAAATGGATGGAAAGGCGAGCCGGGACCAAAGCGAGCGGCACTTACCGACTCTGGCCTCGCAGCAGAGCGTCTCGCGCTAAAAATGAGACCCTTCTTGTTCTTGTTCGACATGGAAAGTTCGACCGCTCTCCGGTCGGGCGGGCCGGGGCGGGCTGCACGCCGCTCGGCGCGCTGCTGCACCACACGACGCCCCTCCACCTGCGCCAGCCCGCGCCGCTAATCGCGTCAATAATGGATTTGGCCTCTCTTAGCCGCGGCTTTCACCTCCATTTTTAATCCTCCTCTCTTCTGCTGCTTCTCGTCTCATCTTCTCTTTCTTTTTATTTATTTTTTTCGGTACCTTCAACTTCTCTTCTCATTTTGTCTCTCGAAAGCCGAGACTGACTGACTGAATTTCCCGCCTCTGCCGCCGCCGCCGCGCCGCCGACAAGTAAAAAGCGACGCCGACGCATCCGTCGTGAAGCCGAAGTGCCCCCGCTGGGGGCGCTGGCTGAGGGCCCCGAGGGCTGGAGCGGGCTGGAGGGCTCCCGGAGTGGAGAGATGAGGGCTGCTGGAAGGGCTCCCAAGGCGGAGAGGTGAAGACTGCTGGAAGGGCTCCAGGGGCGGAGGGCTGAGGACTGGGCGGCTCCTGAAGCGCGGGTAACAAGACCCGAGGAAAAGTTACCACTGCGGATCGAGGGGTGGACTACTTGGAGATACCATGTACACACTGAAAAATATCCCAAAAATATTCCCAAAAATTATTTCAGATATTCCAGAAGCATTCCAAATAGTCCAAAAGTATTCTAGATATTCCAAAAATATTCCAGATATTCCACAAAATATTCCATGCACCAAAAATTTGAGTGGTCAACCCCCAGCTGCGGATTAGGTGTGAGTGTGTGCTGGGTGAGTTAAGCGAGGTGCGAGGTTTGTTATGCGCTCTCAGTCACTTATAGACACACTGTCCTTATTTTATGCAATTAGTGTTGGCAGTCTCTCTCTTTCTCTTCCTTCCCTCGCGCACACACCCACTCACTCACACCGTCACGGTGTAGGCAGAGACAGGACGACGCGCCCAGTGAGTGCGAGCGAGATGGTGGCGTGCGATACGGCCCCGCGGGCTCCCGGTCCCCGCGCGGCTCGGCTCGGCTCGGCCCATCCAGACCCGAGGCTCGGCTCGGCTCCCGGGCTCGGCTCGTCCCGAGTGTCCGGTCCGGCCCCGCCGGTCCAAGGACGGGTCAGGAGCAAGGACGATGGCATTCGGACGGGGCGGTAATGAGAGGCTTGATTAGCATGAGGGGCTTTCACCGGGAGGCCCGGGAGGCCCGGCCGCCGGCGCGTGTAACGGCCCCTGACCTGTCGTCGGCCGCGTAATCCACTCCAGGGAGTGCATTTCGGGAGGGAAGCGGCGGCCATCAACGGCTGCAGCGTGCATGAGCGCATGTGTGCGTGTGTGCGTGTGTGTGTGTGTGTGTTTGTGTGTGTGTGTGTGTGTGTGTGTGAGCGCGCAGAACGCTTCCGGGTGGAAGGTGGCGTTGTGTGTGTGGGTGTGTGTTACGACCCGCGCGTACTACGGTATGACTGCGAGCCTGTAATTACCACTACCACCACTACCGAGCGGCTTCCGACTGACTGACCCTT
>NW_026267147.1:1209611-1221411 GCF_000697945.3 Frankliniella occidentalis
CCTTTCTCTCTCGCTATCTCTCTCTCTCCCCCCCCCTCACTTCCCCTTCACACTCACGTGCGAGCACCATCACCTTTCGCATCGTTTGTAAAACGCTGCATGTTGAAAGTCTCTGCCGCCTCCCCCGCCTCAACATTTCCCTGGCAGTGCGACGGGACGGCCGCTGTATGCCGATGCGTGACGCCAGGGCGTCGAAGTGCAGTGCTAACACTCCTCTCTCCCCTGCCGCTCCCCGCTCTTACCGTACGGGGTCTCGTTTGCAAATAGCAACAACTGTCCCTTATCGGCAGTTGAACTTCTATATTTGCACCGCGCTGTGGAAAGGGGGATTCCCACGACAGAGGAAGTCGCACACTTCGGCGATTATTTATTTTTCAACTTCGATAAGAGAATTTCGAGAGGCATCGACCAACTTGTGTAAAATTCGGTTAACTTTTAACTACGGTCAGCCGAACTTCCAGGAGCGTCAATGAAAACTGGTAACTTTAGCAACGAACCTTAACCGATAAAGTTCTTCACGAACTTCAGTCTCCCCATAGTTTTGGAGCCTACGTCTTCTCCACCTATACAGACGGTCACGCTCTTACATCAAACACGCGGCGAGCTTTAATCTCGCTTTAATCGCACTCTGGAGTTGGGTGCGTAAAGGCATAACGCCACGAGGGTTATGACGTGTATAGTAGTTTTCCTCTCGAGATCAGAAGAAAAATAGCAATAAAGTTTAATTTGAAAGAATTAATTTCGAGTCCCAGCCCAGCGCTTCTCCTAGCCCGCGTCCGCGGGGGCGGCGGCGCCCTGGTCCCTCCTTTAGGATGGATGGTGGAAAGCAGCGCCACGCCGCGTCGTGATCGGATAGCAGCGTGCAGGCCAAAACGATCATCCTCTTTTTTCGATTTTACGGAAGCGGGGTGGCGTGGCGTGGCGTGGCAAATGGCAAATTTTCTTAGCAGAGGCGGCAAGGCGATGGAGTCTTGGGCCCGCCCCCGCCCCCCAGCTCAGAGCAGCCCCCCCCCCCCCCCCCTCTCTCTCTCTCTCTCTCTCTCTCTCTCTCTCTCTCTCTCTCTCTCTCTTATTCGTGATGCATTAGCAGGGCACAGAGCACGGTGCAAAAAAACGCGCCTAAGCTCCGGCGGCTTCCCTGATAAATCGGCGCGCCTCACGGAGGCGGACGCGACGGCCGCAAAAGTATAAGAAGATGAACGGAAAAGAGGCGGGAGTAGATATTTCGGGATAAATTTTTGTGCTTTTAATGCGTTTCTTAAAATGGACTTACATAGCTTCACTTATATCAGTCAAAGAGTAGAACAAGATCACGTTGGGCTTAAGCTTCGCGAGGCCGGGCTAGCTGATATGGGAGGTAGGAAGTAGCGAGCAGATTTTCATCAGAGTTTTCTTTATGCAAACGAGATGGGTTTTTTCCTACACCTGGCTGCCGTTGTGCGACTCACACATGCGCACACACTTAAGTACTCGCTCACTCCCTCTCTCTTACTTACAGTTGAGTAGTACTCGGTATTACTATACGTGAAAATGCAGACATCTCTTTCTAGATTTCTGTAAAAGTAAGAAAATCTCGCAGTAGGAGCAGTCGGTTTTAATAGTTGCAAAGCAACCATTGGACAAGAATTAATAAGTGGTTTCGATGTCTGAAAATAGTGCACACTGCGAAAAATTATGACAGGAAAAATGACAGCATCGACTGCTAATATTTCCAGCAACGTCTGTTAATCGAATAACGCTTTAGTTTCATTGGTTAAAATTTGGTACGGAGGGCAATGTACAGGACCACCGTACAGGCAAAACCGGACAAAACTATCTTCAGTGGAGTCGTATTCGTACACTGTACCTTGTAAAACCTGGACTCTCCGGTGCTACAGCGACACTGTACTCCACGCTCTGTACCCAAGGTGCAGGGACTAAGAGCGGCCTCTACAGTAACGCCGTATATCGTTCCGTATTAGACTCTAATTTTTTACAGTGCAGATTATTTTGCGATGTTTCTCTTTAAAGAATTTCTCTCCGACTAGTGACGTGCAGATCATCCTTCTTTTGGTGGCGATAAGTGAGAGGCCTGCGGAGGGGCAACGATCTGCTTTAAAGTACTTTCGGCCGCGCGGCGTTGCGATTTCTTATCGTTTAGCGCATATAATAGTTTCTCGCGGGCGTTGGAAACATGGCGTGGCGCAGCAGCGGTGATGTGCTGATATCAGGAGGAAGCGAGTAGAATCAGGAGTAAAACAAGACGGGTGGCAGGCTGAAAACAGCGAGACCATATTCCGTCCATCCCTCGCCTTGTTGCCTACGAACTATCCAGGCATCCGATCGGCTGGCGCTGGTAGCCGGCGGGCGCGTCTCGCGGGCGCGGCTGGCTGGCAGGACCCACAGCATGTGCCGCCCCGTGCACTCTCACTTTTCAACGCGAGCAGCAGGAGCTCCCCCGGACCGGGGCGGCCGGGCGCGAGGCCGGGCGCCTCTCCGCGGCAGCTTCTAAACAATAACAAAAACAGCAGCAGCGGCGGCGAGTTTGGGTGAAAGGCCTTGTGTGTGGGGGTGGGGTGGGCTGCGGCGCGCTGCGGCGCGCTGCGGCGGGCCCCGGGATGCGCGAGGCGCGACGCCACGCGTGCGAGTCCACCCTGGCCATTGTGAGCTGCGGGAGCTCCAGCCAGGAAGCGGCGCTCCAAATTGTACTGTAATGCCTGCCGATTCTAATACCCACCGCGGCAACGCTTTTAGTTCTGATTCCTACCGGTTTGATTAAAAATGGAAAATAAATGCAATTATGGGGCAGCAGAGGGATCACAACAGGTGGTGTAATGGCAGTGACGGTGATCCCCGCCGCGTGAGTCACACAAGTCCCCGCCGATATCCGGGCTGGCGGGCCCAACCCCCAGCCCGGCGGCAGCCCGGCCCCGGGAGTGCCAAAGTGTTGACTGTTTGGCTGCGGTGCGGTGGTCTTTGCGGCTTGCAGTCCTGCGCCATCATCGGTGGGCGGTGGCGCGCTGTGTGGGTCCTGCTGCCTCCCCTTCCCCTTCTCTCTCTCTCCCTCCCTCCCTCTCTTTCTTTCTCTCTCTCTCCCTCTCTCTCTCTCCTTCTCTCTCAACTCCTGTCTCTTCCTCCTTCCCCACGACGCTATGGGGCGTGGCTGGAAGCCAATCACCATCACGTCAGCTCCGTCGCGACGCGACGCGTTGCTCCCAAAAGGAAGACCGGGGAAGACGAGGCGAGGCGCGCCTCCTCTGTGGCGACATTTCCACCTGCCGAGCGCTGCGCCCCGCTGCGCCTGGCATACAGCACGGGAGTGTCTGTCTGTGTCATCACATCATGCACCTGGCAACTTACTTTGCTGACCCTCTTTGCTTCATTGAGTGTATGAACTCAAAGATGGTTCCTCTTCGACATACTCGGACGGTTCGTGGAGTTTCATCAAAACGTATTCTAGTCGTACCAGGTGAACCATGCGCCACCTGCTTCAGCTGCAGTAACACCGTAGCACCGTGCGCGGGCGCGGGTTTGTCTCCGTCTCCGACCGTAGCGCCTGACAGACCCAGGGTAGGCAACCGCTTGCGCTGCATGCTTGCATGTAAGAAGGTTGCCTACTCGGTGTCTGTAAGGCGCTACGGTCGGAGACGAATCCACCGAGCTTCATTTTGTTTTCCGGGCACCTGGTGGAAGATCATACCTTAGTTTTTTTTTTCGTGACATCCCTCATACGTAGCCTACGAGCCTAGTTTTGAATCCCATTCGTCTGCCTCCAGGATGTTGAGTGAAGCTCCGCCGCTATACTCCCGCCTCAGCCTTTCCGCGCGCTGCGAATAGGACAACAAAAAAAAGTATGGCATCGAGATGCTTTGTGGTAACCCGTTGGTACCCGTTGCTACCCGTTGGTACTCCTTGGTACCTGGTGGTGCGCGGTGGCACCGGGGCGGGTACCGGTTGTCAGCAATAAGTAGCCCCGCTGCGATCGCATCGCGCCGCCTGCTCAATGGAAGTGAGCCACATCAGTCACACACCTTATGTGCAAGATGGCCAAACATGCACCGTCACTCCGCGGCCGGCAGGTGCGAAACACTTTCGACAAAGTGTGGGACTATGGAAGCGCAAGGTGGTACTTTAGCGTGTGTAAAAGTCACCAAGGTTTAGCACACCACACCAAAGTGCTTACCCTTTGTTTTGTCTGTGAGTCCACCCACACACTGGAAGATCAACGTGACCTGTTCTCGGGAGAACACGTTTACTGATGCATTCTCGCTCTCCTATCCTTTTACATGGAGTGGATCACATCAAGAAACGTGCCATCCCGAGAAAACGTCAAGCAACGTTCTGTACGTTACACTACTTGTTTTCCAGTGGCACTGTCGCCCCTCTGGTCCAGGGCTGGGGTGGGGCGGGGGCCCCCGCGGGTGCTTCCCCGGCGGCGCGGCGGAGGGGCTCGGGGGCTCCGCGGGCCGTGCGCCGCGCCGCCAGTCGGCCGAACCCCTCGCCGCGCGCAGGCAGACCCAGTGCCGCTCCGCGTGCGCAGCCTGCACCGCCTGCACTATGCCTCGCGCGCCTCGTTGTCGCGGTGCGAATAGCGACCTGGTGTTGTAGTGCGCGTCGTCGACCTGCTCGCTATACCGACCCGGTTGTTGTCGGTTTTGTTGGATTATCACTTTTGCTGGAACCGGTGCATACGATACCCGGCGCCGACATGGCTTTCGTCAGCCGTTGTGAACTGTACATTGCCGGTGGGGTCACCCTCCGGGTACAGCCCAAGACGAAAGAGAACCGTAAGTAGCGTGCTATCTGCGAACGTGGGGAGCGTGTACTGTATGTAAAGATCTGACATTGGGTCTACAGTTTTTTGGAACATTTTCACAATATTTATGGTAGGGTTTCCCCGAAGCTGTTACTGCGCAGTTGGTCCAGCGGACAGGGGATGCGATCTACCCAGCGTTGCCCATATTTGGGTTTTGTTGCAGCATATGCCTGTTGCCTATCTTTTAGGGGGCTCACCTGACACGATCGGGCGGGACGGGGGAAGGGGGAATTGCCTTCTCACCGTCCGTCTTATACCACATCCGGCGCCTATTTTTCTGGTTTCATAGTTGCAGCAATTTTTTTTTTCAAAATCTATTTATGGTATAATCTCTCCCGAGCGGGCTGAAGAGTGCTCCATTTCCCTCCCGCAGCCTCGCCAGAGGAGGCGTGTGGTGTGCGAGGTGGTGTGCGCCCGGCCGGCTCGGCTGCAGACGAGAAAAGGGTTATTACGGTCCTCGTTGAAAAGCAAACACGCAGCGGCCCGGCCGCAGGTCGAACCCGTAAGCAGAATGCCTGAAACCAAACGCCGCGCCGAGCCGGTGCCGCTGCGGTAAACGGGACCTGGGGTGGGAGCGAGAGAGAGAGAAGCGCCGAGTGAGCGGGACAGAGAAATGCAATTGTTTTTATTCCCCTCCCGCTGCTCCCCTCGCGAGATGATGACAATTAAGTTTTATTAATCTGACTCTCATCGGCCGGAAAGTATAACGAATGGCTTCGCGAATACCCAGCCACAAAGACTCGTGGTGACCCTGTCCCTTTTTAATGTATGCTGCTTTGCGCGGAAGGATGCCCAATTGTTTTTTCCCCGTCGTCGGCTCCGTCCGGGTTGGCGGTTGTTGGACCAAGGCTCTCTCCATAGTCCGTAACGCCTCGGAAAAAAAGGAGGAAAAATAGATTGGTCGAAACATTTTTGTGACTGGTACCAGATGACTAATTCAAACAACAGAGTGCGATCCAGGCTGGCGCTGCTGCTGCCGAGAGGGAAGACTCGATTATCTGAGCCTCGTTCCGAAAACGGTACATGGGGATGGCAATGAGACACTCCGTGTCGAATGCAGGCCTAGCGACGCCTAGCGGCGCAGCGCCGTGTTACTTAGGGCCCCCTGACTGCTCATCAGGGGACCCTGCAAAACAACCTCGCCCTCTGAAGTGGCACGCGACAGGTCCCCGAAGTGCCCCTAGCAGTGTCCTGACTGCGGTCTTCACGCACTGAAAATGCTAGTCATATACCTTATTTAGGAGAGCGGGATGAGTGTCACAAAAAAATCTCACTCTTCCTGAGAGCGAGATATCTGATCTGACTCCCACTCAATTTGAGTCGGAATTTGCGATTCTCACCCAGTAAGAGTGAGGTTTCCCAGGGCAATCGGGCGAGATCATGGAAATCTTACTCCTCCAGAGTGAGAATTCTGTGCATACCTACACGACGTGTCTGACAGTTTAAAGCGTCATTTCTAGCTGTCGGACACGCGGTGTCCTACAAAAAGAACTGTAGTACACGTCGTGTACTACACTTACAACTGTAGTACACAAACGGTATCACAGTTTAAACTGCAGTACAATTGGTACGACAGTTTAATCTGTGATACTGTACGACACTTGAGTTTCCAGAGTATGTAGTCATCTCTCACATTGAGTGAGGCAAAATTGTCTCACTCATTTCGAGCACGACACCTCAGTCAAAGGTTTTCAGTGACAACGGTTGTGCACATAGTTTTTTATCTTTTTAAAGAGAGCAACTACCTCTATTGTTTTGGTATACCAAATAAAGTCCTTTAGTGATCCTTTGGCTGCATGGCTTATGGCTCTCTCAGTCTCATAACGATGCCGTGAAAATATTTAGCTGGCATTTCCATCTGTGCGCTACAGTCCGCAGCTCGCAGCTCTCCTTATACTGCTGACCGGTATCTTCCTCTTCATTTGGTTGTGTTGCAGCCGCCCCCTCTTCACGCGCAGACCTTAATAATGTCAGTTCACACACACGCTCGTGCACACACACAGAGGCCAAAACACGCATCACACACATACGCACGCACACACACACACACACACAGTGCCCTTTGCATGTTGTACCCGTCTGGTCCGCACGCCGGGCCCCGGTTGGTCTTGTTCATTACCTTTGTGCATTCCGCTACACTACGGTATGAGATGTGAGAAGCCGCGCTACACACCTGCAGCTGCGCTCTGCTCTCCGCTGCCTTCCCCTCCGTGACGCCCCGCCCCAGCGCCCGCGGCCTTGCCGTCACGCCTAGGTTGGCCGGCAAATCCACCCAAAATACGCACCACTCTCAAAAAGGGGGAAAAAATCACTTTCATGAAACGTTTTTGTTTGTTTTATTTAAATGTTTTCTCTTCTCCCCTTGCTGCTTTTCTCCTCGCGGTTTTAGATATGCAGACGGTTTATTCGTGCACGTATGAGAAATTGTACAATGTATCTGGTCAATTAGCGGGCGTGTCGTCGGGAGCTCCCTGATGCCGCTTGTCGGGTGGCTTCCGAGATGCAAATGAAAATGCTTTCGGCGGTGGTGGTGGTGCACCTTTCTCAGCGCTGGTATTCGCACGCAGCCCACCGCACAGCTTTACTCCCTCTCCTCCTCTCCTCCCCGAGACGCCGACGCTTCCGAGCCCAGCAAAGCACAATCTGCCCGAAATAATCTGCATAGATACCCACCGCGGGGGAAGGGGAGGAGGAGCGTCTTTGGAACTTGTTGCGCACACTCACACACACACGCAAACACACACACACATGCTCACATAAGGGGGGCTTACACGAACACAGCACGGGATGGTACAGACTGAGGGTCAGTGCACCGCGCCGAGCGCTGCTGCTGCTGCTACAATGCGCCAGGTCCAGTGACACCTCCCACAACGCAGTACCCGACACATGAACAAGGATAGACCTAAGGATTAGAATATCCAGGACGAAGGGAGGTTGCCGTCAGTGTGTAGCACACTGTTTAATCCGTGATCTTGGACAAGCATGCTTATTAAACAAAGTGCTAAGAACACTTCTTATATTCTCAGTACAGTGAAGATAATCAAATATTTGTTGGTACTTAGAAGCCAACAACCAAATCTTGAATTACTGCACTAGAAAAACAAAGATGTTACGTTGCATCGCTGAAAGGTTGCTAAAGGTTTAACTCATTTACAAATGCATTCCATCTGCCATAAGGTCTAATCATAGTACCTTCCATCTTTTAACGAGGGCATTTAACTCGTTTACCTCTGTAAAGTTACGACATAGCACCTTTGTTTTTCCAGTGTGGTACAGTCTCTGCTCGTGATCAGTAAGACAAAAATACATATACAACCTTAATTGTTTTCTCTATCGCGTAGACTACATATTTTTTGGGGCTTGTCTGTCAGTTCCCATTTCCTACTGGATGTGTGTGGGAGCAACGTAGATCGTTTTCGTTTCTTGTTTGGGAAAAGAATTTCTGAAATGAGGAAGAGGCGAAGTCACCTTATGTAGCCTAGCAAAGCATGCAAACTTTGCCATCCCGTCTCGTCGTCTTATCGTGATGAAGTTGATAACGCTAACAAATCATCTCGTGCCGTCCCAGGTCCGCGCTTTTATCTGCATCAGGTTTGCGGCGGCGGGCCCTTGTTAGCCGGAGCGCTTGCATACCTCGTTACAGTGGGTGGTGGAAGCCTTTTTTTTCGGGGTCCCCGATGTGATAACGCTCGTGCTGCGGTGGCTGGAGCAGCTGGAGGAGCCTCGGGGTCTCCGCCGCGCGGCGCCCGCGCAACCCTCGGCCTGCCGCACCGACGGGGCCCCGACAGCCCTCGAGGTGTCGAAACTAAGCGCGAGAGGCGGAGGAGCGACCCGCTGGCAGTAGCCACTTGACGAGGCATGTGCATGCAGGAAGTCATGTCTAATGGCCCACTTGTTCTGCCA
This sequence comes from Frankliniella occidentalis, assembly GCF_000697945.3. NCBI lineage: Eukaryota > Metazoa > Arthropoda > Insecta > Thysanoptera > Thripidae > Frankliniella > Frankliniella occidentalis. The sequence goes on from NW_026267147.1 coordinate 1,218,310, forward strand.
TTGGCATGCCCTTTGCTGCGTGACTGCAGAGGGCTCTGAAGGCAGAATGGGAGGAGGGAGACGCTTGACGTAAGGAGGCGCTGCCACGGCGGGGTGCCGCACGCCCTGTCCTGACGTCACAGCGGCCGCGGGCGGGAGGGCGTGCCAGGCATGGTGCCAGGTGGCGCTGCTGGACAGGGCAGCCCGCGGGGTCATGGGATCCCATGGGGGAGGGTCCACCGGGGTCACCAAGGAGGGGAGGTGCGCCGCCGACATGGGGTCACGTAGGGCAGTGGGCCCCCTGACAGCTGGTGCCCGACCCGTGAGCAGGAGCCCCGCGGGGTCCCACGACCATCAGCTGATGCAAGCTCCCCATCCTCCCCTCCCCTCCTGCGCGCCCCGGAGTCGTCATCGGCGCGCCTGGATGATGGAGCATCGCGGGTCACTGTGATGCAAAGCCCGTCACCACCGCCCCGTTCGCGGCGAACAAAGACGAGCAGATTATATTTTAGAGCTGCCTCTTCGAAAGGTATAGCTTCTCGTTCTCGTCTGTTGCGGTACGGCTCCGGGGCTCGGCCGCCTAGAGGTGGTGAGGCCGAGAACCACCCTGGCACTAAAATCGCCCGTAACAGTCCCCCAGCAGTTGTATGGCTCTCCAGCGGGAGCGCATTCCAGTGTCTGGAGCGAGCCGGCGAGTCGTGTGCGTACCCCCGTTATACTCCCACGCGCAGCGGGGCGCAGCAGGGAGCAGCAGGGCGTCCTGGAAGTCCGGGGCTGGAGGTGGAGGAGGCCCTGCCGTTTACTGGAACACACTGGAACCGGTCGCAATTCCTTCCCTTCGCTTGGCTCTCTCGTGGTTCGAAAATACTGAACATATGCGGCTATTTTTTTCCGCCAGCGCTTTCGTGTGGAGCGCCTGGAGATGCGGTAGATGGATGGATGGATGGATGCGATGGGCGCTTTACCGGCTCAAGGCACACGGCCCGCCCCGCCCCGCCACGCCACGCTCAGCCAAACCGCGGGCGGCGGCGGCGCGCTCCGGCTCCTGATGATGACGGAGAAAGCGCTCCCGGCGGTTATTTGCATTGTTATCCGGCGTGATTGTAGCATTGTTGTTGTTCACACACGCTCGCGTTGCGCTCGCGGCGGCGCTCTTGCACGGGGCGATGCAGCGCTCATCGGACACGACATTGCTGTTGTAAGCGATGCGCCCGGGCATCGTCCGCGGGTATCGGCCGGGTTAGGACAGATCGGGGCAGGTCAGGAACGTCAACGAACTGGTGTGAAGGGCTACAACTGGAGCTGTTTATTCCACTCTGAATGCAAAATTTTGACATGTAGTTAGAGCCGGCCAATTTTCCAATTTTCGGCGTCTCTAGTTGTCTCTAAAAGATTGCAACAATTTCTGCGAGCAAAGCGACCCTGGCGTGAGGTGCGAGGAGGTGAGGAGGTGGGCCAAAGCGACCTTGCTCGAGCCAGAGTGTAGCGGACTCTCGACCGCGTTTCAACTGTGCGGTGGCTCGGCATAAGGTGCACAACTTTTTTAGGAAACAAAAGAACCACGCAGTACAGACAGAGGTGCTGTACGGCTCATGTCCCATCCTTGTTTGTGCCGACAGCAGAACGCCTGACCGCCCCTTGCTGCGCCCGCGACGTTGCCGCGTCCGCGTTTTATTCCGCGGTTTTTCCCCCCTTGAACAGTAGAAGCAGCAGCGTCTTCTTGCCGGACGGACGGCGTCCGCAGGCCGGGCCGGGTCGGGCCCGGGCTGGGGTGCAGCTCAAGGCAGACCAGATCCACCACTCCGGCCGGTGCATTGCTCTCTTTAACCCGGTCTGGCGGGTGTGAAGGCTGAAGGCCTGGAAGGACTCGCGCAGACGGGGCTGCTTCGGCTTGCCTGACCCGTCACTCCGCCTCCCGTCCTCCTGCGCTCTGAGGTGTGGGAAGGCGGGAGGCGCATGTCTGTAAGTGCAGTGCGGGCGCGGAGCGCTGGGGGGGCTAATCACATTGGGCCCGGCTGCAATCCCTCTGCATGTTATCCCCTCTGGGCCGACTGGGCTGAGCCTCGGCAGGACGCTCCTGCGCTTCTCTCAGGGCTTCGTGGGAAACTCGCGGACTGCTTCCCTAAGTGGCCGTGCTGACTGGAGGGCTGGAGGGCCCTCCGCCGCGCCCTCCGCCGCGCCCTCAGGAAGGGCTCCTAATGGCTGCAGCTGGACGTGTGGGCGCCCGGGCCGGTGGAGGAAGCGCGGTGGTGAAGGCGGGCCGAGGGTCACAAAGGGCGAGGGTCCTGCCCATCTCGTCCGCGCGCCGGCCGGGATGCTTTCAACATAACGACGCCAACACTTCAGCTGGCATTTCGTTCCCATAGTTGGAATACTCACCCTCGCGGCGCCGCCAGAACGCAAGGGCCTTTATTTATGCATTTTTATTTTTGCTGAATTGGGTAGGAAACTTTCCTGGAACAAAGCTTTGAAATCGATGGTAACAGTAACTACTAGACACACGTTCCACCTTATCGATTACGAGAACGAGAACAACAGCGACGATGTTGGAAAAAATCTCTCCAGTGAAGAAGACGCGGTGCTTGGAGTTTTTATTGCCTCGAGCAGGTGCGCGTACAGGTGTTGCTCCCACAGCTAGCTGCCGCCGCTGCTGCTGCTGGAGAATGACTGGAGGGGGAGGGCGGGGCGTCGGGATGCTCTGCTTGGCGAGCGCGTCGCTTTCACTCGCTAACTACGTCAAGTTTGAATCCTTTATTAATGCATCATGGTCGCTTCAGAATTTCAGCGAAATTTCTAATCGTACCGTACCCGGGATAGAAGCAGCTTTTAGCCATATGCACTGAGGGATCCTCAATAACGCAACCCATTCAGGGAAGCGAGCGCAGGGCACAGAGAAGAGACTCTCCCTCCCTCCCTCCCTCCCTAACTCCCTCTCGTCTACCTCTCCTCTCTAGTGGTGGAGAAGCCCACCTTTGCACGCCGGCACACGGTGACATGATTATTTTGCTTCGGTAGATTGCCAATATCGCGGACCAAACGGGCCACACACAATTAAGGTGGCGAGAAAGGGCCGCGGGGCGTGGCGGCTGGGAGGGCGTGAGATAGGCGGGGCGGGGCGGGGGG
>NW_026267147.1:1221461-1229637 GCF_000697945.3 Frankliniella occidentalis
CTCTCTCTCTGCTTTGCTCAAATTGCCGGAGCGTGGAGCAGGTCCGCTTAGCGGGTTGGGTTGCTCATTCCAAATCGGGGCTTGGCGTGGCTGGCTCCTAATCGTTAACTCCTAGTCAGTCCGAACACTACCGTATCCTATTTTACTTTTTTTACTCTGCCAAAGAAAAAGACGGGGCAAGCATCACAGTCCTGTTTGGAAATGGCGGTGTATCCACAGATTTATGGTATTTTCATAAGGGTACGGTCTGATTTGCAACTAAGTAATGAACATGTTACAAAATTTACTCAGGAAAAAAACATCAAGCCCAGTGCATATTCTCCACTCATGGTCTTGGAGAGCCTGTATGGGATTATAAGCTAGAGAAAAGAAGTTGTCATGGAAATATGTGCGAAAATATTTGCATGTTAATTTTTTTTTATCGTGATCTCTGTTATTGCAGTACACTTTTTCGGTTGATTACGTCTGACATTTTTGTTATTGTTGTTTGCAGGTGAGTACCGCAAGGAGCGAATCGCAGCCCGGACGACTAGCCAAAGTGAGTAAGCACTTGGTTCAAAACATCGGCGCGGCAGTAGAGCAGCAGGAGCAGGTGTTGTCTTCAGCCGGGCAGGTGGTGATTTACGGGCCGTTAAGTCAGCTGGGTCATCCCGTGACGGGGAGGCCGCTAAGGAGATGCAGCGCCGCCTCCTCTCCCTGGGGGACACAGGTCGTGGACGCGTGCCGCGTCATCCAGATCGGGCCGCTCAACTGATAGGGTTCGACGAATCCCAAATTAACTCTTCTCTCTCCCTTTCCCTCGCTCTCGCGCGCACTATCTTATTTACATTCTTTTATTTTTTCAGTTCTACCGACTGACATTCCGCGCGCGCCATTTTCAAAAGAAACTATTCTTCTCTCCGTCTATCTCACCGTGCCGTCGTCGTCTCGCTTGCTTGGTCGCGTCTCTCGAGAGACGACTGCGTCAGAGTTTGACTTGTGTCTCAGTGTCAACCCGTTAGCTAGCGCTTTTTTCTAAACTGATTTTTTTTTCGGTCGTTGAGGGGGAGGGGGGAGGGGTGAGAGGGTCTTGTCATGCTGCTGGGATGGTGTGAATCAGAATGGGTCCCGACAAACGAGGCGAGGCGGGGTGCGGCGCATGAAGGGGGGAGGAGGGGGGGGGCTCAATGCGGTTTCTTCTAAGACTCCAATTAGCTCCGTTTAGCGCGGCTCAGGCCGGGCTGAGGCGCCACAGCTTCCGACCCCTTTGCTCCAGATATAGGTCACGGCGATGCCCGGCGTGGTCTACCCAATGTGGCTCAGGGCACCAACAAAAACAGTAAAGAAACAGCACTGACATTGAGGCGAGGACCGAGCGAGGACACAATCCAACTATGGACTATGGTCTTTGTGCTAACTTTGTGTAAACTATAGTTTATTTCAAAAATGGCGTGCCGAAAAAATCGGAAAAAATGTATCATAAGACGCACTACGTACTTTCTTTCAGGGACAAAAATGAAAAAAATAAAACGGGCCAGCCTGATTTTGCCGCTGACATGACTGCACTGACCCAGTGCGCCCTGTCTGTTGTGTTGGACCTTCTTCTCCCGCCGAGTAAAAGTCAGAAAGTCGGCGGTTTCGATTCGCGCCGCCTGTCAAAAGTTATAGGCTCCGCGCTCCGCCGGCGCTGCTCCGCGCTGCTCCGGGCCCCTGTGCGTGGCGTGGCGTGGCGTGGTGGCTGCTGCCGGCGCGGGAGATAGAGAGAAACGTCATCGCGCCGTGTGTTGTTACCGAAAATGGCCTGCTTTCGAAAATGTACCTTACCCGCTGGATCGGCGAAGACGTCAGTTTGCAATGCGACTCGCAGGGGGGCAACACGAGACAACATACGCCAGGAATCATCGAGTCGAGCAAAAGAGGGAATTCATTCGAGTGACGACAGTCACTCTCGACGCCGTGGTCTCACAGCAAACATTTTCCCGGGAACTTCCCGGTTGGATTCGGGAAGTACATTTTCCGGTTGCTCCAATTGTTATAACATGCATAGATATGACGAAAAATAGCATCCGGAAAATTACTTCCCGGATTCAACCGGGAACTTCCCCGAAATATATTTGCTGTGCTCTGTGCTCGCGCCAACATTTTGGCATTTTCTTATAGAGACTGCCAATTTTTTGTCCTCCTTTTGGCTTTGAACATCTAAATTTGCCACCCCCTGAAAGTATGCCGAAACTTGGTCTTTAATATAAGACCGAAAAGAGTGGAAAATATTAAATTTGAGTGTAACTAACGGCAAGGGAATGCGAAAATTTGGCAGTCAAAAAGGGACGCCCATAATGGGTGGCAAAGCAAAGCGGCCACAGCGTTTACAGTGAAGTGATGCCCCCCCGTTTTTTCACGTCCGGGTAAGCGCCTCATTATGTCAAGCAGACCTGGCGCGCACCTGAGCGGCGCTGAGCGGCGCTGAGCGGCGCCATGTATCAATCGTCACTTTGCTTTCTCCCGGCGGGTCCGCGGAGCCCGTGGAGGAGCGCGCCACCGGCGGCCCAACTCGGCTCGGATGGCTCGGACAACCTCTCGCTGACACGTTAAATGAATGATTGGTCTGTTCGGTCAGGTGGCATTGCACTCGGCAGACGTGCCTCTACAATGAAATGTGTGATAAAAAGGGCGGCTATCATATTCTAGCAGAGTACAAAGTAGTGTTCCTTTTTTTTGCAGCAGCGGGGGTAAAACGCGGCAAAACGTCTCAATCCGCGGAGGTAATTTTACCTCCCCGGGCTCGCATGAGCCTCTGCAGGGCGCCGCGCCGCTCGCCGCCACACCGGGACTGCAGTGTTTTCTCACGTTCCGGACATGCCTTGCGTCCCGGGTTCAATTACCCCGTGGAAAAAAAAAAATTAGTCGGCCTGGTAGGCGTGGTGGGGCGTGTGTGCGGGGGGAAAGGTGCAGGCTGAAAAATGTGTCGACGGTCTTGTATGCTCGTTCGTAGGCAAGGGTGGTCGGTCGGAGCACAACTGAAAACTAAGTGACCGTACTTTTGTATGCCAACAGTTTTGCCATTCCTTTCTTTGTATGCCACGTTAGCCTTTTTCTGTTTCGTTTCTGTTCCGAATTTCGGCACGTTAAGTAGCCACAAATTATCATCCAAGGTGTTAGCATCCTTAAAAGGCATTGCAAAGTATGTCATTCAATACAAGAAATGTAAGAAGTTTGACATGCAAAGTGAGCGGTGAGTCTTCATTGCATCGGGCAACCTTGGGCCACGGGTGGCCTCACGGTTAGTCAAGTCAAGTCAAGTCCTACCGAGTGGGCATGTCGACGTGGCGCCCACAGTCTTGAGGCAGCGGGAGCGCCGTGGTCGTGGCGATAGGCAACCCGCACGCGCGCCTGCCATGCGGGACGGTATCAGCACCAGACGGAGACGGACGACACGCATTCCCAACTCCAGGGGTTTCTGCTGTTCTGCTGCAGCCATTGAAAGAATGCTAATTTTAGAATGAACATAGAGAGTAGTATGATCTCATTCATTTTACTATTCTACGATGTTGGGCGAGTGTGGGTGGAGCCTGGAGCGCAAGCAGCAGTGCTAGAGTGTTTGCCTATTGTCGTTCGTTAGGCCGCCCCCTTCCCAAAGGGTTATTGCGCCAAAGCTTCGCAACTTCGGCACGGAGGACTGTTTGCAGAGCTGTAGAGGCGGTCGTTTTGCGCATGCACTTAGTGGTAGAAGTCGTCGACTTCGCGGCCGGCCCCTGCCCCGCCTATGGAAGCATAGCGTCGCCAAACACCAGAACTTACAACAGAGAGCTCGCCCACTGGCATGTGTGGTGCGTTGGTTGGAGAACAGTAGTAGCCAAGTGAATATGGCCTCCTCATTATGGCAAACGAAATGTGTTGTAGCGCCACATGCCAGAAAATTTGTCTGCAACTGCTTTAAACGTTTTCACGAAATTTTCACCCATGGCTTCCTTTGGGGTTCGCCTAGTCCGTCTCCTCTTGTGTGTGTGTGTGTGTGTGCCTTTATCATAGCGCTAGATCGCCCCCCCCCCTCTTTCCCCCTCCCCCCTGCCGCTCCCCTTTTTTCAAAAGGCGCCGCGGAACACGCCCACTCCTCATTGTGTACACCTGCTGCATGGCGCGGGGCGGCGCGGCGGTGCGAGCGTGAAAACTTCTTAATCAGGCCTGTTAGAATGGAGGCTGGAAAGGGGGGGGGCACAAGTAGGGCTCTGCGGTAAGGGAAAGGGATAAAAGAAGAGGAAAAGGAGAGCCAACGGATTGTGTAACGTTCGCTTTTAGGCCATCCTAGCAGCTCCTCTGCTGGGAATGGTATACGAAGACATGGCGTTGCCGCGGCAGTTTTGTAGAGGTGGATCGTAGGTGGGGTCAGGAATGTTGTCAAGCGTCTCACTTACTTTGGTAATCAAAAAGTGCTAAATGTCAGCCACTTGGGAGACCACGAGCCTCTATAGAGAGAAACGGGCCTAGAGGCGCCATCGGGCGCCACTGGGGCGAGCGCCAGGTGTCTGACCGGGTGCACGCTGCTCGGTAAAAAGGGCAATGTCTCACCTACCTCGCTCCCGGCCCCGCGCACAACCTGCCCGAGCCGGTGCCGCTGTCACCCTTGTACCTGGCCAGCCTGACTCGCGGACTTGCGTGGGTACACGGGTGTCGCGTCGCTCTGCGGGCTGCCGGCGCAAGAAAAGTAGGAGCAGCAACTGCAGCCAAGTGTGTGTGTGTGTGTGCGTTAGTGGGGACGAATGCAGGTACGGATTCCTCTTCTTCTTCTTCACCTCGGTGGCGCCGTGCCAACGAGATTTGCTGGAGGCTCCCGTGTCCTGGACAGTCCTGGACCAGAGCCACCCCACTGGGCTGCTTGGCGTCGTTTGTTTGTGGCCCCGCTGTTGTGGGACAGACAGCAGCGGGAAAGTGGACCCATGCCTGATGTCGTGGGCCGTGCGTATATTCGTCGCGTATTGCGGGTATGTATGTACGGGACGGCACGGGCCAATCAGCACGCAATTATTTATGCGGCCCTGCCTGTCCAGCCTGTCGCCCTGGGATTGGGCGGTGAGAGGCGATTGGCGCTCACTGCGATAATCAGTGTACATCACAAGGGGGGAAAAGTCGCCCAAGCGCCAGGAAATTTCCACCGCCAATGCCCAGGGGGTAATTTTGCAACCCACTTAACCAGTCTTGTTTTTACGTGCGGACAGTAGCTCACCAAAAGCCATCCGTTTTGCGCGCTAATGTAAAGGACCAAAAAAAATCACTAACAAGAGAACAAAACAAACAAAGAACTTTTTTGAAATGTCAAAGATAATTGTAATTTCAAATTTGAACAAACGCGAGTAAGCGCCTTTTTCGGATGGGCCCTGTCCTGTACGGAGGATGTCTCGAGTCATCTTTCTCGCGGTCGTGATCTTCCCTCGCGTCCTCATGGCCGTTCCCTCCCCTCTCCTCCCTTTCACTCCTCCCCCCCCCCTCCCCTCCCGTGGGTCCGTAGATACCCCTCGCCTTGGAGGTACCTAGAGGTGCCTTCCGCTTCACAGGTACTTGCCTGGGCGCAAGGGGTATCTGTGCGGCTACTCCACGAGCTCTGACGCGCTGCGCCGCTCTGGGCGAGGGGTATACAGGGAGGCCCACAGTCCCCACCAAATTTCGTAGCTGTGCCAGGTGGCTGACTCACGCGGCGCACTTTCTTAGTTATACTGTACCGCATGCACGGGTTCGGGCAGGCCTCCCTACCGTCGCTGTCCACAGCTCCTTGTGGCCCCGTGCGAGTAGGCAACCCACCCGCACGTGTGCATGCGGTGCAGTATAACTAAGAAAGTGCGCGGCGTGAGTCAGCCACCCGGTACTGTGCCACAGGCGGCTTGATGAGCTGGCCTACCCTACAGTCTGTCACCACAGCGCCATATGTCCCAGGCAACGTGCCCATATACACCTGCATGCGGTTCAGTATAGCTACGAAATTTTCTATGGGACGGCCAATCTGTATAAAACTTCCAACTTTAGCGGTGTTCACAAGGGACGACGTCGAACGAAGTGAACGAAGGTATTAAACTCCGTTTGCGAAATGGAAAAATAAAATCGCTAGGAAATGGCAGTGATCCATACGGCGGTGCTTTGTTCAACATAGCACGTCAAAATAACTATTGTTTTACTTGGTTATTTACAGCATATTGCAGTAATGTTTTGAAACAAATAACACATTACATGCTGAAGGAACTTCAAAAGATGACTGTGTCAGTGTGCATGGTTTTAAATTAGTCATGGCACAACATCAAACGTATCGAGGCGTGGTGGCAGAGCGTCTTGTTGTGTCGCCCGGTCGCTCACTCACTCATCACCGAAGCGCGCTTTCCTTCCATTAACCCATTTTTCTCTCCCTCCCTCGATGACGTTATCTGCGCCACGCTCCGCCACGCCGGTGATCGGAATCGTCTCTCCTCACTCAGTCCATCCGTTTCCGACAGATTTCCTCCGCCGGGACGCATTCCTTTGTTTACCGTTTCATAGCGGCAGTTTGACTCGCAAGTAATTTTTGGATATAAAGTGATAAAATTGAGTACAAGATAAAATGTACCGCGTGGACCAAACGCTTATTTTTAGCGTAGCGTGCACACTTCTCTGTTCCAGACGTTTTACAGAGTACAATGCTTGAAATGCTAGAACGCCTCCTTACGGGTATTGGCCACGACACGGCCTAGACTTGAGTGACCGTTTTATGAGAAAGGATGAGAAATTTTCTGCTTTGCGGATGAGAAATTTTCTGGTCGTGTTCTTGTTCTTGACCCAACGTAACGTAATTGTGCCCCTGCTGCTGCTGCCATCTGGGTCGCGGCGTGGCGCGGCGTGGCGGGCCTCGGCAGGGCGCAGCGGTCCGCGGATGACTCGGGACACGACGCGACACCGCACACCACTGGCACGCTGAGCCCCGCAAGGAGGATTTACATGGCCAAAAATAATTAATCTCAATATTTTATTATTTAGTCTTGAAAATTAATTAATGTGTTTGAGTCTTGCGTTGGAAATTTGTAAAATCTAAAATAAAACCAAGCATCTTGTTCTTTTTTAAGTGCATCTAGTAACTTTGACTAATTGGAGCACTTTTAGCGGTGTGCGTCGTGCGAAGGGCGCGGTGTGGCTCTTATGAAGAATGGTCGTGCTTCATTTAATTAGAGTGCGGCGCGTGGCGCCACCGCGAGCACGCTCTTAAATGAAAGCATTTAAGAGCTCCCCTTTGAAAAAATGGGGTGACGGTTGGGTTGTGCGCGTGCAACGTAACGTACTTGCGAGTTGGTGCTGAATATAGTTTTAGCAATAAATAGGGCGAAAAGAAGGCACTCCTAGTATACAAGAAACTAAAAGACGCGTAAACCACGCTAACATTTCGCATATTTGAAACTATAGCTTATGGTGCCTAGTTGCGTAGTGGCTTTGAATAGATACTTTCGTCGCAGAATTTGCCTGCAACTCTGAAGAGTAGATAATCATATCAGTTATCAGGGTTCCGTAATTTGTTAGAGTGCACGTACTTAACCCGACCGGCTATCGGTCGGCGACTGGGAAAATTCAAAAAATCACGGCGGAACTGAATCCCCTGCCCAGTTATCTCTGGGCGTGATTAGAGAGACATTGTCCACCGCCGCGCCCCGGCACTCGCCACGCCCCGTCACTCGGTGCTCTCTCGTTTGTTTGCGATTGTTCGCTCGACGGCGCGATCGAGCCCGGCGCAGCGAGCCACGCGACGGTACACTGCACTCAAAAGTAAGTGTATCAGATTTGAGTGGCTGTAAGAACTAAAATGAAGGGGCGACAGCTTTTAAACGGTGTGAGAACTCTGAATCTGGAGCGGTGACCTGAACGCGTGGGCGAGCCAGAGCGCATGTGGTGCGAGACCCCTATGTTTCAATAGCAACTGCACGCATTTTATTTTTTTAACCTTTCCTTTTTCCTTACCCACGCCGCAGGGTGTTATGCTTGCTTACATCTACATGGGAAGGGGGGGGGGGGGGGCATTGCAGTCAGTGCGTATCCAGTGGGGCAGGGGAGGGGGGCGTATGGGAACGAGCCCCACGCTGCCCGACACGCTGCCCCCGCTCGCCTTGGAGGTACCTAGAGGTGCCTTCCGCTTCACAGGTACTTGCCTGGGCGCAAGGGGTATCTGTGCGGCTACTCCACGAGCTCTGACGCG
>NW_026267147.1:1229687-1236609 GCF_000697945.3 Frankliniella occidentalis
GGGGGGGGCATTGCAGTCAGTGCGTATCCAGTGGGGCAGGGGAGGGGGGCGTATGGGAACGAGCCCCACGCTGCCCGACACGCTGCCCCCGCGGGACCAAGCGGGACCCCCCCGGGACTGCCTAATGAATGGACCAGTCTCTCTCGCGTCTCACTCGGGCGCGCCCGCGCGAGTCTCCCTCTGCGCCCGACAGGAGCAAGCGCCCCCGCAGGGCACCCGCAGGCCAGGGCGGGCCACCGCGTCGCGATCGCCGAAATGGTGATGCTGTGTCTCTGAAGGGAGAAAACAACCATTGTGCAGTGGTTGATTCGTTTGTGCGTAAGCGCGTGTGCGTGTGTGTGATGGTTGTTTTACAAACACGTTATTGGACATCTGTTAAAAATGCCAGGTAAAGTGAAACCAGCGGGCTATTCCCACGTTTGCTTATCATACAAGATACAAAACGCATCGCAGTTGCATGGAATTGTAACAAGTAGATGAGTGCAATCAATATGCAACCAACTCCTGTAACGTGTGCTAGGGCAAATCCATTGCAAATCGAAATCTCATGTGCTGTAATGGATTGTTTAAAAAAAAACGGCGATAAAGCAGCAACTGGAAGAATGATTCACAAAAATGCAGTAGGAAAAGATCTGTGATTTCGCGTGAGCCTCCAGTCGCGGAGCTCCGAGCCCAAGACGACCAAAAGAGTCTCAACGACGAGCAGGGATGGAATGCAATCTCTGGCAAGTTAATTGCTATTATCGGAGCTGCCGGCGCCTCTGTCAGCTCGGTCTGGAGCGACAATTAAACTAAACGCTCAATTCGCCTGGGAGGTGAGGTAGGGATCAGTAGGGAAAAGGGGGGAGGGGTGAAGTGCACTTCCCACACCATCTTCTTCAACTTCAATGACGGCCGAAGAGTCTTGTTCATAGCAAACTGGCCCACGTGCAAATAGCCACTTTTTATGACTTTTAAAATCTCCTTCATTAACGGTAAATAAATAGCAGAAGGATACTTTCGGCGTTTTCTTCGCAGTGTCGATCCTCCCCTCATTGTTTTTGCAGGATGTCCGTTGCGTCGCATGAAAACAATAACTTGTCTTATCAATCTTCTTATCAAAACGCACGTCCGTTGGGGCGACACCCTTCCAAAAACATTACGTCTCTTTCCTTTTGGAGACAAATATTCTCTTGTATCACAAAAATAGAGTTAAAGAAGTGCCAAAATAACATCAACATATCCTTCTCCCTTCTTTTGACAGAATTCTGACGTCAAGGAACGACATTAAAATATAACGGATATCCTGTAGGATGATCACTAGCTTTGCCTGACACGGGAGAGGAGGGGAGGGGAGGAGGGGTTTAGAGTATCGAGAGGGACGGGAAGTTGGAGACGAGACGGCTGAGAGAAAGAAGCGGGGTGATGTGATCTGCCGCGCTTCGCTTGCTGATTACTTTGTGATCTAAAGTTACCGCCCACCCCGCCACGCCCCGCCACGCCCCCTCAGTTAGCCCCCCGGGGCGGGTCTGACATCCTGACCCGGAGGGTAACGGATAGCGCCTCGGCTCGAGCCACGGCTCAAGCGAAGGAAAGGGTTATTGAATTTCACGGGAAATTGCATTCTATTTTGCTTGTTTGTTTTATTATTTAAAAAAAAACTTACTTTCACTCTCGCAGTCCAATTGTTGTTGAGTTCGTAACTCGTCGTAGCATAATTATTTTCCCCACTTATTCCCAAAAAAATAAGGTGGTCGTCGGAGTGAATCGCGCGCGGCGGCGTGTGTGAGAGAGTGCATTGTGTGTGTGACACACTCACGCAATGCGAGATGAGTTCCTCTCGCCATATTGATTAGCGCTTTCTACGCGCCACGCCCCGCCACACCGCATTGTGTGCGTTGGGCCCCACCCCGCCCCGCCCCGCCCCGCCACCGCACTGCCCAATCTGTTGTTATGTGAGCGCGGGTCCGCGTGTTGCTGTTGATACACAAACGTACAGGATGTGGTGGCGGCGGGGATGGGAGAGTTCCGCCATTGTCGTGGAAAAAAATGTCGGGAGGGTCCGAAAGCGGCGAGCGTCTGGTGAGAAAGAGAGAGATGTGCCCAGTCAATCTCTCACTAAATGAAGCAACAAATTGAACTGCCTTTTTGAGCACGGTTGGTGGTGCTTACTTCTCGGGTCAAGCCGAGACCTGGGCCGATCCACCTCACCAGACTCCGATTTCTTTTTGTATTTGTATTTGTATTTCTGTTCGACAAAATTTTGATTGATTTTCTTTCTATTGCATACAATAGTTGCGCAACTGTTTTGTAAGTACTTGCACGGAGAGAAAAGTTCCGGCCAGACAACAAAACTGAGTTCGGATTGTTCCTTTTACCAGTACACCTAATCAGTTTCGGTGTCACACCGAAACCTTTAGACTCTGCACCAGAACCTTTAGTGACCACGCATGTAAAATTTTGGATAGTACTTTTCTATCAATTTTGTCCAAACTTTTGGGTGTACGGCCCGAACTTTTCTCTCCGTGTGTAAGTTGTCTTACTAGGCTGATCTTTAGTTTGGACTTGTTTGTGACAACTGGCCCAAGGTCAGGGGCCCGAGCTCCTTGCCCAGAGCATCGAGCACCACGCGGCGAGCAGGACCTCCAAAAACAGCATCGAGGGCCGAAAGGACTCTCGATCCCATCTTGGGAAAGGTTTCCACGCTTTGGGGTTTTCTATTGCGTCTCCCACGGACCACGCAGGACGCAGGCTCCCGCAGCCCAGCCGGCCGGCTGGCCCTCGCGGCGCGTTTTCGTGTTGTGTAAGCGCTCCACCCGCACCGACTTTATTTAAATCCTGGAAGTAAAGAAATGGTCTTGGTCTTAGGCCTAGTGGAGAGTGCGTGCGCGAGCGCGGCCCGCAAAACAACAAAATAAGCAGGGTCAAAGAGTCGCTCACTCTCACAGGAGCCCCGCCCGGCCCCGCTAGGACCAGCTCGGCCCCGCGGTGCTGAGAGAGATTGATACCTTATGACTTCCAGGGGGACAATGAAGGGGGAGAGAGAGAGATGAACAACTTCCTGCGCTTACTTGAGTGTTGGGTTAATCCATCCTTGTCGTACGGTGACAACGTATTTACTCTGTAAAAACATGTGCCAGTTCAAAATGTACTTAATTTTATTACATCTAATTAATTTCCTTAGGAAGATCCCCAGATCTCCCCTTTCAAATTGAAAAACGTCCTCTCAAAAATGTCATTTTCTTTTTGTTTTCAGGTGAGTTCCCGAAGCTCCCGCCTAAGACGCTACCACCTAGACAGAACCGTAAGTAAGATGCAGTATTTTTGTTTGAACCAATCAAAAATATTTTTTGGGTCGATGCACACGGCTTTAAGGCCACATTACCGTATGGATTATTAAATGGGTCAGCCCCCTGTTTAAGGAGTGGCGGACCGATTTCGTCTAAGGGGGTTGCCCATAAAGTTCTGCGCTGCCGCGAGCGAGTAAATAGTAGAACCTCGCGGACAGAACGGGGGCCACGATGTTCGTCGTCTTTCTCGCACCCCCGCGCCGCTCGCCGCGTCCCGCTCCCAACCACTGCGCCCCCAGACCGATTAGCTACTTTGGGCCTATGTCGCTCGGCCGCCGTGCTGCTGGGCAAATGGCACGAAATGCCAAGGATTTTTGAAGCGCACCGATACGGGCGGCCGGGGCGGCCGGGCTACGACTAGCAGGAGGCCGTGTGGACTACTGTGGACCGACCGGCCACAAAGGAGCGCCTGTGGCCTCACTGGCCCGGCTCGGCGGCGGCGGCGCCCCCCGCAACGCCCCACCTTGCAGCAGCGGCTCAGAGGGGCCTTTGTATAGTGGAACGCGCGGGGGCCGAGTGTTGGCGCTATAGGGAGAAGAAACGAGACGAGTTGGCGAGGTAAATTAAAACAAATCGGGAGGAGAGGGAAGAAAAGAAAATACGTGAAAGAATTAATCAGCGCGGCCTGCAGCAGGGCGGCCTGCGGGTCCCCGACGGGTCCCCGACGGGCCCCCCGATGCTCGCTGGCCTGCTGATGCTGCTGACCAGGCCTCCTCTGCAGGATGATTGAAAGCACCGTTTCCCCATTACCGCCCCGTCACCCGCGCGGACGGAATCGGCGCGGAATTTGATTACACAGAGCACGTCGTCAGGCTGCCAAGTCCTCTCGGTTGTTCTTTCTTTTTATTTCCCTTCTCTCTCTGCCCCTTTTTTTCCCCCTTCCTGCTGCACGTCCCGCTGGTCCTGGTCCCACAGGACGTCCCCGCAGGACGCTCCTCCCTCTGTGACGGAATGCCCTTATCTGCTGCGCTCTCCGACGTGACCTCCGGCCGCGCGGGTGTTGTGGAAGGTCGTGGGATCAAAAGCAGAGCAGCCGGCGGTGGGGGGCGTGGTGAGGAGACCAGAAGCAAAGCGCACTTCATAGCCTTCTAATTGTAGGCTGGGACGCCACGACTCTGTACGGCCTACCGTTATTGTGGAACAATCACTGGCAATTAAGAAAGAAAAAAAAAATGAGAAAGATTAGGTGTGCTACCGACAACATTTTCAATAGTACCTATACAGTTATTGTAGACTTTCCATGTGTATTTTCTGTTTCAACGCGTATCCGCAACAACAGCCTGCCGTTGAAGGCTCCCCTCTTTCACTGCTCATCACTGATCCTGATCCTGACTGCTTGACCCTGATCCTGACTGCTTGACCTACGTCCTCGTCCTGCCCCCCCCCCCCTTCCTACTCGTCGGGTAACGGAAATACTTTATCTCCTTCGGGGGCACCGGGACGTCAGGGACGGACGCAGGGGACGACCCCTCGGAGAAGCCCCGCGGCTCCCAGCCTGCCTGCTCGCTGCTTGCCTGGCTGCCTTGCGAAGCAAACGGCGAACCACAACCACAAGCCCCAAGTTCAGTTCCCCAGTCGGCGGTTCGAATCCGGTCCGGCGGCCGAATACTTGAGGAGTAGACGTGGACATGCCACGTTAAACTCAAGTGTCTGAATGTCGCACACTTGTATAGGTGTGTGGAAGTCATTTCACACACATGGAGGCACAAGTATGTGCAATTATATAGTAATAGTCACGCGTTTACTCATTTAAGTACTAATGGGCATTCACACACACCTACAACTGTGCGACAGGGCACACATCCCAGGAGGACACCCACTTGCGTTTCTAGTGTGCAATAAGCGTTCAAAGTGCAACGTTTTTTCACGCTCCTTTTTGTCATTTCGCCACCGCGGAGTCGCGCCAGGGCTGGCAACAAAGCGATTCACCGCGAATACACGGTCGTGGGGGGTGGCGGGGCGGGGCCTTGGGGCGACGGCGACGTACCGTACTACAGGAGAGTAGTGCAGCGGGCGGACGGACGGACTGCGTGGGAGGCTGTGCCGTGTCGCCCCACAGCTCTGCTGCCGCTGCGAGCGAGTATAGTCTCCGCTGGAGCGAGCGAGTCTGGAAGCAAGCAGAACGTGCCGGCTCGGAGTCATCTCACTTGGTCACGCTCGCCTTTCACCTCTCGCCGCCACGCCGCGCCACGCCGCGCCACGCCGAGCCACTTCGTCACGTGCATTACGCTTGTTACGCCCCGTGCGACCCTCGTGACGTGACACGTGACCAACTCCCCGCCCGCCGCCGCTGCCGCCCGTCGCGGTCAAGGAGCGTCACACAGTCGGGATGTAATATGAATCGTTTTACCGGTGCACTGTACTCTGCTAAATGTCCAAGTGTATAACGATTAGGTAACGGTTCGAACCGTACAAAAAAGTCATCGAGTTTTACTTAGAATACGGTGCAATCCGGTGCAAGCTGCTCCTCTACAGTACACAGAAGACTTTCTGCTGTTAAAACCAAAGCATGTAATTTTGTTGTTATTGTTTTGTTTTTGTTCCTTATTTTTAATTGTACAACTTAAATTCTACGAAGGTAAATCGTCGACTTTATTTTGCAGAGAACTGCCTACTGCAGTGCTAGTGCTAAACATTCTTACATAATATGTCCAAGGATTAGTTATATATCTTTTCGGTGGACCACACGCGCCTGGGGCGAGGGGCTCGTTGAGGATCAGGACGTTGGCGGCGTGGGGCTTTGGGCAAGTGGACCGCAAAGGTATGAGCCGAGCCGAGCGCAGCCGCATTGGGAGACGGTCAGTATGTGTGCCTCCCCCCCACCCCCCTCCCCCCTGCACACGGGCGATAAGCCAAAAGCGAGTGACGCGGGCGCGAGGCGCGGGGAGGAAATCATTTGGTGTTGCCGCGACGCTCAATGAAATGGCAGCGGGGGGCGGGCGGGAGGGGGCGACTCTCGCAAACTAAACGGCCCGTCGCTGCACGCCGCCAGCCGCCGCGGGCGCAACGATTTGTCATACGGGCCGACGCGGTCATCGCTGTATGCATGAGAGACATTTGCATTCGTGTGCATAAGTTCCTCATCCTTTTTATTATTCGCACGCGAGGAGCAGCGGTTATGCATCCCATCCCCCTCCCTCCTTTCGGTCGCGGCAGCGTCGAGACGAAACGACGAAACGCAATCGCGATCTGCTGCTCGGCCGTGCATGGCATGGTCCGGGTGTCCGGGTCCAGAGCGACAGCGTCGCATTGCACGACCCGGCGGCGCGTGCGTGCGCGAGTGCGTGTGTGTGCGCGTGCGCGCGCACGACAGCCTGTCGCGTCGCAGTCTGCGTGTCGCGCGCCGCGTGTCCGCTATCGTCGTGCAGCATCGGACGCGCGAGACCCACCGCAATGACGAACCAGAGGAAAAATAACAACAATTTCCCCCCACGACGACGACTGTTTCGTCGTCCGCCCTTCCTCTGAGATCTGGTGCAGGCCGGTGGCGGGGCCGCGCCTGGGTTCGATGCGATCCCACGTGAGGATTATAGCGTTAAATTAGTGTCTGGCCGCCGCTTGCTCCCCGCCCCTCCCGCCCCGCGGTCGCGGCT
>NW_026267147.1:1236659-1240586 GCF_000697945.3 Frankliniella occidentalis
CGCGGCTCCCCCCACCCGCGCCCCCACCACCTGCGCTGGCCCGGGAGCGCCTCAGTGTCAACAAGCCGGCCGGCGCGCGCGGGTGTGAGTGCGAGAGCGGCCGCTTCTGCTGCTTCTGTGATGGCACGATGAGCCTCGACCGCCAGGACGACGTGGTTGTTCTTGGCGTGGACGCGCCGCCAGCCGTAGCCGGCGAGAGCCTCGACGTCGCCGCCGACGCCGTCGACTTTGGATACCAGCTCCTCGGCGTGGACGCGCACCTGGACCAGATCGTGTGCGCGGTGACGCGCAGGACGTGGATCCAGCTGCGCGCCGCCCTCGCGGAGCTCCCCGGACGGGCGTGCGTCGTGCCCCCAGGTCGGTAGTGGTGGAGCACGGCGAGGTTGGGTTATTGTTGCGTGGACGGCGACCACGACGCGACGGCCGCCTGTTGGACGCGTCCGTGTGTGCGTGTTCGCGTCCGAAGGGCGCTCGCGGTTCCGGCAAGCCGGAGCCGGCGATGGAATAACCACTACGACGGCGAGCTGACTGACTGGATCAGAGGATACCGACGTTTGTGTTGTTTTTACTATCGTTCTTCGGTGAATAAGCTTGACGATGGCTTCGGCAATGTCCTTTGGAAGAACGTTGTGGTGAAGAGAGCTAGGGGGAGGGGGGGGGGTGTTCGGCAGAGCGCGTCGCCCTACCCTACCTCACAGGGGAGGGGAAGAGGGGGAAAGGGGGGAGGGTACCTGTAGTACCCCACCACGGGGCGAGGGCGAGCAGCTGCGCTCCCACCGCCTGCCTCCACCGCGGCGCACTGCTCGGAGGGAACGGGAGGCAACCGGAGCAGAGGGCACGCACCAGCAGCTGCCGACCCGACCAACCAACGGCCTTGGCGGCTTCGGTGGTGGTCGGAGCGGGGTGCATCCGGTTCTTGTCAGAGTACGGAGGGGTGGACGGTATTGTGCTCTGGCAGGGTGTCTGCGCCCTCGCCGACGGACTGCTCCCGTGCGGGACGACTTCCGACCGGGGAGAGATGGTGTCGGCAGGAGAGTGGAGACGGCCGCTGGCCGGAGGGGCCGGAGGAGGACAAAGGAGAGCAAGGAGGAAGAGGAGCGCGGGAGGCAGGTGAGGGGCGCAGCGGCGCGGTGACTCAGCCGTTGCAGACAGACGGCGGCGAGGGGCCCGGCCGGCGAGGCGCGGCGGGGGTCCGCGCGGTGGGGCGGGGCGCGGCGGGGGCGTCCACACGGCACGGCGGCACGCCGACCCCAGACCGGCCGCGCCGCACTGGGCATGCGGCCCGCGTGGCTCGAGTCGGTAAGTCGAGTCAGTCGCGTCTCAGCAGCCCAGGCGTCGCGACCGCGTCCGCCCTGCCGCCCCCCGCCGCTGGGCTCGCCGAACTGAGCACGGGAGTTGGGCCCCTTGTGCCTCTGTGTGTGCACGTGAGTGTGTATGTGTGTGTTGGACGTGACCAGGTGGATTACCATCATCATCATCGCCAGCAAGAGCAGCCGCACCATTGTGCGCGCAGTGAGGTGAGGAAAGTGAAGCGGCCGCGCCGAGGATACGCCCCCCCCCCCCCTCGCCTCGAGCCGCGCCCCCCGTGCCGGTCAGCAGGGGGTCCGCCCTGCCTGGCAGTGCCCCGCCCTGGAGTGAGGAGGGTGCCGGTGTGGACGGACGTGCCCGGCTCGGCGTGCTCCGGATCAGAGCGGTGGAGCAGAGCACAGCCGGCCGGCCGGCGAGTAGGGGCGAAGAGAGAAGAACTGTTGCATCCTGGCCGGCCGCGCGGCCCCCCCATCCCGTGGCCTGGCGTGGGACGGGCACTTGGGCACTCTCCGCGGTGTAGCCGCACGACGTCCTGTCCCCCTGCCTGGAGGAAACGCCGAGGAAAGCAGGGGGACAAACCACTTCGTTTTCACTACGTTTTCAGCTTAGACTTTGCACCAGTGTATGGTGCTGATGTCCGCTCAGGTGCGCGTTACCCCGCTGGAGAGCCCTGCGAGGAGGGTGATATGCCGTGCAGACCCCCGTGATGGTGGTCATTCACGTGACCCTTCCTCGGCAGCCATCTTCTCTGTTACACCTGCGACGCAGCTTCTCATCTCAAGCAGCCCTCCCCAAATTTGGCATATATATTTTTTTTAGAATCACCCATAGTGAAGCCTTGCGGAAACTTTTAGCGGTCCACGTTTCTCCCAGCCCGAGTCCCAGCCTTTTTTCGGCGCATTACCGACCGTGCATCGGTGTGTCTGGCCAGTTCTGGCTGGCCCCGGCGGGCGGGACACGCACGGCTGCACCACACACAGCTGACGCGCACCCCCTTGCCGCCGCCCCGGCCCTGCGGACCGTTCCACCTGGCGGCTCAGCGTCGCAACGCGAGAGACAAGGGTCGCCATGGGGTGTCTCGAGGTCGGTCTCTAAAGGAAGACTAGAGCCTCTATGAAATGTCTTGAGGGTCTCTCTAAAACGTATCTCCATGGAATGTCTCTAGGTGTCTCCCTAACAAGAGCCATGGCATGTCTTGAGGTGTCTCTCTAACAACGGCCTCCATTGGGTGTCTCGGTGTCTCGAGGTATCTCTCCAACAAGGTCCACCTTGGCATGTCTCAAAGTGTCTCTCTCAGAAGGGCCTCCCCTCCATGAGGTGTCTCGGTGTGTCTCTAACCCGACCACAACGCCGCCCAGTTCTTTGGGCCCCTCTGCTGCGGCGGTGACCATGGCCTGGCCAGAGTGCGGCCGCCGCGCTACACGGATGGCACGCTGCCGTTGCGAAACCAACACACAACACTCCCCTTTCTATGCGATGCGTTTGCAAGTCCATGCAATCGGCTCGGGTTTCGGTTTTATGGCTGTGGAGTCAGCAGCACCATAGCTGCACACCGCTGTCACGGCATTGACTGGCCGCGGCGGCTCGGCTTGCCGTGGCGTGGGATGATTGGAAGAAGGGGGGGGGGGGGTACCCGTGTATATCGCCGCCGATCTCGCCGACTCGACTCGGTCTGCCCCAAGTTTTACTGCGCCCTTGCGCTGCTGGAGTACATCGTAAAGTCGCCCCGCCGCCACGGGTTCGAGTCCCACCTTCTACCCCTCCACACGCCGGGTACATTTGGTTTTTCTTCATCCTTTTGGTCTTATTTTCCCCTTTTGACCAGACTGTGCTTTGTGCGAGTGCGTGTGTTTGTTTTGTCTTAGCTGTCTAAGTGGAGCAGGTGCGGGCTGACGCCCCATCGGCGGCCCATTTCCCCCTCCCTCTCACTCTCCCTCTTTTCCTCTCTCTCACTCTCCCTCTTTTCCTCTCTCTCACTCTCCCTCTCTTTCTTCCTCTCTCTGTCTCTTTCTTCCTCTCTCGCTCTCCCTCCGTTCGACCTATATCTACTATATCCTTCGGTTCACCTGTCTTCTTCTTGTCCATGTGTCGGTACTCTCCTGTGTGTATGACGGCGCCGACGCCCCTGCGCTGTCGCACTCGCGGCACTAAATCATCTACGGGGTACAATCAGGCTGAAAAGTGGCGGGCGCCGCGCTGCTCCAGGCTCCAGCTCGCGTCTGGCTCCGCGCTGCCACCGACGACGTCGACGACGCTGCCGTCGGCCGCTCTGCGCCGAGCCTGGAGCGCCCCTCTGGCATTTCGCCCATTAATTGTAACGATTGCCAACATCGCAAACGCCCCTTTCGCCGTGTGCCCGAGTTCCACTTTCTTATTTCCTTTTGGTGCTCCGGTGCGGTGCGCTGACGCCCCTCGCCTTGGTTGTGCTGTGCTCGCACGCAGCGCGACAGTCGGCTCCATAACTCGCGCCGTCGCCGCGTCCGCCGCGTGATATATGCGCGCATTGATTTGATTTGGGCCGCGCGTCGCCCGCACGGAAGTCGGGCGTGGCGCCTTGCGGCCGCGGAGAGAGAGAGAGAGAGAGAGAGAGAGAGAGAGAGAGAGAGAGAGAGAGAGAGA
>NW_026267147.1:1247971-1250021 GCF_000697945.3 Frankliniella occidentalis
CCCGCCGCTGAAGCGCTGCCATGAGACTTTCCAGGCTCGTTATCGCATTTTCTTATTAGACATGTGGGAAGAGGGCTCCGCGCGCCCGCGCTGGAAATGAGTTTTATGGACGTGCATCCTCACATGTCGGTGGAGGTGGTGGTGGCGGGTGCAGCCTGGTGGTGCAGCTGAAGGAGGCGAATGTGTGTAAAATTCGCCACTTATGCGCGGTGGCGGCGGCGGCGGCGGCGGTGTCTGCTTGGGAAAGAAGAAAAGAGGAGTGTCGGAGGAGGGGAGTTTGATGGGATGTGAGAGAGAGGATGATGACAAAGGGATGGGGGAGAGGAGCGGGGAGGGGAGGAGGGGAGGGTCGCCTCTTGATGCTTCTCGCGTCATTTCCTCCGGCTAATTGGCACACTGGGACCTGCCCCAGGTGTCCGCGCCTTCCTCCCCCCTCCGCCGGGTGAACGCCCGGCCCAGCCCGCCTTGGTGGACACGGCTTGACCATTATCGTCGTCCTCCTCTCGGTGGAGCGGAAGAAAAAGGGTGTCGTCGTTTTCTTTTTCTTCAACGGAGTGCTCTTGTATGTCTAAGTACCGCCGCATGTAGGTACGTAGTACGTAGTGGGACTGCTTGCAGTCGCGGGTGCTGCTGTTAAAAGAAGGGAGCAATTTTTCCTCATTTGCTCCTAGTTAGGGCGCCTAGTTTGCTCCCGTGCGTGCGTAGAGGAGGGGCTCTTAGGGCTGCCGCCATCGGACCGGTGGTGGTGCGGTTGTTGGTGTCCTGGAGCGCAAACAGGAACCGCCCAAAACCAACACGAGTCGCGCTGCTGCCACCGCCGCTGCACTCTCCTTTCTCTCTCCTCTCTCTCTCTCTCTCTCTCTCTCTCCTCTCTCCTCGTGTCCTGTCAAACTCGACGGCGCGGACCTCCTCCAGCTCCGTGGGGCCCGCGGCCTTGGTGCGAGCGGTGCACTCTCCTCGTCGCCGCCCTCGCCCGCACCACGACGCCGTCCCTTTCTCCTCGTGTCAATATTGGTCCCGGTCCTGCCCTCGTGTTGTGCTGGTGTGGGTGTGTGTCCAGCGCTAACCGCCACTAAAGTGTGTGCTCTGGCCGCGCGCTGTTTGTGGTGCTCGCGTCGCCCACACACGCGGGAGAATGGAACACAACATTAGAAATGAGGCACTGCGCGCGGGGTTGACGTTGATGTTGTCGGGAATGTTGATGACGATCTCAGGTGAAATCATCATAAACGCTGAGCACATATAAGAGCGCAGCGCACACACGGCATCGCTCACGGCGGAGAGGTGGACGAGGCTTGCGTCACGCTGCTCGCCGGCCTGCCGGGCGCACGTAACGAAAAGTGGTACAAGATGGATGCGACCCGCCGGCCTAACCCCGCCGCGCTGGCTGAGCCGCGCCGCAACGCGCCCGGCCCAACGCTTGACCTCCGCCGCCACGCCGGCCAGCCTCGCGGCCCGCGCCACGCCCCCTACAGTGCAGCGGCCTCGGCGCAGGCCGGAGCTTCTCCACCGGCAGCAGCGTAATGTATTCATCTTTCATAACCCTCTTCCACGACTATCTCGGCGCCTCCCGCGGCCCCGGCCTAGGGGTTGCGGGGGTCAGGGTGCGCAGGAAATCGCACGCTCTCGCCGATCTCGCACGCTGTCCGCGCGCCCGCGTGTGTGTGCGCGCGGGGTGCGCATCGTGCTCAGTGCACGCCCGCGGAGTGGCGCGAGCCGATGGAGCGCACCATCGGCTCCGGGCGCTGCACACGGGCTGTGGAGATAGTCGTGTTATCGTGTTGTCTGTATGTTGGCCGCTGTTCGCTAATGGCCCCAGTGCCCGAGTGTGTCGCTGGTGGGTGGATGGGTGGACGTCCACTTGCTCGGCAGGTCGCCTGTCCCGTTTGAGCACGAGACCGGCGGCGGAGTACGTGTGGAGGGTCTGGCACTGGTAGCTGGTAGCTCGCGGAGGTTCGGGGCGTCGTCGATTTGCCGAAGGGCCGCGAGGATTGCAACCGCCGAGTCGCTGCTTGCGTCGGCAGGTTCTCCGCCCCATAACTCTGCCCCC
>NW_026267147.1:1250071-1251508 GCF_000697945.3 Frankliniella occidentalis
GAGAGAGAGAGAGAGAGAGAGAGAGAGAGAGAGAGAGAGAGAGACATTGAACCCCTCTAGACGCCCTGCTGACGGAGGAGTGAGAGAGACTCACACACATTTAACCCATCTACACGCTGTGGCGCGCTCGCCGCCCCTGCGGCGCTGAGCCGTGTGCGGGGGGCGGGGCGCATAAGTGCCGCCATGTTTGCCATTTATATTGCACGGGCCGCCCGGGGCTGGGGCGGGACGGGTTGTGGCGGGCGTTGTTACGTTTGAGGCGTCCTCCTCTCCTCGTCCTCATCGTCCTCCTCCTCCTGCTCTTCGCCCTGCCCTGCCTGCCCTTGCCGAGCTGAGAGTGAAAGGCTTTGCTGCGCGGGCCGGGCGAGCTTGTGTGGTCATCAGACGTATCAGCCGGGCCGGGCGCGCCTAACGCCACCCCACCAGGCCAGACCTCCGGCGAGCCCGAATCTGCAGCACCGAGTCCTGATGATGAATAGGATTCGCGATTCCTCCCACGGCCCCTACGTTACTCCGTTCTCCACGACGGCGAGGTGCCTGCTGCTGGCCGCGAGCACGTCGCCGACACGAAGCCATAGCGGGCGGGCCGGCCGCTCCGCGGGGCCCAGCCCATACTGTGGACGAATGAATGAACACTTTACAGGGGTTTACAGTTTCCTCATTGCGCCGGGCTGGACTCCGTGCAAAGTTAATTGCTGCTCGTTGCGCTATACCCCACGAGGCTGGCCGGCCGCTCCGGGCTTTGTCTACTTGTTGAACGCCGGCTCGAGTCCTGCGGGGCTTGGCGTGGGGGGTATGAATGACACGGAAAAAGCGACCCCCCTGCCAGAGGCGAGCGGCGAGCCCGCCGCCGCGCCGCCCGCCGCGCCGTACCGTGGGCGACGGCCGCGCCGTGCTTCGCCCGCGGTCGTGAAGCATAGCTTTCTTTTCTCTGATCTTTTAAATGCCGAGATCCTTGCCTTCCTTTTCCTCCCGCGCGCGCGCGCCCCCGCTGTCAGTTTCGTGACGAAACGGACGCGCCAAAGCCCCGAAACGCCCGCCTGCCCTGCCCTGGCCTGCCTCTCGGAGCCGCCACCGACCCCACGTGAAAAGCAAGAGTGGTGATGGCGGTGGTGATGCTGTGGCGCGGCTGGGCGCGGCCTCTTCCTTGTACGGGGTATCTCTCTGTAATATCGAGCGCGATGACGGCGGTGGGCGTCTTCGTGCTCTGCCGGCAGGTCAGGTGGATCACCTCCCTCTCTCTCGCTTGCTTTCGCTTGCTCTCTCTGCCCTCTCTCGCTCGCTCTCTCGCTCGCTCTCATCGCTCTTGCTTTCGTTTCGGAGAGCAGAGCGCGGCAGCCGCGGAGGTCGCCCCGTAATGTGTATAACGCAGCAATGGGGTAATGTGACGCGCGAGGTTAGGCCGCCGCGCAGCTGTGTCAACGGGGCGGGGTGGGA
>NW_026267147.1:1256873-1261019 GCF_000697945.3 Frankliniella occidentalis
CCCCCCAATCTCCCCCTCAAGCGTTCCGCGCTCGCTGTAGTAATGTTTTCGTTCGGAGGCCAATTTTGGTTTGCACTACGCGGAAGGCGACGTCGTGACCACATGCCCCGGGCACCGCGGCGGGGCTGCGTGCGAGGCGGGGTGGCGGACGGGAGGGCGCTGTGCAGGGCTGCCGGACGGGCCGCTTCGGACGCGGCCGTGAACGTGCTGCGGCCCTGTCTGCCCAGCCGAGCCCAGCCCAGCCCTGGGGGCTGCCTTTGGGGCTGACGCGGCAGCAAAGGCTCCTCGCCTGCGCTGGGCGATATGAAACGACGACGAGCGTCCAACGGCGTCAAGCGGCGGCGTCCTGCCGTTGAGCCCATCGCCATCGTCTGCCCCATGTGCTCTATTGGGAAACACGCCATTCGAGCAGAAGTGACGACCCCCCAGCCCGTCAGAGTCAAGGACTCTCTGACGCAGGTCATGCCACGGAGGCGGCCGGCGCCCAGCTCGGCTCGTACACACGAGTGCGGGCCTGCTTTCTCCCTCGATATGATATGACGGCGTATCATCGTCGTCAGTGTGGGAAGGGGCGGGCGGCGCCGCGGCGACGCTGGCTGAAGCGCAAGCAAGCAGATGACGGCGCTCCGCGCCCGAAGTGTGTGTGTGTGTGTCGTCAGTTTAAGGGCCGGAGGCTGAGCAGGTGAGAAGCGCCTCTTTTCTCGGCCCGGTGCGCAAGCAGCAGCGCTCGGATTCCCACACCGCCGAGAGTTAATATACGCGGCGTACAATTACGGCCGTAAACACACACACACGCACACATTCGCACTCGCACCGCCACCAGGAGCGCGCAGCTGGCAGGCTGTTGGCAGTCTCCCCCTTGCCGCCCCTTGCTGCTGTGGAGCCCGTCAGCAGAGCGGGTCCAGCGGAGTGTATAGAGTGCAGGCGGACGCCACCGCCGACGCCTCCAGGCCGCGCTGCCAAGTCCAGACCTGCCACCTCCTCGTCCGAGGCCTGCCCCCCGCTACGACGACGACGATGGCGACGACGACGCCTTCCATCTGTCTCGAGGGAGGACGCGAGAAATGTTTTCCTGCCCACCTCCCCTCTCCTCAAACTGTTACTTCCGGGCCGATTTATCTGTATTTTCACCTCCTCGACGGCCGACTGGGCGAAGGAGAAGTGCGTCGTTGTCGTCGTCATGCTGATGTCGCCTCTCTGCTGCGCTCCGTCCGCTCTGGTCGTGCGCCCGGGGAGGAGTCATGGCGCTGTAATGACGTCTTAATGACCCCCGTGAATGACGTGTCGCTCGCTGACCTCGTCCTCGCCCGCCCCGCAGCGCAGCGCAGAGGGACCCGTTTCGACCCGTTTCGGGAGCTTCCACCCGACGGCTGCTACGCGCCGTTCCGGGCGTCGTCCCGTTCCCTCTCTCCCAAGGTTGATTCCGCGCCCGACGCGATGTGCAGTTTATATGTCGCGGGGTCGTTTACCATCGGAGCATCGGAGAGGAGAAAGTCTATAAAAAAGATGACAAGATCGACGCTGGCGCCAACAGGACCGGGCCGCGTCCTGACACGTGGAGGTCGGCCCGCGGCGCATCCCCACCACTCCAAGCCGAAACACCTTTTCTCCCTCGTTTTGTTGTGCGCCCTTCCTCGCCCTATATTTTCTGCTCTCGCTCTCATTGAAACCTCGGTCGGAACCAAAGGGTGCACCTATCTGTTGCCCGGGCCGCGCTGGTGTGCCCGCAGCGCGCCGGGCCGCTGCCGGTGGGTGGGCGAGAGGGCCGGCAGGGCGGGGAAGGGTTCATCCTTGGCTTCGGCCAGTCAATGACCACCCAC
Source organism: Frankliniella occidentalis (assembly GCF_000697945.3). Taxonomy (NCBI): domain Eukaryota; kingdom Metazoa; phylum Arthropoda; class Insecta; order Thysanoptera; family Thripidae; genus Frankliniella; species Frankliniella occidentalis. Next base: position 1,258,694 of record NW_026267147.1, read on the forward strand.
CAGACTGCTCCCTCCGCGAGGTGGCGTTATGTGGCGTCGAGTTTTGTTGGTCTTCCGAAGCCCTGTGCGGGCCGCGGGCCGCCCCTCCCCACCCCTTCCCTCTCGGCTCGCACTCACCTGCTGCTGCTGGCGACGCGTAGGGATGTCCTACACTAACCGCCGCAGACGAGGGCCTCTCTCTCTTTGGTCGAGCAAAGCCCGTTGAAAACGGCTGGCAGGTAGGCAACCCTCCCACACGCACGGCGAGCGGGACAGCATGACTACGGGGCTACCTGTCAATGTCATCGCAGCAGGGCCGGACGTGAGGCGCGGGTACACGACGAGCCTTTCTTTTAGTAGCACTCCTCTTTACCGAGTATAAAACTGGTCGACTCGCTTCAGAAATATACTGTGGGAATAAAGTGTCCGCCCACCACCAACTCCCCCTCCCCCTCGTCGCCATGAAAGAAAAGACGCCGCGTCGATTTTGAAACGGCGACTCGCGCAGCGCGCAGCAGATCATGCGGCCGTGCGATTTTATTTTTCACGGCAACGATAAATAATGCAGCATCAGCCTTATGATTGGCGTTTGATGGGCGAGGCGGCGCGGCCTTGGGCTGCAGCTCCAGCCGCGGGGTTCGACGCCCTTCCCGTCCAGCGGGAGGCGTGATCGCGCGCCTCGAGGGGGGTTCTCTCCGGACCCTCTCCGGACCCCCCGCGCCTTTTTGTTTCCTCCGGCGCGGAGTCTGTAATTAGGGAAGGGAGATGGTGACACCGATGGGCAGTCGAACACTCTCCGGAGTACACGACCGAAGGGCCGAGGCAGAGGGGGCCCCGGGGAGGGGGGCAGGGCGCGCAGGGCGCTGCCTCCTCACGTAGGGCTCGCGGTGGGGGCCCCGCCTCGCCCCACCGCGCCTCACCGCGCCTCACCTGCACTGGAGTGGAGGCCTGACCGGCCGGGCCCCCGGTGCGTCTGGCCGAGCCAGTCTGCGTGCAGCGTTGCGCCCGCGAGAGCGCGCCGCGTCCCGCCTCATTCGCGACCAGTGCAGCAGTGAGGTGACGGTGGCGACGACCGCCATGTGACGGGACTCAGTGTGTACAGTGTACAGTGACATAGTGCTGACGGCCGAGACATGCGTGACCCCCTTGCCGGCGGAGGGGGCGCCGGCGGCCACCCCGAGGACGCCGCCATGGCCGTCGAGGATATAACCGTGGACTTGAACGCCGGCAGCGGCCTCTCAGGTGAGCGGTGACGGCGACCTGCAGACTGATTTCGAAGAGACCTCGGGGGGCGCTGCGCTATGAGTGCGACAAGGGCGGAGCTATACAGAAGGTATAGGAGAGTGTTCTTCGGAATTAGTCGGCTGGTGGTCATCGCTGGCCTTTGCTAGTCCCTTCCCTCGAGGAAGGCGACGGCGGGGGCTCCTCGCGTCCCGGCGGACGCGGATGGACGCGCCGCTCGGGTCGGCCGGAACTGCGCTCCGGTGTCGGGTGCGCCAGCCCGCGCCAGCTGGCCCGGCCGGCGGACCATCTGCCCTGGGGTCCCACGGCCCACGGGTTCAAACACCGACTATCATTTACGTTTTTGCTCGAGCGAGGCTGGTTTACGTATGTATTTCTGTACGATGTTTTTTGTCGGATGTTTTCTTTTATTTGGCGAACCAGCGCCAAGGAGGTGGTTGATGATATCGCCTGCGCCAGGACGGACAGGGTCTTGTCGTCGTGGTCGTGTTCCCAGAGTGCCATGTTTATGGGCCTCGGCGTGTCCGTCACCGCTTGACCTCGGCGCAGACGCCCTCAGTCAGACGCCCTGCTGCGGCCTGTGGCCTGGCGAGCCATGTGCGTCCAGTCGGTCCAGAGTGGGCTGCGCCCGGGCAGGGCTTCACCCGAGGGGTCCGTCTGGCTGGGCCCGCCACTCGTCCGCCACGCCACGGGACACGCTAAAAAAAGACGTCTGATGAAATGGGGAAAAAATAACTGCATCCGTTATCCAGAGCAAGAGTTCATTATGTTGATGATGATGATGACGATCGTGGCCGGGCACAAAGGGAACGCTGCGCGCAGGTTCCGGAGTTATCACTGCCACGGCAACGCGTCGCGCCCCCCTTCCGCTCGACTCTCTCTCTCCCTCACGCACGTGCCCGTGACAGGTCATCCAGATAAGGTCCCACATCGTCAATTAGGCTACGCCCGCGGGAAACCACAGGCCGCCCGCGGCCCGCACAGCTGTTGCTCCAAATCGGGTAAACGCCTGTGGCTTTGTGTCGTTGTGTTGTAACGCGTGTTTGTGCTGTGTGTGTGAGTGTGGTGTCACTGGACCATCGCTGTTGCGCCGTCTGGGAGGACT
>NW_026267147.1:1261069-1263193 GCF_000697945.3 Frankliniella occidentalis
CGCCGCGTCGCGACACCGCAGAGTGCAGCGATCTGGTTTTACCACTCCGGCCCCACAGACCTCCTCGTGCAGTATGCGCCACCGCCACTCCTTTCTTCTCGTGGTGACGGCCGTCGAATGGAAAAAGAAAGACGGCGTAAGATTTGTAATCGCACTTTTATCGCGGATGCACTGGTTGTGGACCCCACCTCATGGACCCCCGTGTGGACTCGGATGCTGTGCGTGCTGTGGGTCTGGACGTGTGGACCCGGGCTGGACCGCTGTGCCGGCCCCCCGGGCCCACGTTCTGCTGCACCGGCCGTGGACTCCGTGTGGACCCGGATGCTGTACGTGCTGGACCCCGTGCCGGCCGGCCGGGCCCACGTGCCGCTGCTGCCAGCCGTGGCGGCCATGATGATGATATGATCGGTGCGTGTTCGCTCGGGATGATTGATCGAACCCTTTCCCTCTCTCCTACTGTCCCCACCCTCTCTCCCTCTGCATCTCTTTCCCCCTTCTCTTTCATCTTTCCTTTCCCCTCTTCCTCCTCTCTTTTTGTATCCATTATTTTCTTTGTCGTCCCTTCCTCTCCGCCGCCGCCGCTGGACCACGACGGGCGCAGAGCTTGGGGGTCCGTCCGGGAAGTGGGCCGGGCGGGGCGGGGCGGGGCGGGGCGGTAAGGGACCAAAAGGGAGGGAGAAAGGAGGGGAAAGGGGAGCCAACGAGTGGGGCCGTAGTGTATGCAGGCCGCGGCCGGGAGCAGCGGGGGCTGCGTGGCGTGGCGTATGTGCCGGTATTACAATAAGACCACGACATCTCGTATAGAGGCCGACACCCTGGAGAGGTCGGTGCTGCCGCCGTATAGAAGAGCGACTTCGGTGTCTGTCATGACTATAGGCAAACCAAGGGTAGTGCGATACTCGATAATATGCAAAGTTTTCGATATTTTTATATCGAACTTTCTACTTTCTACACTGCAAATTTTTACAATTCGGGATAATATTGAAATATCGAAAAATACCGAGTGTCTGGAATTTCGATAATTCGATATTTTGGAAATATAAAACTGGTCTGACGTCATATCCGAGCCACTTCGACTTAAAATTTAGCTCAAAATATCGCCCTTGATTTAAACTAACAAGACTTGGACCGAATGATGTTCCCAGCACGAGCGGAGGGCCGGGCCCGGTAGGCCTTTGGCGCGATTATCTGCGGTTTTAAAAATGCATGAATCGGTTTCTTCTCGCTAGCTTCTTGGTTTTCGGTGAATCGGTATTCCAAAATTTCAATATTTTGATATTTGGATATTTTTGGTCTTTCGGTATGATATTGATAACAGATATTGTATAGTTACAACAATTTTTCTTTATCGAAGACTGCGATACTGAAATTTCATTATCGCACAGCCCTAACAACGCCTTCCTCTCCCCACACTCTAAATCTTTTACAAAAGAATTTGTTCCTATAATGCAAAGAATTCTGTGCAACCGTAATATTCAGGAAATTTCCTTGTACTACAAAAGTTTTCTTTGTGTTTGTATTACAATGATTTTTCTTTGTATTACAAAGAAAATTTGGCTTTTTATTACGGTTGCAAAAAATTCTTTGTAATACAAGAATTTTCTTTGTAAGAATTTAAGAGTGCAGATTCTGTCGAACGGCCGTATAACCCTCACATTTCCCCTTTCAACACGCACGCACGCAGGCGTACCAAATGACGCCCAAGTTTTGCGCGGGCAATAACTTCCCTCCCTCCCCGTGTTGTACTGCACTCGCTTGCTTTGCCGGCGTGCCCGGCCGGCGTCCCCTGACCCTGATCGGCACGCTCCGCTCCGTGTCCGGCCCGAGTGCCCTGTTGTGTCTCTGGCTGGCGTGTACGGTACGGTCCGTACGGTCACGGTCTCTGGTGGGTCGTTGTTCCGACCAGAGCCTTGAGCCCCATGCGTGCGGCGTGCGGCATTAACTGCGAAAAATTCAGCAGCCGTTGTTGTTGTGGCTGCGGCGCCTTCGTCCGCAAGGGGCGTGGCTATTGCTGTTTGTTCCGAAAAGAGAACCTGCTTGTGTAGGGTAGATACTTACGGCGGCAGTTAGGCCAGTGCGCGTGAATTTCAATGATGGATAGTTTGTGTTTTTGCCCCCCCCCCC
>NW_026267147.1:1271753-1275677 GCF_000697945.3 Frankliniella occidentalis
GATTCCACAACGCCGAGGCAAGTGGTCGAGAGAGATGGATCGGAGGAGTCCGATCCGGGTCGGGTCCCAGCCGAAGTGATCCCGAGAACGTACACTACGTACACGAACACAGCGGGCGGGAAAATATGGGTTGGCTTCAACCAAGACTAGCCGATGCTTGCGCTACGCCTAGCTTGAATCTAGACAGAGATTCTTGTTGTAAGCTAAAAACGTCTTGATTCAAACTGTGCACAATTCAAGCGCTCGGCTAGGCTTAATTCAAGAATCCATTTTTCTGGGTGTACCACTGGCCCCGCCCCGCCTCACCCCACCCCGCCCTCCTTGGTCTCCTGCCGTGGCCGATTAGAGAGACAAATTCTGGCCGGGCTCGTCAGCGCGCGGAAACTGGCAGAACTGTCAGAACTGAACAATCGCAGCGAGGCGCTCCGCCTCTCGTCTCGCCTCCCGTGGGTCACGCTGGCTCAGCCTATTAGCTCGCGAAGCTCTGCGCCCCGCGCCACCCCACCACGCCCCGCCACGCCCCGCCCTGCCACGACGACGCCGTCTCGCGGTGCGGAGGCCAATTTTCAAAATAGGCGGACACATTATTTTATTGTTTCAATGTGCTGTGGTTTGCAGCTCAATTTTTTCACTTTAGAGAATTATTATGCCTATAATCTCATTGGTCGTTTCCGTCACTGGTGAAAAAAGTTTCTTGCATTACAAGACTCGGTCTTGGATCTTAGACCAAGTCTTGTAATACAAAAAACTATTTTTACCGTGCATAGCTTTGAGTAAGTTGCCTATTGTTTAATTTTCAACGGCTTGCGGGGGGGGCGTAATTTTGATACTATTGTATACAGAAGCGAATGAATGGGACGATGGTGCAAAAAGACCAGGTGTCTAAATTGTAATTACTTGCAGGACCATTTGGTTGCCGTCATTGCTTTCTTCTTTGGCGGGTGTGCACTGCACACCATATGGTTCCCATAGATTTGTGTGTATCCAAGTGTGCAGAAATTAAACGTTTACAAAACGTTTCAAATGTGCACAACGCAAGTGTGCAACTTTGGTTAAACACCATGTAATGTTTAAAATGAAAACTTGCACACGTTGGTGTGCAAATAGTGCCCACTTGTTTTACCAGTGTGTATCTAATTGGAGTAGGGGTGATTAGAGAGAGACGGCATTCCATTGCGCAGTACATATAGTTGTCTTTGCGGTGCTATAAATAGCGCCGGCAGGTACTCGAACCTGGTCCCGGGGGCGGGGCGGGGCGGGGTGTGTCGACACGGCGCGCCGCGCATCGCTGTGGTCGCGCGCCTCGAAAAACCGCACGCCGCGCGCGCGTCTGCTGCTTGCAAGTGACCCAACCGAAGCAGCCAATCAGCGTGCGGAGAGCGACGTGGGGCAACCAATCAGACTCACGCAATAACTTAACAAGTCTATCGCCGTTGGTGTTCCCCGTCGCTGTGGTCCCTGTAGAGAATAGGTCGCACTACTCGATGTAAGCAAGCACGTGTAATAACACCTTTTCAAGTGTTCGTAAATGGACGCTGCTTGTTTCCAGTACTGGCATTCTCTAATCGTGTTTAGTAGTGTGCCTTTGTCGGGGGCGCGGCGTTTGCTGCACTTTTCCTTCCTCGGCCCGGCCCACGGGTGCACCGGGCGGGAGAGGAGGTGTCGTTATTAAATATTCAACCGAGTCCGAGACGGACCATTTGCATGTTGAGTGCCGCCCGTGTCTGACGAGCAGCCCCGTCCCCGGCTGCTTTCGAGCAGCTATGCAATATTCACTAATCTGTTCATCGGAGTCACCTGTTGGAAAGTCCAAAAAAAATGAAAAATAATGAGACGCAACATTCTAGAAAGTGTATGCAATTAGGCCTGGTCGAGCCACGGTGACGCTACGTCCCGCCCCCGCGTGCGAAAATGCTGCGCCGGACGATCATTTTTTCCTTCTCTCTTTTTGCAGGGTAGGAAAGAAATGCAGGTTTTAAAAGGGACGGGTGGGGAGGGGGGCTGAAGGGCGTTTGTGCCGTTTGTGTTTGTATTTCGTCACGGCGTTCAGCCTTCCCCCGTTCGCCCTGTCGGCTCTGCCTGCTACCCGATGGAAGCTGTCGATTACCGATGAAAAGCGACCGGGCCGCCGCGGCCTATGGCCCAAGGTAAAGGTGGTCTACGAGTGGGGCACGAGGCCCGGGCCCGGGCCGGCCTTTCGACCTACCGACCGCCGACCGACCCCCATCGGCTGTCTAATCTGGCAGAGGCATCGGCTTCTTTTCATTTTATCCGAATTCGGTTGAATTAGTGTAGGTGAAGGGCGTGGGCCGCTGGGGCCGCTGTGCGAGCATAAGAGAGAGCAGAGAGGGCCGCGCGTCTCTCTCCAAACTTGCGCACTTGCCATCGCCCCCCCCCCCCTTCTCCTCTCTTTCTCTCTCTCTCCTTTCTCTCATTTCCTCCCTATCGGCGCGCAGCGGGGCGGCCTCCCACGGAGGCGGTAGGTAGGAAGGTAGGTTGGTGGATGGAAGCATGATAGAAGGCCCCCCGGGGCCGCCCCGCCCGGGACAGGCTGCACTGCCAAAGACTATCGTTTGGAATTTTTCGCGCGTGCACGCCCTTTACCTCATCTGAAATGGGAGAGAAATTTTATTTGTGGAATGATTTTATTTTAGTTTTTTTCGGTGTAACATCTAGAGGCGCCTCGGTCGGGCGCCCGCGCTGCTCCACTTGGGGTTATCATTTGATTGGGAGTGTCGCGTCACCACGCCCCCTGACCCGACCTGACCCACTTCCGGGTTGGACCGCGCCCACCCTTTCGGACGGACAGCCTGAAGAAATTAAACGGAATCGTCTTGCGATGCGATGGCGTTTATTATTTCGGTGCTCTAGTATTGTGTCTAGTTTCCTCCATCTTTTGCATTGCTTGATTAATCCAGTCGACGACGACGTATCTAGAGGGTCTCCTATCTGCAAATTTACTGCGGCTGGGCTGCACCGGCCGGCGTTTCTCATGATGCTCATGCAGGTGAAGATAAGGGAGATAGCGGTGCGATGCTGGCGAAAAACACCTCGCTCGTTTGGGCGCAGTCTGGGCGGGTATAGTGTCAGGCCGAGCATCAGGATGGCGACGAGCATGGCGTTGGAGGCGATCGCGGTGCCCGACCTAGTGGTAGTGGTGCCCGTCGACGTCCTATGTGGTGAGTTCTGCGCCCCCGGCAGTAGCTCATCGGTTCGGACGCCGCTGTGTGGCGCATAGGCCTAGATCAGAACGTCCGCTACGGGAAAGGCGCCGGGGGGTCTAAAACTCACCTCCCGAGTCCGGGGGAAAGGTCAAAAGCGGCGCCGTAAATTGCCCCGATTTGGGCGTCAATGGGGGCCTATATGTGCAGCGCGGCGGGGGCCGGGGGCATCCTGTCTAATGAATGGGCGGCTGTTTGTGGGGCCCGGCCGCCGGCCCGCGCCGGGGCGCTCTGCGGAGGCCTTCTACGGCTACCTCGTGACCCCCTCCCGACTGCACCGAGCGAGCCACGCGAGCTAGACCCAGCTTCCTCTACAGCTGGCGGAGGAGGCGGGAGGTGTAGGCATTTAGCTCGCGTAGCTCGCTCTTTGCAGGCCTCTGCTCTACTCCCGACAGAGCGTGTCGACTGTCGCCACGCCGATGCAGTGTGTAACGCACCGGCACACGCACTCACCTGGGATGTCATGACGGAAAGGTTCCCTCTGCCCGGGCACGACTTTGCTGCCGCTGTGGCTCAACTTGGAGTAATAAATTCTTTGGCCTTTTCGCGTCACTCCACGGACGCGTGACGCGTTTTCGTGACGGATCGCTTGTCGTGTCGTCCCGTTGCCGGTGTTTCGTGGGGCTCTCTTCCTTATCACCCGCACCGTCGGGCCGTGACTCACTCGGGGGGAGGGGGAGGAGGAAGAGGAGGAGGAGGTCCA
>NW_026267147.1:1280812-1287686 GCF_000697945.3 Frankliniella occidentalis
ATTTATTTTACTTTTACTTTAGAAGAATTTAGGCACTAGGAAAAAAAATGCTCTGATAGCTGAATGGGAAAATCGCATTCAGCAGCATATTGAACATTAAGATGTCCATATGCCTGTTAATAATCTAATTTTAAGTAACTCAACAACATCCTGACCAGTAAGTGTACTGCATTGTAACTTTATTAAATACAATTATAGTTGGTCAGATATTCCTTAATTTCTTGCATTTTTCTTTCGTTTAGGGATGTCTTGAGAAGCAGGAAGACTCTAAACCAAAACACAGCAGCAAAGTAGTTTTTCCCAGCCATAACCCTGTAATCATAAGGCTGCTATTTGGAACTGCCATATAATAATATCAAAGCAGTAGATCCAGTGATAAGACATTCATTTACTTGTGAAAATAAATCTTTGTTTTAATATCTTGTAAAAAATATTAGCAAAGATCTATAGAGGTGTTGTTGGTTAAAAGAAACTGTTTTTGGTACGAGCTAGGAAGTAAGATTTTAAAATAGTTTTTATTTTTTTAGTAAAGCAGATGCTTTGATTGCTATTTCTTGTTTGCCTTTGGATGGGAACAAAGATTATTTTTTATGAAATTTCATATGAATATATATTGTACAGTACATGCAAATATTTTACCAATTCAGGCTAGGATACTATATAAATATGAACTAGCAATAATTTCAACGCTATGAGAAACTGATTCTAATTTATTTTCCTATGAAATTTGTCCGGCCACTGGCCATTTGTTGCAGATTTACCTTACAATTAAAGTGTTGTTGATTTTTAGTCCTGTTGATGAGATCCAAGTCTACTTTGGACTGACAGACATCTTATGTGCTCATCAAGGGTGTTGGGAAGAGAGAACTATATCACATGATGTAAAAAAATTGAAACAAGTATTAAAGTTACAGAAAATTCCTTACTTTGTGTATTATTGTTGTTGTCATCCTTCAGAGACTATACATTTAATAACCTAGGTCTCATTTCAACATGGAAACAACAATAGTTTGCTTCTATTTGACTAGACATGGGTCATGTAACTGATCTCAATTTCCTTTTAAAGCATAGCTGATGGCTCACACAGTGCAGTCACAAGAAGATAGCCCGACAAAAATGAACAGGTATAAGGCAAGTGTCATACACCCAAAATTCATAACATGATTAAATCCTTTCACAACAAACAGTTAAGCCACAGGCAAAAGTGATTTTACTTTAGTTTTGTTTTCTAAAAGATCCAACTTTAACAAAAATATTGGAATCTTGCTTTGTTAACATTGACAGACAATTGGTTTTCACATAAATTTTAATTGAAAATATGGCAAAACATAGAAGTCTCAAAACATGGCACATCACAGAATAACTTTATCACAGGGGTAAAGAATGAGTACAATTGGGAATGGTGAGATAAAGAGATTAAAAAATAGCTCTAATTAACGCACACATGCGCCTCTCACAAAATTCAGATCTTATGGAATTATATTGGTATCAAAATATTGAAAGAGGATCTTTTGGTCCCTCAGATTGGAACATTTAGTAACAAAATTATTACAATTGAATTAAATGAATGTGAATACACATTCTACTTAGAACTATAGAAACAACAATAAAGATAGATATGGCAACACATTCTATTTTAACATGATATGATATAGAAGGATAAAATAATATGTCCTCCCATGGTTCAGAAAATTGGAGGTATCCTGACCACAAAGTTTGTAAGTATGTAAGGTCAACACGAGCAATTTGATGGAGCTTGAGGTCCTGGGCCTGTCAACTTTAAGCTGTCATTGGCCATACCAAGCCCCTGCATTCCTTCATGTCTCATCATGACATCAACTAGGAATCTGAGAAAAGCAGAATATTAGTAACCAGGCTTTTCTAAAGCTCCAGATAGTTTAAAAAACAAACAAAAAAACTCAGACTTACCTCATTGAATCATTGACCATAAGACCCTCCTTGGCAGATGTTTCAGTCCAACCAATGAAGTTGTGCTCTTTATAGAAAGTCTCAATTTCCATTTGATCAACTTGACGGTGGGCTAGGTCACACTGGAATTTAAGGAACGACAGAGGAACATAACAGAGGATAGTAAGTATAAATTAAAAACCAAAACTTTGTTTCATAAAATAGAGTACAGCATTTACCTTGTTAGCCAGAAGCATGCATGGTATAGGCGATCCATCAGGGAGAGTGCACTTTGAATCAACATCTCGCTTCCATTTAAGAGTATTAACAAAAGAATTTTTGTTTGCCAAATCAAACATTATGACACAGCCGTGGGCATCTTTATAGTAGACTCGTGTCATCCAAGTAAACCTTTCTTGTCCTTCAATGTGAAATAAAGACAAATTAGAGCTTTGACAATGTTCAACACAGAAAATAAAGGTAAACATTTAGTACCTGCAATATCCCACAGCTGCAACTTGATAGTTTGTGTTTCTGACCATTTTAGAATCTTTAAGGCAAAGTCAACTCCAACTGTCCCTTTGTAGTCTCTCTTGAAAGCATTTTGGACGTAACGCTGAACAAATGATGTCTTCCCCACAGTAGGATCGCCAATGATTATGACTTTAAACAGTTTTTCCGGCATAGTGGTAAACTCTGAAAAAATAGCGGGGAAAACAGAGGTTTTAGCCATCAATCATGAAAGTTGCAATGTCCCTGCAATCAAATTTTGTCAGTCTAAAGATTTGATATCCTTAGGTCTATTGGCCTTGTGTTTTCCAAAGACAATAACATCACAATAATTACTAATACTTCAAACTGTCATCTTGAGCAGAAGAACTTGGAGCGAAAAGCAAAACAATCTTTCTCAAGCATGATTTGCTAAGGTTAGTCTGTTAGTCGTCATGACCCAAATCACAAAAAAACGCTACCTGATAAGCTCATTTTGGCTGTTCCCACAAATACCAGACTTAAAATGAATTTCTAAAACTTCTGAAGAGTTTTTAAAAAATACTGCTCAGAATAATCGGTACACTATTGTGTTTATCTGAGCGATACGATTCAAATCCTCAATCCGACATTTAAATCTCTACGCCTTTTCCGACGACCGACATGGTTTCCTGATTTCCCTCTTCCTCGCCCCCCTCCCGCTCGTATAGCCAACCTGATCTCCGCGTACTAGTTGATGACTGCTCATCAATGTAAAACTTCAAAAAATAGCTCTCTTAAACTTCAAACTGTGTAACCGTGCGAAAATTCGGGTAAATTTGTTGTTGGGTTGAACAGTTCCTTTCGTTTTGGTTGCTCCTCTTTTTCTGTACAGTTAGTCAAACTGGTACTTGTTTTTTGTTTCTTGTTTTGGAGACGCAGCGCAGACGACATTTCAGATATATGCAGTTCAAGGAAAACATCCCAAGATCGATTTAATTCCTTTCTTCTAGAACTTATCGTAATCTATTTGTCACAAATTTAAAATGAACCAGAAACGCGATCTAGACGAACTCTTACTTTGCTGCCGGAAAGGGGACTTATCACAAGTGCAGTAAGTGTTTGTTTTCTTCCAAACAATAACATGAAGGTTGTCAAGTTTTATCCTTTTTGACGCAATTCTTCAAAGAATACCCTGATATGACATAGTCTGGTGTATAGTTTTTGCATTTCGATTTATACGTATGTTTACATATTTCAACCAACATTCTCAAGCTATTGATCAGTTAGTTCAAACTATCTTACAGTTAGGAGCAGGTGACACTAACCTTCCACTGAAACATTCATTTTTATTTCATTTTAGCTCAGGTCTTTTATTGTTCATTTAGAATTGCAATAATTTTCAAGAAATTGTTGCAGGTACCTCGTCCAGGAAAAAGAAGTCGATTTGAATGTTAGAGATCAATGGGACAGCACACCACTGTAAGAAATTAATTTATATATTTGAAAAGTTATCTATTCTATTTATAGTATGCATCTAAATACTATACTAATCATCTTAAAACTTTTCTGTTATATATCCATATTAATTAGATATTATGCCTGTCTCTGTGGGCATAAAGAAGTCGTTGAATACCTCTTAGCAAATGGAGCTCGTTGTGAAGCAAATACATTTGATGGTGAAAGATGTGTATATGGTGCTTTGGATGATGTCATACGTCAAATCTTGTTGAACTACAAGGTTGTCACTAGTCACACCATGAGGCGGAATTTATATGATGAATTCCTAAGGAGGTACTAATTACCTAATCCAACATAAATGTGGCACTTGCCAATCTGAGGCAGTTAATCAAACTTATACTATTTTTTAAATCTTTTTTCAGGCTCCTGGAAGGTGTTTACAGTGATGTAACTTTTATAGTCCATGGAACTAAGTTCCATGTTCATAAATGCATATTGTCAGCAAGGAGCAGTTTCTTTTGCAATAAATTTGAAGGCCGATGGAAGAATAGAAAAGTTATTGACACCAGCCATCAACTTGTAAGTGTATGTGGTAAAGCCTTTTCCCAATTAAAATTAAGAAATATTAATCAATATCCTAATACCTCAAATGTTTGCAGATCAACCACAGTGCATTCAAATCAATGATTCAATTTCTATATACTGGTCGTCTAGAGACAAACATTAATGATGTTGACATTGTCCTGCGTCTTGCCAACCAATGCGCTCTACCAAAACTAAAGACAGAACTCGAAGACCAAATCAAGAAATTGACAGCATTTGGTAAGCAGCTTCATATTGCATGCTAATTTTAAGCGAGATACAACTCACTGGCTAATGGAGCGACATTGTAGATGTGAGCCTCACTCTCTGGCTCACTCCCTTCCTCTGTTGGTGTGCGGTCATTGTATCCTCGTGAATTCCTTTCTTGTGCTGAGTGTGCTGCTGCCTCTTCCTCGACACTCATATTACGGGAAGGCATGTCTTCACTCTCCTCTAAAGCAGTAGTCTGATCTCCCACTCTTGGCCAGAACGCTAAGGACCTTCGAGGTGATGTCATCCCATCTGTCTGTTTCAACCAATCATTTGCTTCATGTCCATGCTTTCACTCACTGATATTTTGAAAAGTCCCAAAGTCTAAGAAAATCCTGTGTTTGGGGAAACGGAGAGCCACACCACTATAATCACATCACAAAACTACAGCATACGTCTTCCACATCCTCTTGATAAAACTCTCCACACACTCCAGCGCACTCTCCAAAGCAAACAAGAATCCCCCCCTGATCACTTGGCTTCACGGACCGCACGACCGCACGCCTCCTCGCCCAGCGCACACTGTACTACTACTATTTCCGTTCCGGCGACTCGCAAAGCGGTCTGCTTTTGCTTCTGTTAGGCCCAGGTGTGTGTCTGTATATGTGTGTGTGTACCTGTGAGGCTTTGCGGCCTGGGGCTGGGGCAGGTCCTGGGGGCAGAAAGGGGCGCGGGTGAGGGGCGGTGGGCGGCGGCGGCGGGCAGGACAGGGCAGGGCAGGGGGCTTAGCTCCGTGTGTTGGGATGGCAACAGTCACCCCCCAGGCGGTCTGGTCTGCGACGCGGTGTGGATCGCCTTACTCGCGTACGGGCGGGGCGCGGCGTGGCACGGCGTCGGTTCGGTACTGCAGCCGCTATAGGAGCAGGGGCCGTGCCGCGGACGAGCGTCCTCACCGGGGCCAGCCGGCCGCCCTGCCCGCCCCTGCCGGCCCGCTCCCCTCGTTGTGTAACCATTCTCGACCCCCCCCCCCCTCCCTCCGGGTCCCCACCATCGGGTCCCTCTCTTCTGGTTGGTTGGCTAGCGGCCGGTTTGCTGGCCTTCTACACCCCCTTCCTCGTGTGTTCTCCAAACCGCTTCCTTGTCCTCCTCTCCTCCTTCTATAAGTAGAAGTTTTCCTCCTCCTCCTTCTTCTTCGGGCACACTCTGGTACCATCGCCACCTCAGTGTGTCTTTTAACATTCCGTACCCGTAGGAATGCACCTTTGCACTGTCGCTTCTTTATTGGCGTGACTTTGGTCTTCCCTGCACCCCCCCCCCCCTCTTCTCCACCTCGCGTTGTTTACGGGGACTTTTGACCTGGCCGTTCGGCGCCGACCTGGCAGAAGGGTGGCCGCCCTCCTCAAACCATATCGGCGCTGGACACGCACCCTAGGACACACGAGACACCCTTGTCTTAATCCTGCACCCCTTTAACCCCCACATCCTGCGGTGCCCCTCCCCTCCTCCACCTCTATCCCGCCTCGCGGTCCTCGGTCCAAAAGCCCTCTCACCTTACCCGCTGCGTGAAAATTTTCGCCTCTTCCAACCCGTGTCCCTGAATATCTGTCGGAAGCTCACGACCACCTAAGGGGGCGGCGGTGTCGGCTCGTCTCCTAGAGTCTCTTCTTCAGTCCGCTCATAATCCACTTACACGCTCTTGTCTCTTCTCCTCGCTCAGAAAGAACCGCAGGCGCGCCGTTTCCCCTTTCCCTTGGCAATAACCCCGTCCACGGAGCCGCCTCTGCCCGATGCCTTGATGACGCCTGAATAACTGTCGCGTCTCGAAATCAAAAGGCTGATAGAGTGAAGACGGTGGGGGTACTGAACTGCACGATGGGTCAGGTCCAGGTCGGGCGGCGGGGCTTTCACACTGTTGTCGTCTGATTCGGGGATTCGGGTTTACCCTTTCGCTCTCCTTATCGTCGACCTCTAATTCGGCAAGCTTCAATGGATCCCTCGACTCAAAGATCCAACCAAAGTTTGGAGGGGGGGGGGGGACGATGGGTACGATATGATCATGGGTATGATGCGATATTCTCACATTTCCATTTCGAGATTTTGAAGAACCACGGTTTTTACTTTCGTTACTGTCCCGTCATCTAGCTGTAGTACTGCTATTGCCGTATTACCACAGTTTACAAAGGACAAAGGTTATACGTCTTGGAGCGGATGACTCGAAATGGTCATCTTACCCCATACATTCCCC
>NW_026267147.1:1287736-1292921 GCF_000697945.3 Frankliniella occidentalis
GGAGGAGGTCCAATAAGGTTTGTGTGTTGTGTGTTTCTGTATTTGTCGCTGGAGCTGGATCTCGTCCAGCACGCTCCGGCAGGAGTGCTTCGGCTGGGGAAGACTTTCATGGCTCTATTTGGCACGGCGGCGCTATCCGCGGCCGGTTCTACATGATGCACCGGAGTGCTCTGGCCCGAGTGTAGTGTGCCTCGGAGCAGGCCTCGGTGTGCAGCAGGCTGGCCCGCGGAGCCTGCGCTGGGGGCACGCCGCGCCAGTCCGCCGCGGCCCGATCCGGTTTGGTCCTCGCGTGGAAAGTGTCGGAGCAGCGATGGAGGCAGGCAATCCTCTGGATGGACGGGCGGGGCGGGCAGCTGCAGCGCCTTGGTCCCGCGGCCGGCCCTTCCCTTCCCTTCTCCCGGCCCTGCCCGGCCCGGCCCCCTCCCCGCGCTCACTCTCGCTTTCGGACACACCGCGGCCGCCGGCCCGCCGACCAGACCGGCCGACCGGCCATCTCTCCCGATGGTATCGCCAGAGAGGACGTCCATTCCAGGAGGATGTGCGAGAGGGGAAAATAATAAAAATAAAGCCGACGAGATCGGCGGGCGGGGAGGAGCGAGTGCGCGGGCTGCGTGCTGCGTCTCGTCCCGAACCTCGCCGGTATGGTCGCAATTTCCTGTCGCGTGACATTCGAGCCGTCGCGGGTGCGGGGTGCGTTCTACGCCGTGTTATCTACGACGTCCTCTCCACTGTCCTGCCGTTGCCGCCTGCATCTCTTGCAGAAGGGGCCGTGCTGTCCGGCCAGCGCCTTGCCAAGTCCTCGGCGCTGCGCCCGCAGCCTGCAGTATGTAGAAAAGTAACGGCGAGCTGTCTGATTGCGGCCGCCCCGCCCCGCCCCGCTCTCGGATCGAGATGTGAGTTTTCACGGGGAAACACTAGCCTAGCGCGGCCAGCGCAGGCCGCCTGTGGTCTGCACACTCCTCGCCTCGCTGGCTGTGGTCTCTGCAGGGGAAGCTGAGCTCGAGTACACGGCCAAAATACTAAATGTGTTTTTTCTTGTTTCCTGTCCACAGGCGAGGTGGTGTACGACTCGATCCTGCTCAACAAGCAGAAGACCAAGAGCTACTGGGAGCAGCTCATGATGGCTGCCGCCGCGCCGGGCTCCCCGCCCGCGGCGCCCACGCCGACGGCGACCTCAACGCAGCAGCAGCAGCAGGCGGTGGCGCCGGCCCCGCAGGTGGCCGCCGTGGCGCCCCAGAGCCGCGGGGACATGCCATCGCTGGAGCAGGCCGGCAGCGAGGTCTCGGAGCAGGAGTACTTCGACGCGCGCTCCACCGTGTCACCCGGCGAGCCGCTCGACGACGACGGCCTGGGCCCCAAGGTGGTCGAGACGGTGGCCAAGGCGTGCCGCCGCCTGGAGCGGGAGAGCCACGTGGAGCGCGACATCCGGCTGCAGCGCGAGCGGGAGGAGCAGGTGGCCCGCGAGCGCGAGGCGGCCCTGGACCTGCTCCGCGACGACGGCTTCGTCAGCATCCCGACCTCCACGACGGACGAGGGTAACTGCTCCGAGTACGGCAGCGAGGAGAAGGAGCACAGCATCGACGGCAGCAGCAGGTGAGCGCCTCGGGGATAGGCAGCCCACGGGGCGACCGCGCCTCTCGGGCGGCGAGACGGGACGGCGGTGGGATCAGCCCGCAGGTGGGCTTGGTCAAAGTGGCCCTTCAATCGCTGATATTGGACTCTTAGAAACCCTTCCACACGTAGACCTGGGCTTCGTACTGTTTCGATCAACTTGCTCTTGAAATTTTGCGCAAGTTGTACCATTTATTTGACCTTAATGTCACCGTAGGGTGGGGCCGGGCCCCTCCACTTCAATCAATACGACTCTATCTCGTTGGATAAGCGATAATCCTTTTCGAAGTGAACGGGCACATTTTCGTTCGCGTCAAAGCAGGATACACTCGATACACCGTCAACATTTGAGTTATTACATTTCAATTTGCGATCACCGAACAATACACATACGTCAAAATGTGTGATTCAGAGAGCCGTGGTCCTTGTGAATAGTTTTTCGTTCCTCACCAGGTGTGCCTATCGTGCCTGTAGGATTTTCCTCGGTCAGTAGATTACTTAACTTCAAATACAAAACTCATGTTTGTTAGTCGATAGATTTTGATAAAATCTAAACTGGAACTAAGATAAGTTGCTGTTCAATGGTGCGTTAAACATGTCAGCTGTGTAAATGGGGAGAGATATTTCGCCATAGTTGACATTTCACTGTAATACAGCTAGAACTAATTTGGCAAAAGCTTTTTTGTCCTGTCGAGTTCAGACGTTGCCAGTCAGCTGATTAGGTCCTCGGATAGGGACGAGCACGTACTCGAGGCGGCGCTAGTCTGTGCCAGGCAGTCAGTGCCAGTGCGTCTCAACACACCGCCTATCGCCCGCGCGTCCGCGTCCGCCCTCTGCAATTCCCCGACGAGACTGACCCTCTGCCCGCCAACATGACCGGCTCCAGCGCCCCCGCCGTCGCACCACGAGCGGCGGTGGCCTCGCCCCTGCCCTCGCCCAGCGTCGACGCCGAGGAGGGAGCTTTCCCCGCCCCCGTGCCGCGAAAGAGGATGGTGTCCCCACCGCCCCCGCCACCAGCCGCCGCCGCGGACGAAGCGCCCTCCGCGTTGGAGACGGTTGCAATGGAGGATACGACGCCTCCGTCATCAGTTGACGAGTCTGTGGACGAATCAAACGACCCCTCTGTGGACGAGTCAATCCCACCTTCCGTGGACGAATCAACCGCCCCTTCCGTGGACGAATCAATCACCCCTTCCGTGGACGAATCAATCGCCCCTTCTGTCGACGAATCAATCGCCCCTTCTGTGGACAAGTCAACCGGTCCTTCAGTGGACGACTCAACCACTCTGTCTGAGGACGAGTCGACCGCCCCCTCTGTGGACGACGCCGCCCCAGCCTCACCCTTACCCGACAAATTGAGGTGATTTTGTGCGACAGTAGCGTCGTCACCGGGCGCCGGGCCGGACCGGGTGGCACCAATAAAGGCGGTGGGTGTTTATTTTCGCAGGCACCGGCCTCCGATAGTGGCGCCTGGCGCCCATTATCCATCCGCCCCGATAAGCGATAAGCACACGTTGCCATCTGATGGGGGTTGGTGGGCGAGGCCAGAGGCGAGGGCGCGCCGGGCAGTCGGGAGGGAGGCCCGAGCGGCGGGTGTCGGGAGGAGGTAGACACCTGGAGGTGCGCCCTCCGCTACCGAGGCGTTTCATCACACGACTTTCTTCTCCTTGCAGCCGAGTGATGAGCCCCGAGGTTGGCGCGCTGCCCCCCGGCCTGCCCCACGGACTGCCCCACCACCACCACCAGCGCACCCAGTCCATGGACTCCACGAGCTCGGGCCACTCCTCTGGCTCGGGCTCCGGCTCGGGCTCGTCGGCCTTCATCGCCGGCCCCGGGCGGCGCCGCGTGACCGTTAAGCCCCTGGCAGAGCCCGAGGACCAGGACGCGCCCGCTTTCAGGTGAGTAGGTTGGCTTGGCGGCGGACTGGAGCTGCTCTGCGCTGAGGTACGACTGTTGCTCACTGTGTGACTGTGTGTGTGTGTGTTTGGCACTCAGGCCGACCAACGAGACTCCGATCGAAAAGGAGATCCGGCTGACGCGCGAGCGAGAAGCGGAGCTGGCCCGGGAGAAGGCGCTGCGCCTCGGCATCAGCACCCCAACGGCCGCGGACCAGACCATCATCAACAACAACACCATCGGCAAGAACCAGACTACCACTACCGCCAACAACAACAGCAACAACAACAACGTCGAGGTGGCGGAGAACAAGGAGTCCGTGCGCAACGCCACGAACCGCATTCAGCAGGAGATCTCCCGTGCCAACGAGCGCGAACAGGAGCATAGGCACTTGAAGGAGGTGGGTCGTCCGGACGCCGAAGTCCTCCCGCACCTCACTGGCTGGTGCCTCTGTTACTGACTCCTTTCTCTCTTCCCGCAGGGGCCGCAGCGCTTCAGCACGCCCGAGTTCCCGGGCCGTGTCAAGCTGAAGAAGGCCGTGTCCACGTCTCACCTGGCCATCCTGTCGAGCGAGCAGACGCCGGCCCCCGCGACGCAGACCCCCGTGGCGAGGCCGCCACTGCGGCGACTCGGGTCCACCGCGCCCCAGGGCCTCGTCTCGTCGGCGCCGCCCTCCAGGGCGCCCCTGGGACGCTCCGTGTCCTCCATGGCGCCCGCGGGCTCCCCGACGCTGCCCAGCCTGGCGTCGCTCACCCTGGTGACGCCACGGCGCTACGCGCCCCACCCCAGTCAGAAGGGAGTCATGCAGAGGTTCCTCGCATCCAGGGGCAAGGTAGGCAGACCCGCGCGACGCGGGTGCGCGGCTGCTCGGCCGTGGCCTACCTCGCGGGCGCTCTGGGCGCACTGCTGACTCTCTCGTGTTGCAGGTGAACCCGGTCGGCTTGGTGAGCAACGGCCCTTCATCCGGGTCGGGCAGCGTGTCGCTCCCACCCGTCCTACCCCTGTCGCCTACCTCGCCGCTCTCCCCCATGTCCCCCGCGGTGCCGCTGTCGCCCGCCCAGGTGCCGTTGTCGGCCTCGTCCACGGCCAAGATGTCGGCGCTGGTGGACGTCAACAGAGAGCCGGAGAGAGAGGTGCGTGTCGCGGCCTAGCTCGGGCTGAGGTTGTTAGCGGAGGCAACAACGGGCTCACTGTAATCTGTGCTGTTCCAGGAGCCTGCGCCCGCGCCGGTACGGCGGGGCTACACCTCGGCCGAGGACAAGATCCAGGAAGAGCTGAAGGAGATGAGACGGCGGGAGGAGGAGCTCAGGTACGGACTGTCTGTTGGGCTGCCCTGTTGAGTTGAGCAGCCGCCCTCACCTTATGAACTGACCATATCATGACGTTGTCTCGTGTCTAGGCTCCAGCGGGCGAGGACCTTTGCGCGCTCGCAGCCCAATCTACTGTCGCTGCTGGACGATGTGGACGGCCCGGACTCCACGACTCTGAACGAGAGTTCGCCAGTCATTGACAAACTACCCGCTATGGCAGCATTGCGCTCCGCACTATCTAATCCCAATCTGCTTGATGATGATTCGCACCACAACGGTTTGGACTCACTCAATGAGAAGGTAAGTTTTAGTCATGCCCTTTTTTGCTTGGAATGGTTTCTGTTGCATTGAATGATTTTTAAAATAAA
>NW_026267147.1:1300368-1313019 GCF_000697945.3 Frankliniella occidentalis
GACAAAGGTTATACGTCTTGGAGCGGATGACTCGAAATGGTCATCTTACCCCATACATTCCCCAGCCCACCACGACATGGCCGGGCCGAGTCCCAGTCCCGCCGCCGGGCCGCGCGGCCCCTCCCGAACATGTGACTGACCTGATATGTATTGTGGTGACGGAAAGGCCGCACCTGCAGCAGTTGCACCGCGAGGTCTGCAGAGTAATGCTTTGCCCCCCCCCCCCCTTTCTATCCGACCGTTATCACTTCGCGACCTATCTAGCCGTGACGCAGTGGCACAGGTGTCTGGCGCCTGCCGGCCGCGCAGCCGCGCATCTGACGCGTCGCCGCCCACCCCATGCTCGCCTCGCGCCGTGCACCTGCCGCGGTGCGCGGCCCGGGTCGCGCTCTGGAGGTCCCCCCCGGGGGCTGCGGCCGACCTGACCTCTCCGCGCCGACCCCGCGACAGATGTTGTCAAACAGTTGTCGAGGGAGCGAGATGTGACTCAGACGGGGTGGCACGGCGCCGCCGCCGGCCCCGGGGAAGGGCGGTGCGGGGAGGGCAGTCCCGAAGGCATTGACACCGGCGCCATCCAGCGTCAGCGCAGTCGGCCCCCCAACCAGGCCGTCTTGGCTCGGCCCCAAGCAGGGCCAATAACAGGTGGCCCGTGAAACGAAACTGGAAAAATACATGAGTATTAATGGCGCGCGTGCGCGGAGGAGGAAGTCGCGGACGTGCCGGCGACCGCGACGACGCAGGTGGCCGCCGTGAGGTGCGTGAGTGGAGCAGAGGCGCACCGAGGCGCAGGGGAGCGGCTCGGCGGCGCTCCGGCAGCGGCCGGCACGGATGCTGCTGCCGCTGCTGCCGCCGGAGATCAGAGCGCCTAGAGTTTACTTACGTAAGTCTCCACAAGGCCGGCGGCGCCGCGGCCGGCTCGCGCGGCATGCCACGCGGACAGGATGGAGCACAGGTCGGAGCGGGGCGTCAGGACCTGGGCCTGGAAGAGAGAAACGTATTATTATTCTCCCATGCCTCTATTGGCTTTCGAAACGAACGATGAACGTTTCAGATTTCGCGCATTACCCCGCCGAGTCCACGTAGCACCAGGGCCAACGTTGCAGCTACAATGCTGAATACGCATAGTCACATAAAACTTAGGGATCGGATCTACCAGAAAGCACGTCCGTTTTTCTCAGATTCATACTGACAAATTACCGGAGCTTGGCGCCTGCGAAACTCCGGGTAGGCCACCCCGCAATGCAGTCATGCACTGCAGTCGAGATGTTGCGTATCTAGCAGGCGCTATGGGCGCTCGCAAAGCTGAACTTGTCATTATGACCGAATTATACTTACTTTTCTGAATCTTCGGCCGGCAAATATAGATAATCGGATGCCTTTCCCTCCCGTCATTCCCAGCCGGCAGAGCTGCGCCCGTATGAGTGTATTTTTACGTAAGCCCGTCCCGCACCTTGACCTTGGGCGCCGTTGGAATGGTGCGCCTGGACAACGTAACGTCGTGGGTGAGATGTGAGCGGGACGCGAGTTTTTCCCAGAGTCCAGTCCATGCCCATTTACAGCGGCTCTGTGGGCTGATCGGCAATTATCCTTCGGTCTATTTTGCACCGACATCAGATGGCCGATTCCGGAGCAGCAGGGTCGGTTCTGGAGTGGTTCCTCTGGAGTGGCTCGCCGGCCCGGGCCGTGTTTTGCTTGACTGTACTCTACAGCTACCGCACATAGGCTCACGGGCATGCGGGCGGGTTGCCTGCCGGCAAGGGGCATGCTGCGTTGTACACGCCCGCGTCGCTTAGTCGCTGTCGCCCGCCCCGTTGAGTGTGTGTGGGAGTTATAGGCGTCGTCGACGACTGTTGGATCGACAACGGAACATGAGCTGGCATTAGAGAGGCGAAGCCGATCCCAGCCGGCTATCGAATGCCCCGCCCTTTCCCCCGCGCGTGCTCGGGGATCGGGAAGTTAATTCCCTCCCGTTCAGCTCCGGCACCCAAAACACACACACGCTGTGGGCTGTGGGCTCTTGTTTTGCACCTGGAAAGATGATAGGTGTAGTAACGTATTGGCCGTCGCTGGGCGGGGTGCAATGGCCTCATCGACAACGGCCCGGCCGGCCGGGCGGTGTGTTCCAGAGTCGTCCAAGCCCAACCTGTGCAACAAGGTGAAGACCCTGACCCTGGAGTCGCCCGAGCTGGTCTCGGACCTGGCGCAGGACCTCGGGGTGCTGGCCGTGCAGGCGGTGCCGCCCGCCCTCCGGGACTGGGTGGGCGCCGACGACCTGCCGCTGCTGCCCAGCGCGCCGCTGCACCTGGTCGACGTCTGCTTCGTGGTGGAGGGCCACACCTTCCTGTGCCACAAGGTGAGGCGAGGGCGGCCGCCCCTGTGCTCCTCCTGCTGGGGGTTGGAACTGATTAACGCTCGAGACTTTCCCGTCTGCAGGTGTTCTTCGCGCTGCGCAGCGAGTACTTCAAGGCCCTGTTGACGGACCACTTCTGTGAAGCGGAGCAGTCCAGCGACGGCATCCCCCGCATCCACATTCACGGCGTGCACCCGCAGGTGTTCGCCGCTATCGTGCACTACGTGTACACGAACCAGGTCATCACTGAGGTACGGGAACCGTCGAGCTAATGTGCTGCTTTTTCCAGAGCTTCCGGGCTCAGTGAGTACGTAGAAAAATTTCAACCCCGTTTTCTCTAGCTTCCAGAGAGGCTGCTCCTCGAGCTCCTTACTACAGCCGATATGTACCTACTCCCGGGTTTACAGAGAGCTTGTGGCCAAGTGTTAGCGAACAGGCTCTCAATTCATAATGTGCTGACACAGATGCGGCTAGCCCGATTCTTCGACCTCCAGCAGCTGGAGAACCAGTGCTCCAGCTTTATTGCAGCTCACATTGAGAAGGTACCAGCAAGCATTTTTGGATGCATTTCAGAATTTATATTGAAAGTAATTCGTTTACATTAAATTCTTTCTGGCAACCCTGTTTCCAACATCTTTCAAATAACTTGTTCCTCTCTTTCATCACAGATGATAGACATGCCTGAGTTACATGAGCTGATTTTGCAAGATGCGGATGAAGTTGAAGGACGTCAAGAAACAGATACTATCCCAATTATTGACGATATTCGTTATCATATAACATTGGCAGTCCAGGATATGAGTTCCATGAGTGAAGCTCAAGACAAGCTTCGCATCATAGACAACTTGTTGGAAGAGCTAGGACTTGATGCTTAGACTGAATTTGAAGGTCTCTGTGTAAAAGAGTTCTAAAAATAAAAAGTTAGTACCGTGCTCGCATTTGGTACTTCATGTAAAAGCAACCATGTTATTTTGCTGAGAATTGAAGTTTTCTCAACAAACTTAAGTATGTTTTAGAAGCTTCTGAATGGAAAAACACTTTCCCTATTGCTATCTGCTTCTTGATAAATGGCAAAAGAAATCAAAATCCTTCCTGTGATCAGTTTTAGAACTTCAATACTTATTACGCAGTACCACATATGTAGTAATACATTTTTGTTTTACTACAATTCAACTGCATGTGTGTAGCTTCTTCATTTTGACAAAACTGTATTTCTGGGAAAATATTTGCTTACTGAATTTGTGCACTGCTTCAGTTATCCAATGAACTCTAATAATAGTTATTTATTTTGGCTGTGGATTTCTAGTTTTTGCTCTTTGAGCTCTCGGCTTATTATTGTCTTCTCAGAAGTTCATTTTGGTTACTAAATTGCAAGCCAATCAATATTTTTGTTTTGCAGTTTAACAAATAATTTCTGAATGGGTTTGTTTTCTCTCTATATTTTTCTTTCTGAATTCGTACTTGAGAATTCAGTTTTGAAACTATTGTTACTCTTGTATTCGGTTAATTTTTTAAAAATCTATCTTTAAGTTGTTGTTTTTCTTTTTTTGTTAACTTTCCTTATGTGTCTTAAGGACTTTTCTGCTGTGCAGATTTTGTGGATGTCTCACACTGGTTTTTATAAGATTAGACTTTTACACATTAGACCCCTTAGCAGATTTCAAAGCAAGAGACTTGCTGGCAAGTCTACAGTCTACAGCCTTTATGCCTTTATGGGCTTTAGATTGAGAGTCAGTTGTTTAAATCATATTTAGATAAGTACACTGTGTTTAAAATAATTAAGTTAATGATTAATTCATTCTTTAATGAGTGATCTTATTAATAATTTTCTTGTTAAGGCTTTGAAAGTTATTGATTTGCCACGTTTGCCATCTGTGATTTAGATACTATATCAATGTTGTCCTTGACACATAAAATTTAGTTGGATTGCTGAATAATATGTTACGAGAACGTGATTTCCTAGTTTTTAAATTCTGCTTGGAATAAAATCATTTTCCCACGTTGGGAAAGTTTCCACTTTTTCCCAGATTGCCCCTTTTCAAAAACATATTGAACCATCGCGGGAATTTTGAAGTCGATGACTCGATAAATATTCACATTCATATTGACGTACTAGACGACAGAACCAAAACAAATTGACAGGAAGAGGTTATGTTTTCTGCAGTATTTGTTGTGCCATCAACAATTTAAATCGACGTCCTCCATCTCGTCTTACGTATGAATCATTGGCAATCATGGCAGAAGGCAATAGTCAGAATTACTCACCTGTATCTGACAAAATTCGCCATCAGTTGAGAAAAGAATCTGAGGAAGGGAGGTTACAACACAGAAATAGAGTCATCAATAGTGCCAGAAAAAATCTAAGGGAGATTGAAGATGAACTACAGACCTTGAATGTTATGACACCTGATGAGTTAGCTAAGACTGTGGCACAAATCAAGTCAGGCAACAATGCACCTCTCCTCTCTCTTCGAGCATTAAAACAAGCTCTTCATAATCCTGACACAACCCGCTTATTTTTACGGACTACTGGTTCACTCCAAGCCGTTGTTGGACATCTCACAGGTTTGCAACAAGGTTTAGCTTGCAGATTGATCTGTGACCAGAAAATCACTCTCTCTCACATTTTCAGGAAGAAAAGCGCTGCACCAACTTGAAGCAGCATACATTTGTTGTAATTTGGCCACTGGGGATGAATATACATGTGAGGCAGTAACAAATGCAGCAGGTCCATATTTGATCGAATATCTAGGAGGTCATAATACTACTCTCCAAGTTGCCTGCTTGTGGACCATTGGCAACCTAGTTGGTAGTGAATATATTTTTACTTAATTTTGTTAAAGAGTGACACAGTGCTAATAAAAACAGAGCACTAATTACAATTTTGCTATTGCAGGTGGTTCTATGAAAAGTTTTAATGTATTGTTGTCACAAGGCCTCATCCCTCGCTTAATAAACTGTCTGAAAGGTCATGATGAAGTTATTGAAGCTGCAGTATATGCACTCTGTTTCGTGATCAAAATGTCATTTCACAAGGATAAGAAATGTGCTCTGTCTTGTACAGAAATGCAAGAAATAGCTTTAGCCACAGTATTGATAAAGCCAGACATTACAGAAATGTATTCGCTGCTTTACTTACTGTCTTGTAGTTGTGACTGTGATAATATACTTTTAGGTAACTGATAGGCTATGATATTTTTGAGAAATTCCCTTTTCTTTTTTTGACATTAATTGATTTTTATTTTACAGAAAACTTGATTCCTCAACAATGCGTAACTGCACTTTTGAAGCTTGCAGGTAATACAGAAGATATGTCAGTACTGCGCTCAGCAACAGCCATGATAAGGGCAACTGCTAATTTATGTGCCATTGAGAGTGGGACAGGTGCACTGATGGTACTAAATCATAGCTCCTTTCCAAATGTCCTCAAAAATTTTCTAAATACAAGGCATTCTTATCTTACTCGAGAGACTGAATGGCTACTAAACAACTTGTTGTTCCATCCGTGTGTCAAAGTTGCTACACAGGCGAAAGAATTGCAACTAGAAAGTGTTTATGACCCAAAATAAAATAAGAAGTATGAATAAACGGTATCAGCTATGTAAAACATGATTTTCAAAATGAAAAACAGTTATCACAATAATTGAATGAAGTTCTGCCCTCCTCTTTTTAAATTTTGAAACCACTTTAGGACATGCACTACAAAAGTCATTTGGCAACAAAGTACTCACAGTTGTTGCTGTGCAAAGTTTTCTTATATCGCTGTTTATGGAAGCTGCTGTTATCAATAACTCGTGTCTCCAGATACATAGTCTACATTGTCACACAGACCTCCAACAGACGGATTTCCTTCACCACAGCAATAATTTCCTCCTCAAATGCACTTTTGGACACGATTGCTGAGGTGATATTCTGGCTTTGTGTCAGCAATTGATGACCATAAGAGAAAACTTTCACAGTGCCACAAGGATAGAAGGTAAATATTGACCTCTGCCCTCCCTACCCGGGCAGCATCTTTAGACTGTAGCATAATGTGCAGCCCATGTTCAATTTCTACTACACACCAATTGAGGTCTACAGAAATTAAGAATACAGAAATGATGGCTCACCATATTTTTGTACTTGTGAGATGAAAACAACGCCCAAATATAAGGAAGCTTGTGATATTAGTGCTGGAAAGTGTTTTTAATCAATCAATTGTTATTAATTGGGGTCGGTGCCCCCAAAATTCGGTCCATTGGTCAGCTTTAAACATTCCCGCGGCGCAACGGCGCGCTCTCGTGGTGGTAGAGCGCAACTCAGCCCAAAAACAAAATCCAAAGACAGTTGTTGTTAACCCCAGCACAATAGTTGTGATTGTCGTGGATCGTTGGTTTTTCAATTACTTTTGAAGCCAGAACAACAGTTTTACTCGAAAGGAATACATTTTATAGCTTAAAATGACAACAGCGGCTCGTCCTACTTTCGAGCCGGCCAGAGGTGGATCCGGGAGAGGAGAGAAAGATCTCAGTGCTCTTTCGAAGCAGTATTCCAGCAGGGATCTTCCTGGTCACACAAAGTTAAAATACAGGTATGCAGAAGCATAAATAAGTCTTCGAAAGACCTCCCCTCTCCTTCCCTAGTGTGTTCAATGAGATCTATCCTTAAATTAATATTGAGAATAACTTGTGACATCAGGTGTACTAACCTCTACATTTTCCTGTTTTGTCCGCTTTACTATCTCATCATTGTTTCTCGTTAATTTCCACATTGCAGAGAACATGGACAGGGCACCTCTGAGGAACTTAGGACTCGTGACTTTCGCAAAGAGTTGGAAGACCGAGAACGTGAGAAGGATAAAGATAAAACTCGTCGTCCAGCTATTGAAGCAAGAGAGCCATCGTAAGTGCAAATTAAGTTGTTGTTTTTTTCCCCCTTAAATTATTGAGACATGAATGTGTTAAATATGTAACATAGTTATTATGAGTATCTAGTCTGGTTATTATGTCCCTTTCTTTTATAGCAAAAGACCAAGACTTGATCAGGCACCTGCTGCTTCCTTGGATGCAGATGATCCGCTAGAATCTGAAGATAGCAGTGATGATGATAGCGATGATGATACTGCTGCACTTCTGGCAGAATTAAACCGTATTAAAAAAGAGCGGGCATCAGATCAGGCTAGAAAGGTACAGTATTGCACCACATTGACGTTGTAATCAATGAAACCGTAAGTTATGTTTCTCATGACTGTTTCAGGATGTGGAAAAACGTCAAGAAGAGGAGCGTATCCGCATGGAAAATATTTTGAGCGGAAATCCCCTCCTCAACTACTCAGCCCAAGCGTCTAAAGGAGACCTTAAGGTACTCTCACTAACTTAAAAAGATATTGTTGTATCCAATCAAGTTAATTTGGCTCTGTCTTATTACCTACATGCATCTTTCAGGTTAAACGGCGCTGGGATGATGATGTTGTTTTCAAAAACTGTGCTCGATCTGAGCCAGACAAGAAGAAGGAACAGTTTATTAATGACTCTCTAAGATCAGATTTTCACAGAAAGTTCATGGAAAAATATGTTAAATAGAGTTACAACAACCTTATATTTCTTTCCATTTTTATTATTTAAAAGCAATTTGTGTTTAACAGAAATTTTGTATTAAAGTGTATATTATTCTTCAAAACATTTGGTATTTAATTTCATATTCAAAGTTATGAAACATTTCAATAATTTTATATTATATTTGGTTATGTTATCATCTACTTAAACGCCTGTGGAGGGGCTCCAAAAATGCCCCCTTGTTTACTTGCTGTGCGAGATGGAGCAAAGCCAAGAATTTTTTGAGTATTCTGGAAAATAAATCATGA
Organism: Frankliniella occidentalis; assembly: GCF_000697945.3. Classification (NCBI taxonomy): domain Eukaryota; kingdom Metazoa; phylum Arthropoda; class Insecta; order Thysanoptera; family Thripidae; genus Frankliniella; species Frankliniella occidentalis. The sequence goes on from NW_026267147.1 coordinate 1,308,561, forward strand.
AGAGGAGAGTTAAGGTTAAACATGGCAAAAGACAACAATGTAAAATGTAGTAGATGCATACCTGGCGAATAGACATTGTACAAAGGATGTAGAGGAAAATGAATGAACAGTCATAATAATCATCTCCCGGAAGATTGCGATGGGAGAGCCCTTGAATCCATGATATAGGGAGGAAGGGCAATCTTGCAACAACTCTTCCGTCGAATCTAAAGTACAATTAACACAATGATAAACAAACATCAAAATTTCAGACTTTGACCCAAGAGCCTTCATCTGGTGATTTGATAAGGCAACTTACATATTGTTAAACATGCTTAAAAGTGCAGTAAACGCAAAACCAATGGCAAACATTGATTTCATTTTCACTAAGGATAGATCTCTGTTATTTTGTTTCAACTTTTCCTCTTCTCTTTCAATTTTTCGTTTTTGCTGTTTATCCAATGAATCGCCATGGGCTTCCTTTCTTTTTTCCACTGAAAAGAAAAAGTTGATGTAAGTAAACAAGTTTTTCAGTTGTTTCACACACAAATTAAAAGTGGAGTTGCAGTTCTTCACTACACTTACATCGTTTACTTTGCCGTTCAACCTCAGATTTAAGTTTTTGGTATTTTTCAGTACGATAAACCATCAACCATGTTAAACCTAAAGTGGAATGAAAATTAATGGTTTTTCCAATTCATCTTTGTAAACACATTTTAATATTATTAAATATAACCTCACAGCATTATTTACCTTCTCCAAGAAGCGCAGTGCAAACCGAAATAAACAGAATTAGCAATGTATCAGCCCACATGTTGAGAAGATGTAAATTTCTTGGAGAAAAACGGCACTGTAACGATGAAATTTAATGGAAATTATCTAAATTGTCATTAATTGAAGTTCCACAGCAGAAGATTTTATTTGGGCCGGGCAGACGTGGACACTGCCGATAACTGATCCGATGTTATTTGCACGATTGCTCAGTGCTCACTTTCCCGAAATAATTTCGACGAAGAAGATGATATAGAGAATATGAGTATCTAAAATTGTGTTAATTTTTTTCTTTTCTTTTATTTTGTGTCACTTAATATAGATTTAAACAGTCAGTATACTTCTAAGCAGAAGTTGGTGGCACTGACTGTGGGCTTTATTTTCTTCTTCCCCATCTCTTCCCATCGTCAGTTCCTGTTTCCGTTTCTTTCAGAGAGGAGCCTCATCAGGGTGAGTGTTGCTCGTATTTTATCCCTCAACATCTAGAAATTACATCTTAATTTCAGTCACGCTTTTGTGACGCTACTTATGCCTTGAAATTTCCTCTCATTTGTGAATATTAATATTTATTCATTTTGTGTGTTGTCTGAATTTTAGGTCAAGATGGGGCGGCGTCCGGCTAGATGGTAAGCATCATTTACCCCCATGCCTTCTTTTATAGTTAGGCACTAAACTTCATTGTTCAATATCTGTTCTTCAAACTTTAAACGTGTCCAACGCACGTCTCTGAAAGTACTGTAATCGCTCTTTGTCTTGAACTCGTACTTTGTAAATTTGTAAGCGAGTCCTTAGTCTTGGTCCATCTGCCAACGTTGTTATGCTGATGTTGCACCACACCGCTTTCCTTATTTATCAATGTTGAGTTATTAGTCTGTACTTTTTGAAATAATCATTGTCTGAGGCATTAACCGTGTTTGTTTGAAAATGAAATATTACTTGTGATTCGTTTTTCCTTCGTGTTTACTCGGTAACGTCACCTAACCTATCTAATATATCTAGGTTAGGTCCCCTTTTTCTCTCATGTCAAGACTTTTGTTCGTTCTGTTAGTTTTTCTTAACTCGTCGTTCTCTAATTCTCTCATTTTCTTGTTACAGTTACCGCTACTGTAAGAACAAGCCTTACCCCAAATCCCGGTTCTGCCGTGGTGTCCCTGATCCCAAGATCCGTATTTTCGATTTGGGTAAGAAGAAGGCCCCAGTCGATGACTTCCCCCTCTGTGTCCACCTCGTCTCTGACGAGTTGGAACAGCTGTCATCAGAAGCCCTGGAAGCTGGTCGCATTTGCTGCAACAAGTACTTGGTGAAGAACTGCGGCAAAGATCAGTTCCACATTCGTATGAGACTGCATCCTTTCCATGTCATCAGAATCAACAAAATGTTGTCCTGTGCTGGAGCTGATAGGTAAGTTCTCTATTGAGTTAGCCTTTGGGTTTTGACGCATTTATCTGGTACTGCATGTTGGTCCTGCATGTTGTGTGCACATTCCAAGGGCCATCCTGGACATCATTTCATTTTGGTTCCATTTAGTGCTAGATCATGTCTTGCTTTGCAGAGTGGTGTTAATTTGTATCTCACTGCTTTGAAAGCATGCTACATTAACCATTGGCATTTGTTCTCAATCTTAAACACATCAGATGATCACCTCTAACTTGATATTTTGCATTTCAGGCTTCAGACTGGGATGCGTGGTGCTTTTGGCAAGCCCCTTGGAACAGTTGCCCGCGTTCGCATTGGTCAACCCATCATGAGCGTGAGGTCCAACGACCGTTACAAGGCCCAGGTCATCGAGGCTCTCAGGCGTGCCAAGTTCAAGTTCCCTGGTCGCCAGAAGGTGTGTATAGCTGCCATATACTTATTTACTCAACTCTGAAACATGCACCTTCCAAAGTCCAGTTTGGATTTTTATTCATTTTGGTTCACGTGGTGCTAGAATAAATTCTGGCTTTGCAGAGTTGTGGAACTTGTTACTCATTCTATTACTTTGAAAGCTTGAGATAGCTTATGCCTTCATGTAGAGTATATTACCTGTGTCAACCCTGTATTTACAATGTCATTACTTTTCAGATCTACGTGTCCAAGCGATGGGGATTCACCAAGTACGACCGCGAGGACTATGAAAAGCTGAAGGCTGATGGTACCCTCACCAATGATGGTGTCAATGTTAAGTACATGCCCCAGCATGGACCCCTTGCTGCCTGGAAGAAGCTGCAGCTTGAGCTCGCAAGAGTTGCATAAGTTGTAATTGTTGTATGCATATGACCATCTTTATGCATTGTGATAATAAATCCTCTTAAAAATCATTTGTTTTATATTTTTCATTTACCTTTGACACTATACAAGTTAATTTATGGTATGGTTAATCACGTTTATTTTAGTCCACATATATTACCACAATGTATACATTGGATTGATGTACCTTGTATAATCTGAACAACATGGCATTACTGAATTCAAGGTCACACCCTAAATGTTAATTCTGCATGACTTGCTGATCTGTTCCACACACACACACACTCAATGTTAATTGGAGGACTATGTCTGCTACGGTGACAGTATTGTGTGAGCTCTCAGCAGTGGCAGTTCATTGTGGTGAGACTTGAGCATGCTTCCTTTGTTACTGTCTTATCTGGACAGTAAGGAGCACATGGCAGTTGTAACACTTCGATCTTCGATCTACGCGCAGGAGACGCGGGCTTACTGAGGTCTCTTGTCTTATCAAAGTTTGCCATGCCGTGCACTAGATAGCTGCCGTTTTTCGGACTAGTTTGTGTAGTCGAGTGTGCACTAGTGCAGCGCTGCAGAAGGAGCAAACCGTTACGTAATGCACTACAACGTTGCGTGTTGCGTAAGACCTGTGCTATATTAAAATTCCCGCAATGTAATCGGCGTGTCGTACCAACATACGTCTTGATCACATGGCAGGTAGTACTTTCAGATCGCCCCAACGACGCTAGTAATTCTACTCTTTCTGCTCTATTTTATATCGGAACTTTTTGAAATGGTTGACAAGAAATGTTATTTACGAATTTAAGGGATAGCATTTCTATATTTTCTGAAGGAAGCTTGGCCAGCTTTGTTTGTTTTGGTTTTGCGGATGTCTGTATTTTCGCGGTGCAACACGTATCACATGGTGCAATTTTGACAGCCTTCTGCTCGTTGTGATGAGCTTAACATTCCTTGTTTTTGTAGGAAAACGTACTCTTAATCTCAGACGCTTTTAAAGGTTTTCTCTACATCGGACCAATTTCTGAAGGATGGACGCAAGCCAGGTTACTGGGACCAACAATGGATACTTCTGGGTGTGCTGCAGTTTTGTGTCATTCTTCCTCACAAACTTTGTATTTGGCCTTGTTGCTCCGAATAACGCCAGAAAAACGCCCCGACAACTATGGAAATGGAAAAACATTGGGACCTCATTTGTGCACTCCTTCATATCTGGATTGTGGGCAGTTTCTTGGTGAGTTGCAACAAGTTTCTTTCTAGGACACCTTATAAGCATCTAATTTGAATGAATAAGGTCCTGAGACCTTATTTCAGCATGTGTTGTTATATGTATTTGTTCTCATTCATTCATTCAGCTTCTATCAAATTCCTGAAATGAAAGAGGATCTCATCAATAGTTACTCTTCATCTGCTCAACGCGTAATTTCTTTGTCTGTCGGTAAGTACTCTTACTAACTATTTATTCTTCACCTACTATATTATATAT
>NW_026267147.1:1323424-1324024 GCF_000697945.3 Frankliniella occidentalis
ATGGAGCGACGCCCATCTGACTTCAGGAATCGATTACTGCCGCAAACGACGATTTGCCCGCCAGAAAGTACTAGCTGCTGACACGTTAATGTTTAGTTCAAGTGCTGAATATGTACTCTGATATACCAACCGGTCGTCTTTGCCCTCCGCCCGAGTGCACTAGAGCCTGACGGTCCCTAGGCCGCCACCGCCGCCGTATGTCCGCAAACGACACACTTGGCGGTCCCCGCTGGGATTAGCCAGGGATTATCCCTCGGCCGGTTCCCCGAACCGGCCGTCGAGGTACCGCATGTCCGCTAACGTCCATCCTGACCCTCGGGCCCAGACCATGTCCGCTAACGTCCACACGCCGAGAGAAGGCGTAAGTGCGGATTACGCGCCCTGGATTACATGGGCTGTAAAGAGAGCGCCGCCCGTCGTTGGCCGCTGGGCCGTTAGGTTAGGGGCTTGACCCCGCCCCGGCTCGGGCTGTCTACAGACCTACATGACCTCGGTCCTGCAGCGCCTGTCGCCGGCGCTGGAGCTACTGGCTCGATAGACAAGTCCCCCGCCGCGGCCACGCGGGCTTCTGAAGAGAGTCGCAGTCGCAGGGGATGCCCC
>NW_026267147.1:1324074-1328304 GCF_000697945.3 Frankliniella occidentalis
GTCCATGATCTTAAACATAGCAGAGAACTTCTCGTTCATCATTGTCTGGTTTGTATTGTTCCAATAATATTTCTTTGTTATGAATCTTATCTTTGTTGTGTTTTTAAAGAGAAAGTACAACATCTACATTTTACTTATAGGTTATTTTGTGCTTTGGTTTGTCAGTATGCACTCATTACTACCAAGGATATTCGCTTGTAGCTCTACTTGTTGAGGTCAACAGCATATTCCTACATCTGCGTCAGATGATGCTACTTTATGGTATTCAAAAAACATCTGACTTATACCGGTATAATGGAATTTTGAATATAGGTAATTAAATTGTTTTGAGCTGAATCCACTTCAAGAATAATTTGTGTTTTTAATTGCCCGTTTCACATTGATTTCCGCACCTGTTTCCAGTTACTTTTGTTATCTTCCGAGTGTTCACCATGGGTTGGATGTTCCAGTGGCTTTTGTCCCATAGAGCTGAGCTAACTACAACTGTTTTTGGTTTGGGTGTTTTTTGTAAGTACCTTATCAATGTGCCTCATCCCCTCAAATAACAAAATAACTCATGTTATCATGTTTCAATTTCTGTTTCAGCTTTGCTTGTCATAATGGGAATGAATTTCCAGCTTCTGTTTCGTGTTTGGAAAAGTGACTATAAAAAGAGGCCTGTAACTGGAAAGAGTAGTGATAATCAGTCCTTGAAGTATTCAGAAAAATTAGTTAATGGTGAAGCTGTAGGCTCCTACACTCATGTTGATCCCTCTTATGCTTTGAATGGTAAAGCCTTCATACCAAAGCCTGATGGAGACTCGCCAACTCCAAGTAGTAAAATAGTTAAGAACGATTAGCTAATCCTGCAATTCTTTTTTCTAAAAATTTGTTAGTTGAGGTTGTGATTTAATCCTGTCATGATAGGACCACAATTTTTTGTAGACATTCCCCATATTTTACAATCTGTCTGTGACATTTTAAAATTTTAGTCTTAAGTTAAACTATTTGTGCTAGTCTGTGCAATTACCTGAATTGATGTATTGTTACAAATCGTCTTAGTACCTTTATTTTTCTACAATTTTGCTTCGGAAAATGCTTATAAACATTTTTGTTGTCTTATTTGTAAAAATTCACATGTATAGGAGGAACAAAGGACCTAACTGATTTGTCCATTCCTGTTGTTTCCTCCTGATACCGCCAGTGCAAGGTGTCCATGTTAAGTAGTCTGTGATGGCTACAGGTACATAACATTTTTTTATTTTTTATAAGTATTTTTGGTCACTAAAATATCAATGCATAATATTGCTGTAGCTAATGTAAGGAGGATGCCATTAATGCCATGCTGATGTGTGTTTAATGCAGAGGTATGCTTGGGTTTATTGCCATGACATTTTGTCATAATTACACATTTTGCTCACATTCATAATTTAATTAACGTTAAATCAAGGATTTTGTGACCAAATGGTTGAGTGACCCTGTTAACGAGATAACTTGTTTCCCAGGGTCTTTAAGTTTAAGACCCTCCTTAGGTACCCTCTACCCTCGCTACTCACTTAGGACGTAACATTTTTTATGTATTCCAACAAAACAATTAGCTAACATCGTTTATGTGTTCAACAATCTAATCATTTTATTAAGACACTATATTTTTTATTATGAATTTTCATAATGTGTCCACCCTACTAATGTTGATAAGTGGCCTATTAAATCTTTATCATTGTTTCGAACCCGTTTTCTTTCTGACTGATCCCTTGGACCCCTCTGACTGTGAGTCCCCCTCGCTCCGTGACCAGTTTGTCGTCCCCTTACCGACACGCGACTTTAGCCCAAGTCTTGGTATTGATTTCGGTCGGGCCGACGACGGCAGGGCGGGTCAACGTCGGCGCAGCGTTCGAGAGCACGAACAGCCCTTGCTTCTGGTAGAGTTGCCCCCGCACCGCGCGCCCTGCCTGCCCCGTGCGGCAGACGAGGACGTGCAACCCGCGCATTTCGGAAGGGTCCGTTGGCGTGCGCCGGGTAGTACTACTGGTAGTACGCGGGGCTGGCCGGGCGGTAGGCAGGCATGAATAACACATTGCGGCTGAGAGTGAGTAGTGGCGCGTCCGAATAGTGTCGAGCCACCCCACCCGCACAGCCCGCGCACTAGCGTGCACCGGCACCGCCAGGCCGAACCCTTTCGGACGTGCGCCCTGGGTGCGTGTCGATTCGAATCCCCCGCCCACCAACCGTGCTGGTCGCGGGTCAGCTGATACGGCGGCGCGGCGGTCAATCTGACCGGGGCCGCCCTAACGTAAGGGCCGTAAGGGGTAAGGGCCCCCGGGGCCGCCGTCGGAGTTTGGGCTCGAATTTAATTCATGAGGGCCGCTGCTGCTGGCATCGCAATCAGATGTTGAGTACGCCGCAAGCCGATCTCGCGGGTGTGTAGAAGGGGTTGGCCCCCCACGGCGGCGGTGCCCGCCCGCCCGAGACGCACGTTGGGTTGCCCACCCGCCCGGCGGCGGTACGGAGCTGGCTGGCTGGGAGCCGCCGGAGCTGGGATCTCGGAGTAAAGTGTAGGACATTCGTTGATGACGGGCTCTAGATGTCGAGAAAATGCCAACACCTCTGTGCGACAACCATGGCAGCAGCGGCGGCGGCGGCGTCTCAGCGGCTCTATCCATCAGTGCCGCTTGTCAAGGCTGGGCAAAACAAAACGTCATAACGCTCCAACCAGCGAGTCCTAGCACAGCGTACGACTGAACAAACGCGCTTACCTCCTCCCCGGGCGGCTGACCCTTTTTTATTTCTCTCGTATTTTCCTTCTTTTTTTCCTCGTAGCGTCTCATTGCTGCGCTGAATCATGCTGACTCCGCGCCGAGTGTAACATTACGCGACGTCTTATTGCCGAGCTTGCCTTTGGCAGCCTTTGGCGCGGCGGCGTCGCGTTTTTGAACACGGACAGGGCGAAGGACGAGGAGGTGGGTCTGGTGGGGCACACCTTGGAGGACGTGGACGGTCAGGTATTACCCCTTCTCTTCTACCGAAAAATGTTCAGCCGTCGCACCTCCCCCTGTGCGCGGTGGAATTCCCCTCCCGGCGGGAACTAATTGCAGCGCGCGTTTTGACGCCGGATGCATTTCAGCTAAAATACCTGCGAATCTGCATACCTAAACACCGGCTGCCAAGTGCCGAGTGCGGACCTTTGACTTGCGAAGCGGACGGAGTGCACTCCGTCCGCTTCGCTTTTAGGACCTGCACTACTTCTTCCCGGATGCGCGGTTGGCTATTTTCCAGGTTGCTCGTGCGCGCTCACATCGCACCCGCATCGACGGGGGTTTTCATTTCGATTCGTTTTCGGCAACCCCGGGGCGCGCCCTTCACCGGCCGTATTGGTGGCCACCACCAGGACAACTTGTGGGGGCGCCGCTAAGGCGCTGCTGACCACAACGGGGTGCGGCAGAGAGTCGTGCCCGGATCCTTCCCTTCGTCCCCTTCACTTGCCCTCCGGTTTGCCCCCTCGGATCACCGGGGCGGCCTCGCCCTGAGGGGCTTGCATTTCACCTTGCGGTCCCGGAGCCCCGCGCGGGGGCGGCGGGGACGGCCTCCGGGCCTGGGGGCCCTGGGAATGCCCGTGCGCGTGAAACCGATACCGGCGCGTAAGGCGAATCCACATCGGAAGTGGTCGTGCGGAGTGAGAGGGTGGACGGCGGCGGCGCTCGGCACCGACGGTTTCTGTACGTTCACTTTGCCCGACAAGAAAACATTTTTACATAGGAGATCGCAACGAAATGGTACATGACCCCGGAATGTATACACTACCGGTACCGCACGCAGCCGTGCGGGCGGGCTTGCCTACCGTCTCCCACCACGGCGCCTCATGGCTCCTTGCGAGTAGGCAATGCGCCCGCACGTCTGTGTGCGGTACAGTATACCTGAAAATTGTCCTCCGGGGTCGGGGTCTGTAGAGTTATTTTCTGACGAGCTCGGGAAATGGCGAACCGATGCAGCTTTGTGTTGAAAAGACGGCAAATCGACATGACGTGCGCAGCACATGCCGCAGTTCTTTTTTCCTCTTCGCCTGTGTGCCACGGTTGCCACGGTGTAAGTCGCTGACGCCCGTCCGACCGGCCCGACCATCCTGACGACGCGTCGTCGTCGTGGGAGTGCGTAGGCGGCTGTCTGGCCGGCTGGCGTAAGCTGTAAAAACCTGCGGATGCACAGAGGGGGGGGGGGTAAAAGGGGTTAGTGTCAGCAAGCGGAAAGACAAGG
>NW_026267147.1:1335995-1336980 GCF_000697945.3 Frankliniella occidentalis
CCCCCCCCCCCCCCTGTAGTACAGCCCGGCAGAGGAGCGACGACTTTGGGGACCACGTGACCCGCTTCCCTCGGTGGTAAAAATGAAACGAGAGCAGCGAGCGTCTCAATCATCGATGGTAATAAAAGGCTCCAGACCAACGAGGACTGGCGACGTCGAGCAGCGCAGCCGCGTTCGATTTCCTGCTAGCTCTGTTCTGTTGGCAGAGATCCCACCGGCGTTAATTATTTTTTTCGTGACACCTAGGCAACCGGTTATTACACTTATTGCTGTGTACTTTAGTGGAGCGACTTATACCCAACACGCCGGGTCGTTGGGGCTGATAATGATAGGCAACGGCCCGACGCGACGGAAACGGAACGAAATAATTGTCGAGAGAATGCGCGCGCGCGCAACTAGAAGAAATTTGAATCGGCCGCCGAGGGGCTCCACGGCTCCCCGCGCCCCGCGCCCCGCGAAGCAGAGCGACTCAGCCGACGCGCTCCGGTGGACGCCCCTCGCCGACGACGGCCGCGGAGTGAGTGTGGGCGAGGATGGAACAACCAGCGAAGAGTTATACTGCTCCTCGGAACCGCTATTCGCATCTTCTGTTGTTGCCCTATCTATGATGTTGAACTACAAATTCATTTATTTTTTGCCGGCGCGGAAAAGAGTCCAAAGCTGGCCGCTTGTGTCCCGCCTCCCGCGTGCCACGGGGGCGCCATCCATCTGTCTCCTCTGCGGAGACAGCAGGAGCAAGCAGTGGGGCCCTAAACGCCGGAACAGAAAAAAAAGGGCAAAAGGCGATCGTAATTGCAGGATGAGATGCTGTTTATTCGCCAGCATCACTGCACTGCACGGCGTCTTTCGGTTGTGGCGGAGTAGAGTATTGTGTTTTTCCACACTCTCCGTCTCCGTGCGACTTCGACTTGAGGCAAGCTAGCAATCAGCGACGCCGCCCCCATCCATCCGTGTGACGTCGCCAGCGCTAATGCGCCCCGCCCCG
>NW_026267147.1:1342420-1347074 GCF_000697945.3 Frankliniella occidentalis
GGAGGGGGGGGGGCAGAGGGGCACACCCGTCGGCGGTCACCCGACGCCGCCCGCCGTCGCGGCACATCACGTGGTGTGCGAACGCGCTGAGGACGGCACTCGGTCGTCGTGAAGGTCGCGCGCGTCGAGGACGCCTGTCCTCCCCCGAGCTGTCGCCACCCTCCTGGACGGCCCACTGCTCACGTGATACCCGGGTGATACCCCTCTGCTCCACACAAACGTTCCACGTGTCCTTGCTGCCCGGCCGGGACCTCGCTAGACCTTGCCCGGGCTCTCCTTCGCTGTCTCTAATTGTCACCGGGACCCGAGACCGATATGCCCCGACTGGCAGCGCGTTGCGTGGAAATGGAGGCAGATTGCTATTCAATACGATCGTTGGGGGGGGGGGGTGCTCAACGGCGGCGGCTATGTGCGGACGCAGCCCTGCCTGTTCTGCCCCGCCCTGCCTGGAGCTCTGCCTTGGCGGGCAACTGGAACCGTCGACTGGCCTGCCGCTGGACCTCGCCTCGGTGCACCTCCTTCCTCCGCTCCCCACCACCTGGGCTTGCAGGTCCGGTGAGCTGACTGGAGCTTGGCTGCGTCCCCGCCCCGCCCCGCCCCGCCCCGCCAAGCTCTACGCTAGACTGCGCCTGGCTCGGCGCGGCTCAAGTTCAGGGTCACACTGCTCTGCACACGGGGCATAACCGACGAGATGGGTACCTTGGCTGCCACGGCTGCCCGCGCTCGCGGCACCAGGCTCCTATAGCCGGTATGATCCCTGGAACGTTATTTTCCAGGGATTTGCAGTACAGGCAGGGCGCGGGCTGCTCGCCGCCTCTGTCCTGGCCGGCAGTGCCGACAAGGGATGTGGAGGCCGCAGGCCGCACGCTTTTCCGTGTGACACCCGTTGGTGTTGGGCAGGTGTTGTCACGCGGGAGTTTTTTTCTAAATGGGGTAACTTTCTGCCTTATAACCCCCTTTTTTTATTTCCGTTAAAAGTGAAAGAGGGCGAGCGCAGGGAATTAAATTTGGGAAACTGGAAATCAGCAGCGCGGCCCTGGACAGCAAAGCAGAGGGGCCTCGGACGTTTAAATTGCGGCCCTCTTGCTGCAGCCGCTGCACGAGGCCGAGGGGCCAACACGTCGTCCGCGTCCGGGAGCAGCTGATTCGGCAGCAGCTCCCCGCCCCGCCCTGCCTGCATAGTGATCGGGACCGGCTGCCCACCGCGGCTTTCCCCCGCACGGCCCAACAAGCTCCGCCCGTTATCGCCGTGTCCGTTATTGCCCAAAATGTCGCTATCAAGCGCCTTATAAAGTACACACGACGAGAATAATAATAGTAGTAGCAATAACAACCCCCCTTTCACCCCCCCCTTTCACAAGCCGTGCGCGGCGAGGCGAGCTCCGCCGGCTGTGCGCGTGTGTGTGTGGTTTCCGACTCTGATCTTGCCGAAGTGCGGATACTTGCCATACCAATAGTGCCCTCACCCACCGCGTCGGCACAGCCGCGGGTAATGTCTTCCTCCGCTGCAACACGCCGGACCGCCCCTGCGCATATCTCACGCACAGCTCCTTCCCGTCGTTTGGCCTGACGAGCTCCCGCCATGGCTCCGCCGCGGGGCGGGATGCATCAGATCTTCTTAGCTTACGTTATTCCTTATTAAGTCGCGCGGTGGGCCGGCCCTGACGCGGCCGCTGCTGCTTTCTCGACACGCTTTTTGCCTTTTTGGCCGGAGGGCCCGTTGTGTGCCGGCCCCTGCTCATGTGCTCACATATGCTTTTGCGTTCGACGGGGGAGGCGCCGCGCCTGCTGCTTTTTGATTTCTTTCTCTCTTTTCTTTAAAGCTTCCTTGCGGTATCCTCTAATTTATTTGAGGCGTATTTTTTTCTGCACATCCTCAATCAAAGGCTTGTGGCCCCCTCCCCCCGGCCCTGGAGCGGTTGCATTTTTTATGTGCTGGTGTTGATGCTGACTGAGGAGCGAGGGAGTCTTGCCGAGCAAAGAGCTTCATTATCTCGGCTACCGTCGCGGTTTGTGTTATGGTTGTTCTTTAGGACCGCGGCGACGCCCCCTCCCATCCTCCCCGGTCGCCTGCCTTGGCCAAGGTCGGTCCGGCCCGGCCCCGGCGGCCCAGCGCGTCGCGGCGCCCGCTGCCCGTGATGCCCGCACCGCCCCGCACCGCCCCGCACCGCCCCGTCCCGTCCTTCCCTCGTGACGGCGCTGCGCCGCACGACTTGTTTTCGGCGCATCCATCCACATTCCTCCGGCGACGTGCAGGCAGGCCCTTTTCCGATTCATGACGACGGTATGTCGTTCCGATTATGACGTTAACTGGCTCTGCGGAACTTCCATCATCAGTCTCCACAGTAGGTGCGCGCACCGCGACAGAGGATACGCAGCCGCCCGCCCGAGCGGCCAAGCCGACCGCGCGCAGCGTTTTCCGCGAATGGTTGCGAATTGCTGTGAATCGCCTCCTGTGTTTTCTTGCGTCGAGGGCACGACAGGGAGGTACGGAGGGGGGGGGGGGGGGCATCGGCAGGGGCACTACGCCAACGATGTCGACGGCGGCGGCGGCGTCGCAGGTCACCGTTCCACGGAAAATGTCCTGCTGGCCGCGGGGGGGGGGGGGGGGGTGGTAATGCCTGCCGCCTTGTGCGCCGCCCGCTGGCGGCACTAGCAGGACGGGCAGTAACGTTGATTGATATTGCCCTGCCTTGTCCTGGCGCTCGAATGGACCGACTCTACTTACACCGGGCGGCCGCTACGCCCGCCGGCGACGGCAGCGGTGGCGATGTGGTGTGATGCAAGCCGGCACAGTACAGTTAATTGCCGCTCTAATTTGTAACAAATATCGGTCATGCTCGCGGCCATCGCCGCGGCCGCCGCCGGAGGGTGCAAGCAGCGGCGCCGGCGGCTCCCCGCCCCGCGGCCCCGTGCGCTGTGTCGGGCTGCACCGCGCACAGTTATCGTTCCGGCCGCGTGCGAATGACGCCCCACCGTATGGGCCCCGTGCTGCCGGTTCAGATCAGCTCTTTGGCTCATCTTCCCCTCCTTTTTTCGGACGCGTCGCGGAAAGAGGGGCGGGAGGGGGAGTTGTAGGAGGGAAGCCCTGATCGCCGCTGTGTGCGAGACGTGGAATAAATTGGTGCAATCTTGCCTCGCTGATCGACCGGGTACAGTCCGTTCCGCCAAACTGTGGCGCGCGGGCCCCGCGTGGGCGGCGGGGGGCTGCTGCTCGTCGTGCAACGGCCCGCCCTTGAACCTAGTGTGCACGCCGTATATTGTGTACCGTAACATTTCTTACGGCACGTCGGACTGCCTCTGCGCCGCCCCCGCGCCGCCCTCGTTGCCGCATTCCACTTGCCATTCCGTGTGAAACGGTAAAGTCGCGGACGCGGGCCCCAACACGATACGCGATATGGCTCCGCGAGGAATAATTGCCGCATCGGGAATGATGCGGAAAATCGGACTCGGCTGCGCGCTGCTGGCCGCCCCGCCGGCGCGCGGCATGCTCGAAATGATTAAATATATTCCCCGTCGAGTCGTGTTGGGCCCACCGTGCTGCGGGCCGCCGCGCCGTCGGGCTGGTTCCAGGTTGCCGCGCTCTCGCCCGCGCCCTGCAGTTATTCGGCATATCTTTCACGTTTTTCCCCGGCGCTATATTACTACTACCACTGTGTTTTTGTGCCTGTGCGAGTGAAATCTACTCGCGGCCAGGCCAGGCGCCACTACTTACTTACTACTACTACTGCGCGCGGCTGAATTTGAATACGAATCGCGCGGGCCGAGTCGTTCCAGGGGGCGGGCTGTTTGAGTTTATCACGCGCGGCGCCCCGGCGGCCCCGGCCTCCCGCCCGCATCAGGAGCCGCCGCCGCGGCGGTGGCGGAGGTCCTGTGGGTGATGGATAGGCGAGTGAGGTGGGTGGCGGCGGTGCGCTGGCGGTGCCCTGGAGGTGCCGTGGTGGTGCCTCCCAGGAGCAGGAGGGCTTCCGTTTAGCGGTCTGGCTCCCTTCGCCCCGGGGCCCGGGCACTTACCCCGGACTTCCTCCTCGACGCACCTCTTATCTCTCCTCCCCGTTTCTGTCGGTTTGTGCGGATGCCAACTATCAGCGAATAATGTCATCGCCTAACTGGTCGGGTGCGGGAGGCGCGTCTCTTGAGGACACCGCCGCCGCCGCACCGGGACGCTTTTGGGAGCCAACGACCGGGCAGCAGGATCTTGGCGATCGAGCAGACGCCTCGCGATGCGCACCCTCGACGCGCTGGCCTCACAAGGTCGAGGCCGTGCTCATGGACACCTTCTCGACGGCGACCTCGCGCGCCGGCGGAGGAAGGACCTTGGAATCGTGTCGCAGACACACGCCGCCATTTGCGACAGGCGCGACGGGGGAGCAGAGAAAAGTGTTTGATACCGGTTTCCGTTTCTCCTTTTCGGTCCCGGCCGGTTCGGCTGGATGCATAAACGGCACGAGAGTGGTCCGGGACGGTCCGGGGGTGTTGTTTACTGCCGGCTGTGGCGTGGCGTGGCGTGGCGGGGCCGCGCCGGGGCCTTGGCCGATACGGCTAAACCTGTAGGGGGCGGGGCGGGGCTCGCGGGGCCCGCGCGCACCTGCAGCACACGGAGTGCGTCTTGTGCGACGCGATCGGGGTCATTGGGACGTGGCGGGGGAGGCGG
>NW_026267147.1:1347124-1351247 GCF_000697945.3 Frankliniella occidentalis
GGGGGGAGAGACGGGTGCCGGCCCCCCGGTGCAGCCGCTCGCTCCGCGCCGCCGAGCCGCGCGCGCGCGCGCGCTCAGTCCGCCATGCGGTGTTGGAGAGAGAGGAGCCCGGTGCTTGTCGTCCGTCCAGCCGGTCCGGTCGCGTCCCGCTCTACACGAGACGTTGCGCGCGGGAACCTCTGAACCTCTCGGACGACGCCGTCGTCTTTGCGAGCGTCGAGACTCCGCGGTGTCGTCTGCTGGAGACCAGTGATCAGCAAGTGTTTGTGCTGCGGTCGGTTCCTCATTTCTGTGCCTGATGACAGGCGGGTGTGTATGGCCGCGCTGAACGCGTGTGTGGGTTTTTCGACGCCTGTTTGGATTACGTTCTCAAGGTAAGTTTTTTTGTTGCTTTTTTTTCGCGTTATTCTCCTCTCTGCTGATGTCTTGTTTTGCGGCGGCGGAAGGGATACACTCGGAGATGCTGCGTCCGTACGGTCCAACGGGAGCGAGAGAGGGGCGGGGAGGGCGGCCGTCGTCGTCCCGTGCTTCTTTTTACGCTTTTGAATTCATTTCGAGTGCTTCTTTTTCGTTTTGGTCGTTGTCGTCGCGACGGCCGCGTCGTAGTGGTTCTCTGCTGCTGCTCCTCTGAGGTAGGAGAGGCACCGCCCCGCCACGCCCCGCCACGCCCCGCCACGCCCCGCCACGCCCTGCCTCTTGCCGACCAGACCCTACCCGCCCACGGTCCGAGGAGCAAATGGATTCTCTGCGCCCAACCCAAGCCGGACTGGGGACTGGGCGGTGTGGGCTCTGCCTGTTGTGTCGCCTGTCGTCATCGAGGACCTGCAGAGCCTGCACCCTGGGAGGGTAGTTAGTACACGTCACACCCACGCTTCGGTCGAGCTCGAGGGAATAACCCCCGCGAAGTTAGACAATCGGCGCGACACAAGTCTCCCTCCATGTTCCCTGATCCTCCGCAGTGGTAGACAACCGCCCCCTCACGGAAACATATCTTGATCGCATGCGTGGGAGACATGAGAGGGGCCTGACTCACCGACTCTAAGGGGCTGCCTAGTTGTTGTCTGTATCACTCTGCACCATTCACCCCTACGGCGCTTTAGAAGGCCCTTCCGGACAACTTCCGGCCTTGTCGGCGGGGGTGCGCGCGTAGGGGTTGGCGCACGGCTCGCAGCCCCGCGGCCTGGGGGCGGCCACGAGGAGTGAACGTACCCGCCGGGCCGGCAGCGCGGTGACCTTTGAGGGAGGCGTGGGGTCGTGGAAGACGTGCGGGAGGCGCGGCACGGCGGCACAGCGGCCCCTCTCGCGCTGCGAGCGGCAAAAAGCTCGTTTGCGCGCCGACTCGTGTGTTGAGAGGAGTCGTTGATTCCGTGGAGGAATTTGCCTCATGATCTTCATGATTTGAGGCCACCACCGGGCTCTGCAGGCTCCTCGGGCTCTGCAGCTGCGGGCCTGGCGGGCCTGCGCTCGGCAGGGCGTGAGCGAGGGCAGCCCCGACCAATAACCCATTCCAGCGCCGTGGAAACTACTCGCTGCCGCTGCGGCGTGGCCAACGAGCGCGCCCTTTACTCCGCATGTGTGCGTGAGTGTGCGAGAGAGAGAGAGAGAGAGAGAGAGAGAGAGAGAGAGAGACTCTGCTATGCGATGGTAGTCCGTACACTCATTTGAGAGAGTGAGGGCATGCGTGAGGAAAAGAGGTCCAGACGATCGGTGCAGCTTTTCAAATCGCCTACACCGCCCCGTCCTCCCCCCCTCCTTTCCTCTCGCGCAGGCCCTTCCCTTCTGGCCGCGCCACTTCCGCAAGTGTGTGACCGATGATTGATATTCTGGAGCAGCATCGCCGCCCGGCTCTGGGGCTGTGCCGTAGGCTGTAGGGCCTCTGCCGTATCCTATAATCCAGATCAGGGTCCTTTCATCGGCGGGTCGGGTCGGGGCCGGGGGCGGGCACGCTTTCTAGGGCCCTCCTAACTGAATCAGCCATAAGAAGGACCGGCTCTGCTGGTTGCAAGGGCCTGGGGGCACGCCACGCCACGCCATCTCACCGGATTCCCGGATTTTTGTGCATCGCGCTCGTTGCCGCTCGTCCTTTCCTTTCGCCGCCGAGCCGAGCGGTGCGTGCCTCCCCGATAGAGATCGCACGACTCGCCCTCCACCCCTCCCTCCCGGGTCCCGCCGCCGTCAGGTCGTGACAGGGGGCGTCGTCGTCGCCGGTGCCCCCCCCCCCCCTTTCCCCCCGATCAGCAATGTAAAACTACAGTAATGCCGCGTCCAAAGTACCGTCCGGACGGCGAGAGATACCGCCCCGTCGGCACCGGGATGAGCTGGAGGAGGGAGACGAGGACCACCGGGGGAGGCTGCGGCCGGGGCTCGGGCCGGGGCGATAGGATCCGACCACGGAGGAGCGGCTCTTAGGAGAGGACAGCGTCAGCACCGACAAGCACGCCGAGCAGACGGCGGCGAAACGAACGCCGTCGCCGTCGAGGACGACGATCAGAAGACGACGACGACGACGACCAGAAGGCGGCGACTACGAGAGGACGACAATGACCATCAGGAGACGTCGACGACGACGACCAGAAGGCGGTGACGACGAGAGGACGATAATGACGATCAGACGACGACGACGACGACGACGACGACGTGGAGCCGCACACACCGTCATGCTCCGGTTGGCCATCACGGAGGATGCCCGGCGGGCGGGCTGGACCTGCTCAGGCACGTGCGGCACGTAATTGGGGGGGGGGGGGCGGCGCGTCAGGCACGTCACCCGTGAGGACGCCGCCGGCGGTCCGCGATGCACGCCAAGGCTCCTCCATTCGATGGGAATTGCTGCATGGCTGCCGGTTGAGTGGCTGCTGCTGCTTGGCATGAGGAGACAATCTAAGAGACTGCTGCCGTTGCTGCTTCGCAGAAGCAAGCGAAGCAAGTGCCGCCCCGGGGCGATGTTTGGGCGCGCGTCCAATAGGGCGTAGAAAATCCAGGACGAGACGCCCAAGTAGATGCGTTTCGAAAGAAATAACTTACCGGGGCCACGCGCTGCAGACGATGAGCTGGGTATAGTATGTGTCTCCGCTCCGGCGCACTTCAGAACCAGCTATTGTGTAAAAGCGAGGAGTGCAAAACGCGTAAGAGGTTACGGTTGTCATGAGCACTCGCGGCCAATTAGAAGGGCATTGTGCGGGCGGGGCGACCTGCGTGCGCGCCACGCCACGCTGCGCCACGCTGCGCCACGCTGCGCCTCGCGCCACCCACCGCCGCGTTTGTTGTGCTTTGCGTCCACCCAAATCGCGCGCGAGGCGGGAAAGCGTGGAGCATGTGAAGCTGCGTCCGAAGCAAGGCTGCGCAGTTTGTTGTTGCCGTCTCCCGCCTGCGCTCGGTGCGCCCGGACGGTGCGAGGGGGAAGGACGGGCGCGACGGGCGTTACCTGCTGCCCGCGCCGCGGAACAGACCGGCGCGACGACACACGCCGTCCAGGAAGGAAAAAGCGAAAGTGACTTTGAAGAACGTATCAAGTTTTTTGTTTTGTTTCTTCCGGATTCCTATCCTTTCTTGGAATCCATCGTCGGCAGTGATAATTCTGCGTTCATGGTGGTCACCGTGCCCCGCATTGCAGGCGTGCGGACGGGTTGCCTACTCGTACGGGGCCGTAAGGGATCATCCAGAAAGTACGTCCGTCATTCTCCGTAGCGAATCTGCTCATTTCAGCCCTTGCAAGCTCTCTTAGCGCCTGGTAGGTAGGCAACATCTTGCCTACGGTGCACATGTGTAGGGCGGGTTGGCCTACCTTTACTCTTGCAGGCACCGAGCTTCTGAGGCGCCATGAAGACCCCTCCGGCACGCGGGCATGCGGGCTAATGTACCGGGTGTAACTGTGAATGCGCAGCAGTGTTGCGGGATTGCATACCCACCAGGGCTGCAAGGGCCATGGCGCCTTACTGGCGAATTTGGTAGGCAAACCCGCAACACTGCTGCGCATTCACGGTTACACCCGGTACGCATTTGCTCCAACGGGACACATACGTAGAACACACTCAATTGTGCGAAGTATGGAACGCTGAGGGTGGAAGGTGGGGAGGAGAATGGGGGCGACGCGTTGATAAGAGGTTCCCGGGGGCGGCGGGAGGGG
>NW_026267147.1:1355987-1373988 GCF_000697945.3 Frankliniella occidentalis
GGGGCGGGGCGGCGGCTGGGGTCTGCAGCGCTGTGCTCTCGCACCCAGGATGTGCGTAAAGTGACACTTGCATGCATATTGTACGGCGGGCCGGGGTCGCCTGCCTGCATCGGCTCTCCGGGGGGACCTTGGGGTCGCGCTGTCCGCCCCGCCCCGCCCGAGCAGCCCCCCACGCACCTGGCGTGGACCCCGCCACACCATTCTGCACAACACACGTGCGACTTGGTCGTAGACCTCGATATAAAATGAATGAGTGAGCGAGTACGCGAGCGGTGAATGCAATGAATGGCGGCTCAGAACTGCTCCGGCGAGCGCGTCTGGGACACATCCGACCCGGAGGCGCGCGGGGCGGGGCAGGGCGGGGCGGGGCGTCCTCCTGCGAGTCCTGCCTGTGCCGCGCGGGACGGGGTCCCATCATTCCTTTGCCTGCCTGATGCCTGATGAATAATGCTGCTGTCGCGCCCCGCCCCGCCAGGAAAAGGGAAAGGCATTACTGGGAGTCATAACTCGACGTCAAAAGTAAATCCCCACGACCGACGCGACGGGCTGTGCTGCTTTTGCTTTATGTATTTGATATCGCCCGGGCGCGCCGTGCGGCAGTTTTGCGCTCCACGCGTGGGTCGGGTTGCGAGTTGCAGTGCCGCTGTCGCACCGTGAGGTATGCACTGCAGCGGCGGTGCATTTCCTCTGTGAAACTGGAGATGCCGGGTGCCGGCGGCTTGCAGTAACCGTGCGGTGTGGCCCGCGGCAGGGCTCTCGGCACGACAGGGCCCGACTAGAGTTATGGGGTGCAGAGTCAAAGGAGGCGGACTTGCTGTTCCCTTTTATTATTCTGCCCCGCCCCCACTCATAGAACTTTCATAGAACCCATTCTGAAATGTGATGGATTATATTTTGTGAGTGGGTTTAAGGTACTCCGCCCCTTCGTCGTCACCACGAAACCCTCGTTGACGTCGAAAGCGCCGCACAGTAACTACAGAGTACTCGCCCGCGACGTGCAGCCCCTGGCGTGCAGCGCGGCGGTGGCCCTTCGTATTCGGCCTCGGCGCGGTGGTTGGTGGTGGTGGTGAGCAACCGTAGGCTGCTTCATCATGAAGTGCCCGCCGCAGGCCGTCGGCGGCCCCGCCCCGGGCACGGCGGGCCACGACACGACAGGACAGCGGGGCAGGGCGAGCCCGGGGCGAGCCCGGGGCGAGCCCCACGGACAAGCCGCGGTGAGCGAGGCTCGTAAAAAATGTTGCGAGGGGCGGGTCTCTTGTGTTTGCCTTGTTCATGCACTTGGATGTAGGGCAACACGGCGGCGGCTGCAGAAGTAACAGCGACGAGTGCAATAGTATACTATAGGGGCCGAGCACCCGGCCCGCTCCCCGGCCCCCGCACGCACCTGGTTGGTGTAAAGACTCGGTGGGGGGAGACACACGCCCCGGAGGGCGTATCCGTTACAGGGCCCCCTGTGACAGCTGACAACTATTAGGCCCTCCGGGGGGTGCTGCCTGCCTGCCTGCCTGCCGGGCCGCCTGCCCCTTCTTACCCCTCGGTAGGACGAGGGGAGGGAAAGGGTGCGGGGTTGTTGTCGGTGGGAGGCTGCCTCATCCCGGAAGTGCACGGCGTCGGTGGCAGCGACGCGTCGGCGTCGAGTCGTCGCGTCGGTGCGGCGCGCATCTGGCTGCTGCTGGAGTTCTTCAACTGCTTCAACGACACGAGTTTTTCACACAGCACCGCTGCTGCGTCCCGAGTCTCAAATCTCAAAGCTGCGGGCCCCGGGTTTTGGTGGTGCACGCGTCGTCGAGCCCAACAACGGGCCAGAACAGGTATAGGACGTTGAACCTGTGAACGGGAAGGGTTGCGGGCGACGCCGTGCGGTGGCCGGGCAGCCAGTGTGTCGCCGGCGGGCCGGGGCTGACGCCGCGCTGACGGTGCGCGCCCATCCGCCGGACCTCCTCAAACAACCTCGCGTCATGCTCACGCCGCCGCGAGGAGCGACTGTATCGCTCAAAACTGTCGTATTGGTTGGGGCGGTTGGCATATGGGTGCCCCCCCCCCCCCGCACCGTCTGCAGCCGTTGCGGATGTCGTACGTATACGTACATGCATCGTGGATCCGGCTGGGAGGGGCTGCCATCTCGCCGCGCTGATTGTACACAACACATCCTCGTACACGTGCAGGTGGGCCGGCGGGCCGCGGGCCGCGTACGGTACGGAGTACGGCGCGGTGTACGGGACGTGCTTAGTGCTGCACACACGCGGGCAGCCGGGGCAGCGCACCGGCCGCGCAGGTGTCCGTGTGCGACCCGCTTATAGAGGAGGGACAGGGTGTTTGCTGTAGGGAGGGGGGGGGGTCTTTTTATGGTTTCACAGGGCGGTGCGAAGCGAAACCTTCGCGCCTGTGCCAGGTGCTAGAGCACTGAATTGCATCTAGCCTCGTGGGTTAGGGCTGGGGTGCGGAGAGCAGCATGGAGGAATTTGTATCTCTCTCTTTATTATTTCCTCATCTCCCCGGCCCGGCGCGACACCATACCCAGCGCGTGGTGGGCTTGCCGTGCCGCGCGCGCTCCAAAAATACCTCCTCCCCGGTCCCGGCAGTCCTTGCCATAAGTGAAGCAGCGCGCTCCTGGAGGCATGGGGGCCTGCTCGAGTGACTTCCTCGTGTTACCCACGCAGCACTGCGGGGACTGGGGGTCTAGGAGGGCCTCGGCCGCGGCCTTATTGTGCCTTTCCGGATTGCTTTTCCTAGGACTAAAGGGGGCGCGTCTCATTTCGCGGCGACTAACGAAGTGTCCCGTGTCCGTCTCCTGCTGCTCGGCCGTTTGTTCGCCGACCTCCTTCGGCTCGTGTCGCCGGCCGGGGAGTGTGTCCTGCCTTCTGTTGTCGGTTTCACTCCCGGACCCACCACCGGGCAGCGGGCCGGGCCGGGCCGGGCCGGGGCGCGCATTTGTGTGACGTGAATGAAAATGAGCGAGAAGGATCTCTCGTTGGGCCCGTCGAGCCTGTCCGTCCGTCGTTGCTGGCCGTGGCCGTCGGTGCCGTCCCGCAGGATTGACGGCCGATGGGAGAGGGACGGGGCTCCTCGTGTGTTGGGTTGGGCTCGTTCTGAGAAAGTGAATCTGCTGCCTTGTGAGCGGGCTGGGCTCTGAAGGTGTGCGGTGTGCCCCTCAGGGCCCCCCGCCCGACCGCGCCCCGCACCTGGGTGACAAACCCACCAGCCAACATGTTGGCGGCAGGCGCGTCGCGGGAAAGGGGGGAGCCTGCGTTGACGCGACGGACACCCTACCCACCCAACCTGCTCTGGCAGACTGACCACTGACCTTTCCTTGCAGACCCCCCCCCCTCCACGTCATTCCTTTTCATCGAGGTGTCTTACTTTCTTCCATCAGGTGTCTGGCACCGCACGCACAACCAGCAGACACTGTCTGTGCATAGGGGCTCATGTCAGCGGCTTCATCCCATATGTTGCACTGTCTGTCTGTGCATAGGGGCTCATGTCAGCGCAGCCGCCGGGGACCGCGAGGGGTAGAGGGAGGTAGGAGGGAGGGACAGTGTGCGGCATCAGGAATCATACCCTGCTGTGGAGGCCATCGCCGCCCTGGTGCGAGTCATGCTGGGAGACGTCCGGTAAGACCCCCCCCCCCCGCCTTTCGTCTCTTTCGTCGTCGAAACCGACCCCGCCCTCCTGCTCTGCCGTGTCGCGGGCGAGAACGAGAGATCCCCGCAGCGTCCACACCTCTCTAAATGGGCTCATGGACCCAGCTGCGTCACCCGAGCGCCCCGCTCCGCCATGCCACGCCGCACCAGTTCTCGGCCCACGCCCGCGTCTCTAATTGGCGACATGAAGGAATCTCATGACGGCGACGACGCCTGCCTTCATCCCGACTGGGTGCGAGGCCACAGCAGCAGTCATGTCCGCTGCGCTACACGTGGCGTCATCGCACATCTCGGCCCCAGAGCCCTGAGACACGCGACGAACCCTCGCGCACCCCTCAGTCCGACTGACCGTCATCTTCTCCTTTGTTTCAGATGCGACCGGCTCGAGCGCTGGTGCTAGCCGTGCTGACCGCTGTTCTCGTTGGCTGTGCGGCTACCTCGGACATCCACCGCGCCGACATTGGTGAGTGTAAAACTGACACGTGATTTTACTTCGGGGGTATAATTTCTTTTTGGATGGGGGAAAGCTTGTCTACACGCAGGTCAGTAGTATGCGTCGTCGAACACGCGTGGCATACCGGGGGTGTTGGAAATGTGCGGGGGGTGAGGGGGCACGCCACACGTAGCGCGGGGCTTCCCTGCCGTGCCGCCGGCCGCACTTGTCCCGCCGGTGCTGTTTTGTACTGTTAAAGGGCCGACCGCCAGGACAGAGGGGTTCAGTTGTGGCAGCACACCAGATTGCCTTCTTCTTATCAGTGGCCATCAAAAGTGGTAATCGCTCTTCTTTATTGGCGATTCCCTTGATATGTTGGAAGTTTTGGCAGCGGGATTTAATCTGCGCCTAGGGAGTAATGGAGCTGGCCTATCTGGAGCGGTGTCGCCGTGTGACAAGTGAACGGGCGGGGCGGGGCGGGGCGGAATGTGTCCGGCCCGCCTGGGGGAATGCCAGGAGGATATGTCGGGGAGCCGGCCCCGTTTCTCTTGGAGGGCTGCTCTGGGACTGGTTAGGGAGTCTCGCGGATTCCTTGTTTGTTCGCATTGGCTCTTGCTGCTCGTGCTCACCGAAAAGGGGGATGGGGTAGGGGGGCACAGGGGGAGACGCCACGCTATAGCGATGGGCGTGGAGGCTCCGGGCGCGGGTTTGCTCGAGCAGGCAGACGTCGATAAAGCATAGCCATTACGGAAACAAATTGGCTGTTAAGGGCCTAACCGGCGCGGGACGGCACGGCGGTGGGTGGGACCGGCGTTAGGACGACTGCGGACATGACCTGGGTCCCGAGGGTCAGGAGTGACAACTGCGGACATCGCGGGCGGGAGGGCGTCTTCCTCGAACGCGGCCGGCCGACCGGCTGGCCGAGTGTGACAACTGCGGACGTCCATGGCAGACGGGTTGCCTACCTCCGCTCCGGCAGGCGCTCCTCCGCCTGGGCGGCACGTCCGGGCTCCGGACTTTGCCTCAGTCAGACGCTTGAGTGATAACGGAGCTAGGCGGGTTCAATCGCGTACAGCATGAGAGTGGTAGTGGTCGCTGGTTTGAATGCCAGTGACTGCCAATATGTTTCTTATTTCCTGTCCTAAAGGGAAGAGCAGTACGGAGTTGGCTCTCGGTGCTGCCCAGAACTCCTCGGTGGCCGCGTGGACAAGGGCGTAGCGCTTGATAATGTTGTCGCTGGTTCGAATCCCAGCGACTTCCGATTTCTTTTGTTACTTTTTTAAGGGGAATAGACCACTACCACTCTCATGCTGTACGCGATTGAACCCGCCTAGCTCCGTTATCACTCAAGCGTCTGACTGAGGCAAAGTCCGGAGCCCGGACGTGCCGCCCAGGCGGAGGAGCGCCTGCTGGAGCGAAGGTAGGCAACCCGTCGGCTATGGACGTCCGCAGTTGTCAGACTCGGCCAGCCGGTCGGCCGGTCGCGTTCGAGGAACACACCCTCCCGCCCGCGATGTCCGCAGTTGTCACTCCTGACCCTCGGGACCCAGGTCATGTCCGCAGTCGTCCACACGCCGGTGGGACCGTGTTCGGCGGGCGAGGGGGCGTCCCCCGGGGCTCCCGGCCCGGTGGGGTGGGGTCCGCCGCCCCGCCGGCCGGCGCTGCAGTTGAGCGTAATAGGATTGGCGTTACCGTCCCGCGACAGGTGCGCAGGGCCGTGAAAAACCCGTTGCGCCGACGACGGCGACGTCTCCTGTGACTCTGTGAAGCACCCCGGCCGCGGTGCCCGGTCTTGCACTCTCTGACGCGGTTTTCCTTTTGTTTTGTAGGCGTGCTCGTGGACCTGCACGACGATGGACACGGCCAGGGTGCGGCTCGGCGCACGCGCTGCAGCGTGCTCAACGTGGCCGCCGTGCAGCCCGTGCTGGCCGCGCGGTGGGCCGCGCACGTCGTCTCCTCGCAGGCGCACCAGGTCGCCGTCGGTGAGTACTCGGCGTCCGATGGGCTGCCTATCTCCCGGGCGCCTCCCGCTCCTCTAACGGCCGCCCTGCTCTCTCGCTTGCAGACGTGCGGGTGTTCGACACGTGCGCCGACCCGGCCACCGCGCTGCGGGACACGTTCCTCGCCGTCAGGGAGGCCATCGAGCAGCAGGACGTGCCCCTCCTGGGCCTGGTGGGGCTCGGGGACGCCGAGGTGGTCGGCGAGACCGTGAGGACGCTCAACGCGTTCCATATCCCGCTGGTGCTCGCCTCGCCCCGCCTCGCCGAGATGGTGCCCCCCGAGAGCAACACGCTCACCACCGCGCCCGACATGGCGAGCATCGTGCAGGTTGGCACATTTTCTTCTGTCTGAGCCTCTCTGTTGCTTCATCCCATATGTTGCTTCATCCCATATGTTGCTTCATCCCATATGTTGCTTATTAATAAAATAAAATCAATTGCTAGGCCGTGGTTGAGCTCGGGAAGGCCCTGGGCGTGACATCTATTTCGGTGGTGTCGTCGTGCCCGCACAGCCTAACTCGCTTCAGGCACGACCTGGAGGCGCGTGACATGCGCCTAGGCCGCGTGTTGCAGGTCAAGAAGCACTTTGCCATCCTGGGCGATGTTGTCCGAAAGTTTCTTGAGGAGGGGGTAAGTCTTGAGCATTCTCGGAATAAATGAGTAACTTACTGTTTTTATTTCTCTTATATCGATTTCTCGTGCATTTTTAGGAGGAAGGCGAAACTGTTGCTTTGGTGCTTGAACCCGAAGAAATTAGTGGCCTAGCTCAAAGTTTACGCAGTTACCGTATTGCATCTCGCAGATTGCAGCTCATTACAGGAACAATTGGACTAAACCATAACTTGATGCGTCTCTGGAGGAACTTGTTTGCAGGATCGTTCCTCATTGAACCGCACATGCCGGAGCTACCTGATTTCCGTAACTACCTTTTGTCTACCTTCAGAGAGGCCCAAACAAATGTGAATGAAACCTTGGTGAGAGAATACATGTCAGTTGTGTACAGTTGCCACTGGTTCGATGATCTAGAAACTGCTCAGAAGCACTGTAAAAATTTGTCAATGATGGAACTCTCACATAAGCTCCAAATCAATCCTGAGGTTTGTTATCTATCTGCTATCTTTCTTTTTTTTATTTATTGCAGAAATTTTATTTGCCCCTTTTTCTATAACAATTTGTTTTGTTCATGCAGGTTACATTTGTTGTGAAAGCTGTGTCAGCCTATTCAGCTGCACTATTTTTGTTGAGAGCATCTCGTTGTGAGAAGAGTGGAATGACCAAGTCTTGTCTTGACTTGCTATCACCCTATTCGCGCCAGGCTACCTCTGAGTCTACACCTCCATCACTGGCTAGGAGTGATCCTCCAGACAGCACTAGTCTGCAGCAAGAAATGCTAACAATGCTCTCTCAGTTGAGCTTACCATCTGGACATGACGCTCCATTTGAGCTCTCTGGCACCAGAAGACATCTCACTCATGATGGGAGACTTGTAGCCAACAAATATTCAGTTGCTCGTATCAATGAGGAAGGCGATGTGGTTGGGGTAGGTCTCATAGAACTTTTTTTTTGGTACAATAGTACAAAATCTTTTCAATTATTCCTTATGCTAATTTTTGTTTGTTTTGTTTCTTAATTTAGATTGGCTGGTATTCTGATGATAAGGGTCTTCTAATTGACTCATCCATGCAGCGTGTTGCCAGTGCCCAACGAAAGGCCTCCACATCTGATAGGAAACAGCCCAGAGGATTCTCCTCAGACTCTACTTATCCCATGTTCCAAAATGAACCTCAGTTGGATAGCCTGACTGTTGTTGGGGAGGGTGTTGATGCTAGAAAAGTGGCACCAGACAATTATCTAGGGCGACTTTGGGCAACCATTATGGTGGCAGTGGCTGCTGTAGGTACAATGGTCACACTTTTCATCCTGGTTTATGTCCTCATTAAGATATGTGATGGAACCCTTGCTGGGAATCAATCCCTTGGAGTGCTTCTCCTCCTGGGTATTATGACCTTATTTGCTTGTGTTGTACCATTTGTTTTACCTGTGAGTGAAACTAAATGTGGTGTCCGAGTAATGATCTACCCAGTAGCTTTGGCTCTTTGTTATGGAATCCTACTTGTCAAAGTCATGCAGCTGAGGTCACTGGTCCTTCTTGGTTTGGGTGGCAGGATTTCTTACCTGAACCAATATATCATCCTATTCTTCATTGTCCTAGTCCAGGTAAGGAATAGAATCAATTAGTGATTTGGTAATATTTCTTTCATTTTTTTTTGTGCTGTTTGAAAAGTAATTTTTGATTTTTTGTTGCCCTAGGTTGTTATCAATGTCCAATGGTACATGACAAATGGGCCCCACCTACGAGTAGACACTGAAGGAACCGCTTACTGTGTTGTGCCACGCTCAGATTTCTTGATGTTGCACACATATATAGTTATTTTGGTTATTCTTGCCTTTGGTTATGGCTTGTCTGTGCTGAAAATCCGTCGTAACTACAAGGAAGGACGTTGGGTGACCCTTGCAGCTTTTCTCTCATTGCCTATTTTGGTGGTGTGGGGTCTGGTGTTTGGACTTGCAGCAGAACGCTATGATGAACTGACAACTTGCATTGCTCTCATGCTTCTCGCCATGATTCTCATCCTAGCAGTCTTCATCCCCAAGATGAGTACCATCTCAAAACGGGCCAAAGACTTTAAACATAAGAAGATGCATGTGGGTGCTGATTCAGTCAATACTATTTTTACCAACTTCTCTGATCTGCAGAGGTCATCTTCTAGACTTCATCCTCACCACAGCAGAAGACCAGGTTCTGGGCATGCTCCGGTTCATATTTCAAGATCATCCCCTATGGCTGCTGTGCCTGCACACACACCTCATTTATTGCAGCACAACAAGCATCTCTCTGTTCCTCATATGGCTGATGCCTACTCAGATTATGTTACTAAGAACCCAATTTATGAAGTTACAAATGGAGCATACCCATAGGATTCTAAATTTTGAAGTGGTGAGTGTGATATTGGTTCCATACCACATGTGATGTACAATTTAAATTTTAAGACTGATTTAAAGTGCCCTTCCGTTATCAATTACTGCATTTGAAATTTCTGAGCTCCTAATTGACATTTTGTATATCATGCCTGGTATTGCTCTTATACTTCATGTATCATTAGTAATTAATTGTAAATCATTGTAAATAATTGTATCTGATTTTTTCCCTTAGTGTATATATTTTATCTAGTACACTTAAAAGGGATGGGGATGAAAACAATCAATGAATGAACCTTGTGGTTTCTCCTTGTGTGTGTGTGTGTGTATGTATGCGTGTGTGTGTGTGTTTTTTTTTGTTGTTTTTTTTACGTGTCTTTCTTATTCGTTTCAAGTTGGGCCAGCCAGTAACTTTTGTAGAATTGTAATATCTCTTGTTATTATGTATAAATAGACTGTACATATAAATGATGAAGCATCTTGACTCATACAATCATGTACATAATGTTATTGTATACAAGTGGACTAATACTGACCGACCAAGGGTAGTACTGTCTTTTTAGGATATGAAGATGAATTATTTACATTAAGCTTGTTTCTTGAGGTATCTACTACCATGATCTGAGCTAACATGATGTTATGAAAATTTTTGCATGTTGAATTGTTGATCTAAGTACAAGAATTATTTTCTTTACATCCTATCTTTTGATTAAAAACTCATTAACTACTGAATTTTTGAAAGATAGTGGTAGTTTCAATAGATTTTGGTGTTGAATGCTTAATAAATTTGCTTTGTTGTCAGAATTCTGTCTGTAGATTACAAAAAATTATCTCTTCAAGTTGTTTTCATGTAAAAATGATAGTTGTAGTAGCCAGTTATTCTATTTCATTATCTAATGTAGTGTATGAGAAGCCATTTCTTTGTGAACTAAGTCATTATTTATTCTAATGAAATTAATAAAGCAGCAAACTGAACAACTGTGTGTTTACTGATTGAAATATGCTCCAAAAAGATGATTAATGTCCAAGGAGGAATGAAAAATAAAACCATACATGTAGGAAAATAAATATTTTACTTCCCAAGCAAAATGCTTTCATCAGGAAACCTGCACCTAGTTCGGTTACAAATTCTTATAGACTGGCAATCATAAGTATCAAATCTCAAAGTGAAATGCAAAGATTATGAACAGTTCTGCATTGCTCTTAGTAATATTGAAGACTAGATCTCTTGGCAAGCACTTCTGCAAGAACCCCAATGAAATTCCTCCAATAACGAAGGGTTTTATGTGAGAATCAATTCACAAGCACTGACTCTTGGTGAAATGAAAATATAAGAATATTTACTTTCTACACAGCAGTAGATAACAATTGCCTCAAATGCTTTATTCAACTTTCGTAAGTTCCATTTAAACAAGATTTGTACTGCAACATTCACTCATGGATGTAAAATCAAGCTGCATGTTAAAATATGAAGTTTAAATTACAGCACAGAGAAACAAAATCTAAAAATGGCATAACAAAAACAAACTCCCAAATTAATAACAAATATGACTCTTACACAGTATGAAACAATCTACCACAAGTTTTTCTTTTTACAAGACAGTCTAAAACTGCAATTACATAAATAAAATTGGTTCATCAAGTACCACCTGATGAACATACCATGTTGTTTTTCAATTTAATTTCATAGTAAAAAAAAAATATGTCAGTAAAAAGAAACTGTGAAATAACCATTCATTTACAAGTCTGTACAGACACCTTAAGTGAAACATAAAAAAAAAACACTGGTATGAGTTTCCTTTAAAAAAAGACAAATAAAAAGGAAGTTTTTAAGGAATTTGAAGTCATAAGACTTCAGGTACAGATGGAGTATTTTGTTGACCTCACATAGTTAAGAGTATGATCATCCTACAGCTTCAATAGAAACAAAACATTTCTTTTAGGCAGGTTGGTATTTTAAAATGAAACTGTTTTGGATTAATGGCATCTGTATAAAATAAGCTCTAAAATATGGACTGGCTGATGTAATGGCAGTGGTGCAATTAAATGATACTTATTACATTTTTTTTCTCTAATTGAATGCACGCCACAGCAATTTACCACTATGTATGTGAAATGGCATCTAATTAAATATGTCTATAATTTATTTAAATTTTAGCAACAGTGCGGATCAGATCTTCGTCCTCAGTACAAACCTCAAAAAAGGTAGTGTTATGTGCTGTCAGAGGACCCGCTTTCACCAGACATTTTATATATGGAAACTTTGAGCAGTTAGATGACACCTACTGCAGCCTACAGAGGGTGGGTAACCTTTCTGAGCCATGACTTCACTTAGGGGCAGCTCCCAAAACTTTCTTAACAGCAACCACAATATCTTCTGCCCGAGGAATGGCATATCCTTCCAAAGATTTAGTGTAAGGCATAGGGCCATCCATACCAGTAACTCGAACAATTGGTGCATCTAAATGGTAGAAGGCTTCGCCTGGAAGAAAAGTGATAAAATATTACAAAACTTGATGATGGCTTTTCTTAATGATAACTTTCCTTAGAAGGTGTGATCCACTTACTTTCCATGATGCGTGCACAAATTTCAGAACCAATACCACAGGTTGGCCAGCCTTGTTCAACAGTGACAAGGTGGTTGGTTTTCACAACAGACTGTTCAATAGTTGGAGTGTCAAGGGGTCGGAGAGATCTAAGATTAATAACTTCACACTCAATGCCTTGCCCAGCCAGTTCGTTTGATGCCTCCAAAGCCAGTTCGACTGCCTTTGAGTGAGCCACCAAGGTAATATGGTTACCTAGACAATAGAGAAAGTCTCAATAAAAATGGTTCTAATATATTTCTCAACGTGGGACAAAAGTATATCATACCTGCTCGCTCTATTTTAGCTTTGCCAATGGGCAGGACAAAGTCTTTCGATAAAGCCTCATCAGACATAGGGTACTGACTACCATACAAAAGTTCATTCTCTAGGAACACTACAGGGTCAGGGTCACGGATGGCAGCCTTCAGTAGACCTTTGCAGTCTTCTGAATTGTAAGGAGAAATGACCTAAAGTTACATAAAAGAGGAGCAATTAATGTAAAGCAAAAGATTTTCCCCTTAATCTCATATATAAAAAATATACAAACTTTAAGTCCAGGGCAGTGGGCAAACCATGCACCGAAGCACTGAGAATGTTGAGCAGCAACACCAGATGCAGCTCCATTAGGACCACGGAAAACAATTGGGACTTTTATCTATGACCAAGACAAAATAAACTCAATACCAAGATAGAAAAGAGAATATAAAGTTAAGGTCTAAACTAGCTGTCTCCATACCCTTCCAGCTGACATGTAATAAGTCTTGGCAGCAGAGTTGATAATGTGGTCAATAGCTTGCATTGAGAAATTGAATGTCATAAACTCACATACTGGTTTAAGGCCAGCCTGGAAAGGTAGAACATTGCATAAAGTGAACAGTAATATTACAATCACTTTGCATTACTGAATAAAATTGCATTATTACTCACAAATGCTGCTCCAACACAAATACCGGCAAAACCAATTTCTGTAATGGGTGTGTCGATAACTCGTTTGTCTCCATACTTCTTCCATAATCCTCTTGAGACCTTGTAAGCACCATCATACTGGGCAACTTCTTCGCCCATGATGAAAACAGTCTCATCACGTTCCATCTCTTCATCCAGGGCCTGGTTGAGGGCATCTCGAACTGTCATCTGCAAAACCGTACACGTAAATATTATACAAATTAGCAGTCTGACAGATAGAAACATGAACATCTGTACATCATACAGCTAACAAACTTTTGAAATTTAATGCTCTGTTATCTATGCACTGTGTTAAGAAATTGTCTGAAAAAAACGACCTTACATAATTCACAATCGAGACTAATCAAGGGAATAAATATGAGTTTGTCAGAAAAAACCACGAAACAGGTGCGAGTACCAGGTTCAGGGTACAAGGTAAAGCACATACGCCATAACCTATCTGACAATATGACAGGAAGTTTTAACTGTCTCGACAGATTCTAGAAAGACGCCAAGTGCTTCAGGTATCTTTTTTGAATTCACATTCATCTTCATTGGCTCGACATTCCGGTTAAATACAATATACATCACGTCATATCGTACCTGCTGAGCACAGGTCACCCTGGAGGTTGAGAAGGCTCGTCGATTCAGCACATTGGCTGCCGTCTGAAAAGAACACGACAACTATTTGTTTAACTCCTATTTAAACTAGCACA
Source organism: Frankliniella occidentalis (assembly GCF_000697945.3). Classification (NCBI taxonomy): domain Eukaryota; kingdom Metazoa; phylum Arthropoda; class Insecta; order Thysanoptera; family Thripidae; genus Frankliniella; species Frankliniella occidentalis. The sequence goes on from NW_026267147.1 coordinate 1,369,290, forward strand.
AAAATAACCAAAACAAGGTATAATTTAGTTAGCTGAAGAATTCAAACCTCACCTTTAGGAACATTTTCGTTGATGGACTCACAACCATTTTCCCAACCCTGTACCAGACGACACCAAAGGAGGTGAATGGGCAGAGCCTTCAGTAAAACGTCACAGAATGTTGATAGGTTCAAGGTTAAATAATGATAAAGGTGATAACGATTTGAGTCGAATGGAAAACTACATTGGAGTTTATTTTTAATTTAATCTTTCTTACAAGATCCTATTTAATATCAATTCTTTGAACGTTGCGGGGTTTAATTCGAAAGGGCATCGGGTTGGTAGAACCGCGAGTTACGTTGCAGAGGTTGCCAGTCCTTACAAAAGCTTCTTTTCCTCCACCTCTTCCTCCTCTTCCCCTCTCTCTGTCGTCTGCTTTACTTGCAGACGGTTCTTCACCGCGAGCGGGTGGGTTTTCTGCAGTACATTGTTGCTCCTTTTTGTGATTTTAGTTGTTGTAAGCGGTTTCTGACACTTAGTTCTCTTAATTTTCAGGAACCATTCCAAAATGATGCAATCATTGTTTGAAGCTTCGAAAAACAGCCCGTTTTTGAGCCCGATCACGGCTCAATGCGAGGCCAATCAACTTGTTAAGGGAAGATCAATTTCTGCTGCTGCCGTCGCCGAAGGAGGTAAAATACTTTCTCAATTCTTAATCCTTCTGTTAATGAAATTTATTTTGTTTAACAGACGTCAATGTTTCATTATGTCAAAAGGGAACCTGAACATTTTTGGCCTCAACATTTTTTAATGATGCATGAACCTAATTTTATACAAATCCGCAATGCTATATCTTTTTTTTTTTTAATCTTAGCTAAACTGATAAACTGAATTTTTTTTGCCTTAATTCTCCTTGTAAAAACTTCTTCTCATCAAAAGCAGAGTGACCTCTACTGCTAAAATCATGTCAATGTCACTCATGGATTTTCTTTCTGTTTTTGGCATACTTGTTTGGCTGACCTTCCCAGAAAGAAAAAACTTTTGTTTCATAGAGCTAAAATCAGGTTTTCAAGAGATTCACCTTTTTTTAAGTCATATATGTTACTTTGAACTCAATCCAATGTTTATTTCTTCAAGCTCCCTTTGTTTGTAGCATGCCATATCCTGAAATTATTGTCAACTATACTCATCTCTAAATCAATTTGGTGATAGTGATTTCCTCAGAAACTAAATTTCAGTAACAATGAGAGCCCTTCATAAAACCTATTCTTCCTTAAAAAAAAGTTGCAAAAAGGTCTTGAAAACTTGGAGGGAGGCGAGGGCATTCTAAAATTAGACTTGTGGTAGGAGAGGTAGTGTGGCTGGTCAGCTGCTATGGCGTGTGACTTGGCAACTGTCCAAGTTTAACCGTTCACCCTGTTGCTCAGCCCTGCTTTGATTTAGAATGAGCTTGACACAGATTCTTTCACCCTTGGTGTCTGACCTTCAGTTCTACTTTAATGGCCCAGCAGAATGCAGGACACCTGTCACTTCAATGATCACATGTGTCTACCATTTGTCAGTCATGCTCTTTTTAATTTTGAATTTCAGACAGTTGCGAGTTTGGTTCCAACAAATACTTTGCACTATGCGCCCTGGGTGGTATTCTATCCTGTGGTATTACCCACACAATGATTGTCCCTCTTGATTTGGTCAAGTGCCGTTTGCAAGTCGACCCAGCAAAATACAAGACCCTTGTTAATGGATTTAAGGTAAAAATTTAGGCTTTGAGTTCATTGCAAAAATGGGAATATGTGCACCATGTAAAAGACATGTCTATATTTCAGGTAACAATAGCTGAAGATGGAGCCCGAGGTCTTGCCAAGGGCTGGGCCCCCACCTTGATTGGATATTCCCTTCAGGTAAGGTCCTTTGATTTTATATTTTTTTCTCTGAATAAAAATTGATTCCTATACAAATTTCACAATGTTTCTTTACATTACAGGGTATGTGCAAATTCGGCCTCTATGAATACTTCAAGGTAGCTTATTCTAACGCTATTGGAGAAGAGAACGCATACACCTACAGAACATTATTGTACCTTAGCGCTTCTGCTACTGCAGAGTTCTTTGCTGATTTTGCTCTCAGCCCTTGGGAAGCTTGCAAGGTAATTCTTATTAAATTGCAATTGCTAGAAAGATACAAAAGTCTGTAACTATCGTGTGACCACAAATTTGTTTCTCCTCAGGTTCGTATCCAGACAATGCCTGGTTTCTCCAACACACTCCGTGGAGCCATCCCCATTATCATGAAGGGTGAGGGCTTCAATGGCTTCTACAAGGGTCTGGTTCCCCTCTGGATGAGACAAATTCCCTACACTATGATGAAGTTTGCCTCCTTTGAAAAGACTATTGAACTGCTTTATGCGTAAGTTAAATTTTAATTTAAAAATTGAAAGCTGTTTCCTTTTCGTCGCCACTGTTCAATATTTTTAATGATTATTTCCGGTTATTAGGCATGTTGTACCCAAACCACGAGCTGAATGCACAAAGGGAGAGCAGTTGATTGTAACCTTTGCTGCTGGTTACATTGCCGGTGTGTTCTGCGCTATTGTATCTCACCCTGCTGACACTGTTGTGTCTGTGCTCAACAAAGACAAGTCATCTACAGCAATGGATGTTGCCAAGAAACTAGGCTGGAAGGGTGGGTTTAAAACTATTCTTCAAAATCATATCATCTTACTGAATTCAAATTTACATCAAATATCACTATGGCTCTCTTACAGGTATGTGGGGAGGTCTTGTTCCCAGGATCATCATGATTGGTACCCTCACTGCCGCTCAGTGGTTCATCTATGATGCAGTGAAAGTGTGGCTCCGCATGCCACGACCACCTCCACCAGACATGCCTGAATCCATGAAGAAGAGGCTGGGCCTTGCCTAATTTACTATACTTGTGTAGATACAGACTGCCTTCTCTTCTGTTCTATTTTTTTGTAGGATGAATTCCATGACATGATGCCAACTTAGTAGTGGTGGGGCTGCCATTTTCATTAAGGTTTCATTATTAGGTCATAAACAATACAAACCAAGGGTGGTAACTATTTACCTGCTAATTTTTGAAATTCCTGAATCCAAATCTTTCTTCGTAACCTTTCAGATGTTTAAAATTTAGTAGGAATTTTACTGTACTCAAATCTCACTTTCATCTGTTTAATTTTTAATTTCCTATCTAGTCAGTAATCTTCAAAGTGTCTTTTTTCATAGACAGATTCATTCAGTATTAATCTCAAGACAAAGCGGTCTAGTCAGAATAAGACGAAGTGTACAAACTGTGCCAAAGCCAAAGTGTTTCATAAAATTCTTATTATGTACTTAATTTAAAACTGCTCACTCATCATTTTCTAGCTAATGTACTTACATAATTCGCCTTATGTTGCTTGCCAACCTATGGCCCCTTAGCAGTAAGTCGATTATTTCTCTTAAATCTGTTAAGGGACATTTTTTAATCAATTGACTTGCTACTTAAGATCCCTGTCTATTATAAATGGTTTTTGCCAATTATTTAAGGTTTCATTAAGTATGAAATTTATTATAAAATTAAGCTTACAAATTATTTATTGCAGCGGGCCTGTCAAATCAGAAGTGATTTATCATTTAAAAAATTACTTGTTATTTTATTATTGTGATTGTTGGACTTTTATTTTTTCAAACTTTGTTGTTATCTGTGGTTCAATGTTTAAAGTTTAGCAGAAAATGAAGTCTGTTCAGTAACCAAAGGCCTTATTTCATTCCTGCATCAAAGCAACTTGACAAAAATCCAACCTGATCCACATGTCACACTCATTATTGCTGGTGTGGATTTTTTTTCTCTCTATGCATTCCCCTGCCGCGTGGTCGCGGGCCCGGATCGGCGTGGCGGAGCGTGGCAGAGCGTGGCAGAGCGTGGCGTGGCACGGCGTGGCGCTCCATGGGCGACAACATCACTCTATTCTCATCGCGCCCGCCGGGTATTGCCATAACACGGGCAGGGGCCAAGCAGTCTGTTGTCGCAATGAGAGCTCGCTAAATGGGGTTACGAAATAGCCTCGCCCCTGCCGGGGCCGCCCAGAGGGGCCGCCCAGCCCCGCCTGTGGACCTGAGCACCACCCCCCGGCAACACCTTTGCTACGAGGAGCAAAAATCGCACAGTCCAGCTCCATATGCCGGTGTGGGAGTTCGTGGAGGGAAAGCGAGGCGCAGTGCGGCCATCGTGGGTGGAGGTTGGCCTCCAGGCACTCCTGGGGCACTCCCTCGAGCGACTTCCCCCGCCATCGTCACGGCCAGGTCAGGACGCTCGCTGGACGCCTGGGAGGACCGCACCAGCCAGGCCTGGGGTGCACGCGCGCTGAGCGGGCTGCCTATCCGACGCTTCGCAGGCGCTCTGCGAGCTCTGCGCTCTCTCGGCCCGCCCCGCCCGGCGCAGGGTGGGATGCTGTGGAGGCTGCGGTGCACCTGCTCCTCGGGCCCCTCGCTCGACGAGACGGCCGTTACCGCGCCCCGCACATTCTTCTTGGGAGGCCGTTAGTCCAGGGTCTCTCCCCAGACTTCGGTTTGACGCAGCAGAAACCTCTCGGACGCGATTTTTCTTCTTCTTCTTCCACTCTGCACTTTGTTTCCACGTCCGTGCCGGGCGCCGAGTGCTCCATGTACCTTATCCCGCCAGGCTGCGGGGGAGGCAGGGCCGGGGCGCGGCGGCGGGG
>NW_026267147.1:1374038-1395064 GCF_000697945.3 Frankliniella occidentalis
GGGGGGTGTTTACTCCCCGGGCGGTGGCGTGGCGGCGGCCGCAGCGGCTGAAGCTGAAGGTCCCACCGGCGGCGCTCTGCACCGCGGCACGACGGCGCGGCGCACCCCGCTCGCGTCTGGGGAGGGGAGCCGGGCGGGCCGGTGCTGATAAGGACCTCCAGGACTGTCCTGGCCAGGGGACGCCACAGGTCGCGGGGGTCGCACCCCGAGGCCGCCGCGGTCTGGCAACGGCGGACCGGAGCGTCCGCCCGCTCAATCCAAAGTGCAGTTTTATTTTGGTGGCTGTGACCGTGGCGAGCGGGTGTTCGACGGGGAAGGGGTGTGCGGCGGGCAGGGCGGGGTGCTCCCGGCGGCGGGGCTGTGCGTGGACGCCGGCGCAAGTGCGGCGCTGGTGCGGGGCGCGACGCAGCGCGATCGGGGCGGGGCAGGGCGGGGCGAGGCGGGGCGAGGCGGGACGGGGGCTGGCGTGGAGGGGGATGGCGGCGTGACCGGCGGCCGGGCGAGGCGGGACGGGGGGCCCTCCGCGGGCCCGCGCTGTGGCCGGTTCCGTCAAATCATCAAGAGGTGTCGGCGCGCGCCGCGACGCCCAGTACGCGTTTGTTTTTGGTCGTATCGAGGCTTATCTCAGCGTCCCTTCTCTCACCGGCCTCTCCGCGGAGCACCGACGGCATAAGTCGGCCGCGTTTAGTCGTGTTTAGTCCCAGTGGCGCTTACCACAGCTGCTCGCTCTCGCGCCAGCTGCCACCTGTCGCTCCCGCACCTGTGCGCCTCCGACACCGTCGCCCCCGTGGAGTACCTCACTGCGCAGTCAGCAAGCCGGGCTGGAGGACACCGCCAGGATGACGACGACGTGCCTCCCCTCCCGCCGGAGCCGGTCGGCCAGCATGCTCGCGCACCTGCTCGAGTGCGCGCCTGTGCTCCTGCTGCTCCTGCTGCTGCTCGCTCCCAGCGGCTCAGGTAAGCGCCGTGTGCCCGGAGAGTCTGCCTTGCCAACAGCGCGTTTTCACCGCGAAAGAAAAGAAGAAATATGCGGCGTCAGCGGCCTGGATTCAGAGTTCGACGCCTCGCGCCCCGACGCAGTTGCGAACGCATCACTTTTTTGCTCGTACACCTGCACTTTTCGAGGTGCATGCGGCCGGTGCAAGGCCGAGAGGAAGAAGACGTCGTTCACTTCTCCGAGATATTCCGGGATACTAATTAGTTAAGGCAACTGTGTACGCGCGTATTAAGTGCTGCGACATAGGCGGAGTTGCGCGTAAGTGACGCACCGGCGCCTGTATATCGATACAGCTTAAACGTACTGACGTATATCGCAAGCGCAGCAAAACTAAAGAAAAATAATAATGATGCCAAGCTGAAAAAAAATGTTGTCAGCACACCGTGTTGTCAATGGCGAGTAGTGAATCAAAGTGTTTCCCGACCTTCCCCACGGATACGACTCATGAATAAACAGTCTATTAGTGACTCTCGGCGTGTCGCATCGCCCGTGACTGCTGCACAACCGTGCATCGGCGAGATGATACTTTGTTGCCAATATTTGTCTTTCATCGTGCCCCAGCATTTACGGCTTCTCTCCTCCAATACAACGTCTCACGTTAGGATTTGTTTTTCTTCGAGCTGGACGTGAAGCCTTCTTGCAAAATAATGCATCATTCCCTAGTTTCGTGGGGGTTCTCTTAATTACAAGGCACCTGATAAACTCAAATAGATTCTTTTCTTTATAAATAAATTGTTTCAAAGTCGGGGAAGTTTATCAAAATTTTACTTATTCCTTCAGAGTGCTTAGAATCACAATTAAAAATCACACTTTGTTTTTACCATGCTGCATTGAGAAAGGGCCTGGTCCCGTCCGAGGTTAAAGAACTCCTGGTGCTGACGGCCGCATCTCAAGCTAAGCTGTGAGAGCGAGGCGGTGCCAACTGCTCGGGGCTTGGACTTACCCCTCTTCACTCCTCACGTGACAGGTTTCGCCGTCCACCACCGGCACCCCCATCCCCACCACCTACGACACCACGGCCACCACCACCCGATGTCCCCGGAGTCCACCGTGTCCCCGGAGCATGCATCCTCCCCGCCGCCCATTAACGCGGAGGCCGTGGCCGTGGACGCCCTCCTGGAGGCCGTCAAGGCCGCCGATCTGAACGACGCCGCCTGGGGCCCCGCGGCCAACGACGTGGACGACGGCGTGCCGCTGTTCATGAAGCTCCTCCTGCGCGACACGGAGATGGGCGCCATCTTCAGCGAGTTCAGCCAGCCGGTGGCGGCGGCGCCTGTTCCGGGCTCCAGCAGGAACAAGACGCTCGCGAGCTGCGTGCAGCCTTCCAGGGTGACCGTTGGTGAGTACGGAGGGAAGCTGTTCCCCGAGGGCCTCCGACCTTCTCGTCGTCGTGGTGGTGCTGACCAGCCTCCCTATGACCCACAGGCCGCGCCGGCGCCATGGTCGTGGAGTTCCCCAAGGACAGCGGTGGCAGTGGCGACGGCGGGTGGTGGCTCGTGCTGTCCACGCAGCCGGGCGCCGCCGACCTCTTCGAAGCCACCGTGTCCGTGTACCTGAGCGACGCCCAGGACCTCAAGCTCCTCGCCGCGCACCCGCTACCCAACGCCACCTTCCTCGCCGTCGACGTCACCAAAGCGGTGAGTTAAACACAAGCCGTGGACTGGGCCAAGCAGAGCGACTCCGTGCGCGGCGACAGAAAATAAACAAACAAACAATCATGAGCGCCCTACGTCATCGGCCTGATCGGCAAAACTGGCTCAAATCTATTTTATTGGATTCGCAAGCGGTCTGTTTTTTTTTGTCGCATCTCGTTCGACCGTTGTCGTCATGGGAGAAACGCGCGAAAGATTAAGTAAAAAAGGACATGACGCCACGTGCCTCAATACGGGTTCACGCACGTCACTCGGAGGGTAAGTGAACCGGTGTGTGCGAGCAGGCGATGTGCCCCACTCCCTCCGCATCACGCCACTCTCCTGACGTGAGCGGCCCGGGAGAGAGGCGGGGCACGAGGGGTGCCCAACTCGAAAAAATCGTGTACACCTGATTACCAAAAAGTGAAGATTACCAGGGATTACCAGAGACTACCGAAGATTACCGAAGATTACCCATGATTACCAAGGGTTTCCGAAGATTACTGCTGACAAAAGATTACCAGAGATTACGAAAGATTGCCATTGATTACCACAGATTACCAGTGATTCCCAAAGAATACCAGCGATTCCCAAGGATTACCAGTGATTACCAAAGATTACCAGTGATTACCAAAGATTTCTAGGAATTTCCTTGCTGGATTACTAAGTGATTACCAAAGATTACCTGGTGATTACCAACGATTACCTGGTGATTACCAACGATTACCTAGTGATTACCATGGATTACCTAGTGATTACCATGGATTACCGGCGATTACCATGGATTACCGGCGATTACCGAGGATTACCGGTGATTACCAAGGATTACCGGCGATTACCAATGATTACCGGCGATTACCAATGATTACCGGTGATTACCAGGGATTACCTACTCTGTGTACACCTGATTACCTCAGTTGGGCACCCCTCGGCGGGGCATTAATAAATTAAACCTGTGCCACCTTACGCTCCTGCTGTGTTCGTAACCTGTGGCGGAGCTGCTCGACCCTCGTCACCATAAAAAGATCGAATCAGCGTCAAAGTGTCTGGTTTTCTGGACGAGAGTCTGGCCTTAAATGCGACCAAAATCATGAAATATCAGGTGGCTGGAAAAACTCGTCGGGTGATGTATTTGTACTGCGTCGCATGCAGGCGTTGTGGGCGGGCTGTGTGAGCCGTTCATGACTATGGCGCCTTACGGCCCGAGCGAGGAGGCAACCCGCCCGCATACGTGCTTGGCGGTACAGCATAACTGGCGGCCGTCGGGGGGCTTTCAGCCAGAGCCGGCCGGTCCGGCCCCGCCTGCCCTGCCGCCGGCTGATGGAGTGTCTGCCACGCTACTCCAGGTGTTCACCCGCCTTGTCTTTGCAGATGCTCGAGCTGGGGGGCTCCTGGCCGCGGCTCGTGGTGGACGTGACGTCGCCGAGGACCGCCGCGGGCGCGGCGAGCGCCGCCACCACGCTGGAGGTGGCGGGCTGGGAGCGCGGGCCGCTGCTCGTCCGCGCGCTCGACTGGGGGGAGGACGCCACTTCACAAGGTATGTAGTCACCGATGATACGAACCCCTAAGAATGTGTCGCCGAGAGGGAAACGGCCGGCCCCTCGAGTCTCGAGTGGCGGCGCGCCCGCGAAGAGTGGGTCGGTTACCTGGCGGAGACCGCTCCCCGGCATGAGCGCTCAGCACGCAGAGTGACATATGCTATTTACAGCTAAGCTGCGACGTGTAAAGCGTTATTGAAGTCAGCAAATCAGGAAGAGAGAGATAGGGGGCTTGGCCCATCTCTCTCTTTCTCTCCCTCTCCCTCGCACCCACTCTTGGAACCATTATACTCACTCTGTCCCGGACTACTAGCAGCCCGTCGGGGAGGGGGAGGGTGGCGTGATCGGCGGCCTTGGGCTTATCTCGAACACTTGGTGTGGGGGTTGCGCCTGCGAGAGAGAGAGAGAAAGAGAGAGAGAGAGAGGGGCGAGGCGACAGGTGTCTGACTGCCCCGCTTTGCACCTGCGACAGGCGGCTCCGGGATGCGGGTCTGGAGCGACGTGCCCGAGGACCTGATGCACCCCCCGCGCGTGCGCACCCGGCGGCGCTCCCACCGCAAGAGCGCCACCACCACGGAGGGGCCCGCCTTCACCTCGGCCGAGAACCCGCTGCAGAGTGAGTGTCAAACGGCTGCGCCTGCTGCCTGGGCCTGTGTGCCTGTGGGCTGGACGACGACATGGCATGACCACGGGTCTCACGGTGCCGCCCCGCCTATCTCCCCAGGTGCGGCCCGGTCGGACATCCATCGGGACGGCGGCGAGCAGGACGCGGCCGACGGCGACGCCTTCTGCCACCTGGAGTCGTGGACCGTGTCGCTGGAGGACCTGGGCTGGCCCTTCATCGTGGCGCCGCTCACCTTCAACATCAACTTCTGTGCGGGCCGCTGCCCGCCGTCGGCGCTCGGCGAGAAGCGCTACAACGCCAGCATGAACGCCATCGCCAGGACGTACATCAAGCTGCACAGGTCAGTGAGCCATCGCGACATGGCACCGGGACGACGACGACGTCCAAATCGACCAGTTGGTTCTGAATTCAAAATTTTGACCTGGTTGTGCTATTGGACATTTCGGTGAAAGGAGGCCGCATAGCGTCTGTTTCCTTCATACCGCTGATTGGTCAAGTCTGACGTCAGTGACGTGGTCAGCCAATGAGCGCGCAGGAGGAAACAGATCTTTTCTGTGGAATACCTCTTCACGCCTCTCTCGCGCGCGCCTGTGTGTGTGTACGACCCGCTCACGCTGCCGTTCTGCTTCCAGGGCTGCGAAGGCCAGCGCCGGCACCAGTGCGGACGATGGCGCTAACATCCCGGCCGCGCAGTGCGTCCCCATCCGCTTCAAGCCCATCGCGCTCCTGATGAGGCAGAACGACGGCAGCATCGACCTGTTCACGAGCTACGACCTGAGCGCCGACCGCTGCGGCTGTCGGTAGGCGCGCCCGCAGCCCGTCCGCGCGCGCCCCAGTCCAGGAGGGGAGGGACGTCATCCCGCGGACAAGGACCGCTGTCGTTTTAATTTGGGCCAGAGCCAATAATCAGATAGGCTTGCCTGGTTATGCTAGTCATTTGAGAGTCGCCGCCGCCCGGCGCCGGGCGTAGCGCGCAGGTGCCGCCGCACCGCCCGCTTCAAGGTCGTCCCAAGGCCGTAGGGAAGACCGCCGGGGATTGTCTTGGGTGGAAGGCTCGCCGGGCGGCGTCCAGAAGTGAGGACATCTGTGGCGGAGAGCGATGAATTTCATTTAAGTTAAGAAGTGAAATTAATGATACCGTAAGCTGCTTTTGGTGGAGTGGATTAAGTACAAATGATAGTTGTAAGCACATTTCGATCATAAGTTGATCAGAGATAGTCCTCTGATTTTTAGTTAGATACTTACAGTGATTAATTGATATGTGAAGTTAGATTTTATCACCTCTCAGGAGAATACAGTATTTTGTCATTTTGTCATGTGTATATATAAACCATTGCCTGTGTCGCACGAGTTATCGTTTCATTACGAATAAAACTTGCCCGTACCTGTAACATGTCCTCATATTTTTGGCTGAACTCCTGGTTTTAAATCAATTGATTCAGACGTTCATTCAGCCTCGCTAAATTATCGTATAACATTTCTACGATTTCTACACTAATGAATACACAAGAATACACCAAGTACACGCCTGCCGCACTCATTCGAGCAGGTGGCGCCAATGGGCGCCAATGAAGACATTCTCATATTCTACATGACGACCTAATGTTCCCTTATGTTTCTCATCCTGTTTCTGTCTCGGTTAGGAAAAAAAACACAAAAAAAATCCTAGACGTCGATCGTCCGTCCAGCACGTCAATCTGTTGTAACCTTTGTGTTTATCATCGTTCTATTTAAAATTTGCACTCTCAAAAAATGACGTCTGTCAGGCGACCTGAACATTTGGCACCTCCTGAAGTGGTCAGTGTCTTATTTCAAACGTTCAACCTCCTTTGTTGTGAACCGCGTGTAGTGTGAGGTTATAATGTCTCCACCTGACTTTAATCCATTGATTCTAATTTTCAGTTTTATAATGATACTGAAGCCAAAAAGTATTCACAAAAGTAGGTTAAGATACATGTCAAAACATTCACCCTCTGTCGTACACATTTGTCATTGAGACCTCTTTTTTGACAAACAATGTATTTTGCAGTTCACGAATAATTGAAATTCAAGAGCAGATGAGTGAGCGTGCCCTAGAACTTCTTACGCTTCCAGAAGATGAACCCTGTTACGTTCTGGATATTGGTTGCGGGTCAGGCCTTAGTGGATCTGTTCTCGACGAGCAAGGGCACTTTTGGGTTGGTGTTGATATCTCTTCAGCAATGCTTGGCAAGTATTAGTTATACAAACTATTGTTAAAGCTAATTTCCTTATGAAGGTTTCTGAAGCTCCTTTACATCCGTTACTCATTTTACAGATGTAGCTCAAGATCGAGAAGTTGAAGGAGATCTTATTCTTGGTGACATGGGAGAGGGGATGCCGTTCAGAGCTGGCACATTTGATGGGGCCATCAGTATAAGTGCTCTCCAATGGCTTTGTAATGCTGATAAGACACACCACAACCCCGTAAAACGGCTGTACAAATTTTTCAGTACCCTAAATGCATGCTTGGTAAGACAGCTTAGCTCATCTTTTCATAATCGTGCAACTTATATTTTGTTTGAAGCTGGTTAACCATTTTGTGTCCGATTAATTTCAGAGTCGTACAGGTCGAGCTGTATTTCAATTCTATCCAGAAAATTCAAACCAAGTTGAATTAATAACATCACAGGCTATGAAAGCTGGTTTTTATGGTGGTGTTGTTGTGGACTATCCAAACAGTACAAAGGCCAAAAAATTCTTCCTTGTTTTGATGACAGGTGGTAACATGCCATTACCCAAAGCCCTTGGTACTGATGGAGAGTCTAGCTCAGTGGCATACAGTAAAAAGAGGTGAGTGAGTTTAAACAATATCTGTAATTAAACTTTTACACAAATGTGTTCTACTTAAATTTCTTGTAATTCCTTAGGGAATTGGATAGAGCTCGGGGCTCTAAAGGAAAGTCATTGAAAAACTCTAGGGAATGGATTTTAGAAAAGAAAGAAAGGAGAAGAAGACAAGGAAGGAATACTCGAGCAGACACCAAATATACTGGGCGGAAACGTAGTGGCCGGTTTTAATTGTTTAGAGCTGATTCTGTTAAGAAATACCCTATTCTATTTTTTCAATCTTATATTTATCTCCAAAATATTTGGATGAAATTATAAAACATGGAAAATGTTTGGAAGAGTAAATTCCAAAGTAAATTCAACAACTTGTGCTGATTGTATTTAAAGTTTATTGTAATATGTAAAACAAACAAATAAATTTTCTTAAATAGCACAGTAACTTGCACAGTATTGCCAGTCAATGAATAAAAATAAAAATGTGGTAATCAACTTTGAGAAAAAGACTTCATATGAAAGTCATTCATTCATCTTCTTCAGAATTGTGCTTTGACACAAATTTTCTTACCTTTTTAATGAGTCCTGACATTGTTTCATACTTTCCAGTTGAATCAGGTAAATTTTCAAAGTTGATAACATCACAAATGTTCTTTGCAAATTTGTCAGCTGAAGGTAAACATAGGAATGGAGAGCTGACGAGAATAGGTGTGCCCAATGAGACAGATGTGACACTACCCAAATTAGGAGTGCTTGGAGTAGATGAGCTATCAGTTTTTCGTTCAGCAACTGGTGTAGATGGTGCAGAGCCCTCATTTAACAAACTTAGATTTTGACCGCTTAAACTGTTTGCAGGAGTTTCATCATCAAGTTTTGGCCTCTTAGAATCTGAAGATTTGGGTGAACCGGGCATGGGTCTTTTAACAGCCTGAAAAATTAGATTAGGTATGATAAGGTATAGAAATCTAACTAAGCTTTCATTTACTGAAGGAGGAAAAATATTAGTACTTTTAATGGTGTAGATGGACTTGAGCCTTCCTCAGCAGTATTGTTGTCCATTTCTTCACCCTGTAATAATGTAGATGGACCAGGAGATTCTGCTCTAGTGTCCTTTACTTCACCATCTGAAAAACAATGAATTTATAAGAGAGGTAATGTTAAGAAAAGACAATGCTCATCATAAAGGCAGTAAGAATAAAAGCTAAATAAAATCGTACCATCATCAGATGAAGCAGCATCTGCAAATAATGGAAGAAATTTGAAATGTAATTAGTAGGGAAATAAGAAAGACAAAACTCAGTTAAAATCTAACAACCATACCTTCTGAATCTAACTCCATATCGTCAAGAAGAAGGAGAGAGCCCTTTTTATCAGGGGTCCCAGAAGTATCAGAGGTGTTCATTTTCCTCCTCTTGTAAGCTTTTACAGCTTTGCCTTGCCACATGGTTTTCATAAATTTAATACTATCTCGTTCAGCCATTGGTTTACTGTTCAACCTCTCAGTTTCCTGCAAATGAAGAGTACAGAACTATTATAGACAAAATCAAATACAAGAAATGCGGGATAAACAGAAGAAACAGATTATATTAGTAGAGGACTTATCCCTATAAGCAAGCAATACTTACATCGATGGTGTCTGGACCGCAAGGACAGTTAAACCCAGGGTATTCAATAATTTTCTTAAAATCGAATTTATCTTTGGCTCCCTCAGATACAATTTCCCCAGATTCAAACCCTGACTCTGCCACTTCTATAAAATAAAAAAAAATAAAAAAATGTAGAAGTTGTAAATTAAGTTATGAATTTTAGACTTTGAACAACACTTACCTTGACCTTGCGAATCAAAGAGAGTCAGACCAGAATGAGTTACTCTGGCTTCTTCAACCCAACCTGGAGGGTACCCAAGAGTTCTCATGCGGTAAATGTGACGAGGCAACTGATTTCTCTGTAAACCAAGTGCCCTATACAATTTTTTACTTATTCTACCAGCTACTATATGTGGATATTTCTGATCCGAATCCAAATGATAACGACTGAAAATAAGACATAGAATATTCAGTTAAGTACTAGCTTTGGATGTAATTAGTTCAACAAAGACAGAAATTTGTACCTTGCTTTAGGTCGGGGTCCCTGTTTGCTCTGAAATATTAATCGGTTCCGATTAATAGCTTCGTGATCTCTTGGTGCTTTACACTCGCGAAGAGAATGCTCTCCATTACAGTTCCAGCATGAATTTTGAGGGGGTTTGGGTCGTTTGGGCTTAGTATCAACATCTTCTTTCTTTTGCACTTGCAAAACTTCACTGAATTTCTGTAATACAGGTAATGTAGTATAAAAACACAAGAAATAGAGCATTTATGAATAAAAAAAGACATTATAAGGCATGATGCCAATTTACAATAGTACAGTAGGAGTGGCAAAAGAAAACCATAACCTATCAATCAAAACAATGTACCAGGATGAATGAAAGAATTGCTCACCGTATCGTAAGCAGGAGTGTCCAGATTGCTTTTGACTACCGCAGGTGTGCTGTCAATCACAAATAAATCACTGAAATCGGTGTCGTTGGACAATTCGCCGTCTTCTTGAGCATTTAGATCAGCAGGACTCCCGGGACTTTCCCCCATAGTGACACCTGAGGTAAAAAAATATAGAAAACTAAGGCCAGGACAAAACATATTTAAACGTGTCACTTAAAGGCGTACGAAAGGCACTTACAGATATAATTTTTTCAGCAAGATGGTAGAACAATGCAGCATAAATGCTTAAACCCCAAGTTTACATTTGATGCCTGCTTTCTTGACTTGAATCAAACATCAATAATAACAACAAAACAGCAAACAAAAACAAGAAAAGATGAAAAATTTGTGATGCTCTTTTTTCTCTCCATGGGAACCGATAGGCCCCGCAGACAACAAAATGCCGTTTCTGAAAAAATTCAAAGCTTGCCCCGAATGGAAACGAAAGGAACAGATAACATACAAATCCGGTTCAAGGCACACTGTTTATTTCCTGAACGGTGATAGACACGTCGGTGATTGGTTGAACAACCGCAAGGAAGGTGAGCCAAGTCGAACGCCTGCTAGATAGGCAGCCCACTATACTTCAGAGCACGCTAAGCTGTATCGTGCACCCATCATTTAATAAAGGTGCATTACATGTTTGCGCTCAACCAGGCAAAGGGGCTGAGTTAACTCGAAACGGGTACTTGTACGAGGGAGACTTTTCCGACGAACTTCGACACGGACATGGGGTGCTCAGCAAGCAGATGGAAGACGGCTCACTGAGGCTCGTGTATAGCGGCGAGTGGCAGCGCGGGAAACGTCACGTAGGTGTCGCGAGAGGTACCTTAGAGGCACCCAACGGTGAGGTGTTTACGCAGTCTCGACATCCTGCTCGCTCGCAGGGCTGGGGCATCGGGCGGGGCGCGGACGGCACCTGGTACGAGGGGTGCTGGCAGGCCGGCCGGCGCGCCGGGGAAGGCCGCGTGTGGCTGCCCGACGGCGCATTCTACCACGGCGAGTGGATGGACGACAAGTTCCACGGACATGGCATTCTCGTACAACGTAAAACCTAGGCGATTTGGAACGCATCTATCTGCAGGGAAGTGCCAGTGGCAGTGAGTAACAATGGTGCGACTGCTTTCCTCAGCAAACGGGAACTGCTTCGACGGCGAGTTCCACGGCGGGCTAAAGCACGGGCGGGGGTGCTACTACCATAAGGACAGCGGACACGTGCAGGAAGGCGTCTGGGACGAGGACGTTTGTGTGTCGAGTACAATGCAGCCCTCATCCCCCGCCGCATCCACAAAGACTCTTCCACCGGTAAGTTATTTTCGTCTAAAATATGAGGGCCCATACCGCCATTCAAACCCAACATTCTTGAATTTACCCGCTTATGCTGCTGCAGAATGAGCTGCTCAACCCCGATGCTGTGGCAGAGGAAAGCCAAAAGGGAGCCCTGCAGAAAATTCGTTCCAAAAGTGCACAGAACAACGGATCAACTACGTGACACGCGAGCGGATGTAGGATAACAGCACACCAAATTTTAAAGAACATCATTATTTATTTATTGTTGCCAATCACAGAATATATTTGAGTCCTTAAAACAGATTTTTCCTGATGGAAGGAAGTTAGAATACCAAACAGAGTACGTAACAATGAACCAAGGCAAAGATGTGTATACCTTCATGAATCTTAATTACTTAAAGGTATCTGGTACAGGTTGAAGAGAACTAGATAAACTCTCTAAGTTACAGAAATTTGTAATTAAATAAACTCATTGCAAAATTACGTAAAATGTTTGAACTTTTTGGCATCACATACAAAATTAGTCATGCGGCAAAGTTAGATGGTGGTAGGTGATGTAAGAAGATGGATAAATTCAATCACATTCAAAACTTCAAATTGTACATTGATATTACAATCAAACAAGGTTTTTGGTAGCTCTGCAAAGGAGAACCTCTTCCGTCACCCCAAACTATTAAGTAGAAACATGACACTTTTTTAATACTGGTAGAACAAACTAGCTTTTCTTTTAAAAAAACAAACAACAATCCAATGTTACCTTACATTAAAGAGACGACTTATGGAGTGAAAATATAATGGCAAGTTGAAAATGTTAAATCTTAAGTACAAAAGATTTAAAGAAACGATACTTTTAGTAATAATCATTTACATTTTCCTGTATTAGAAAGGCAAACGACAGCCTTCACCAGAAAATAATGGGATACATTTGTACTCATAGATCCACTACCAAGAGAGCACCATTGATCGTAAAGAAAAGTAAAGTGAATAATTGTACCAAAATGAAACACCAAACACAATTGAAAGAAACAAAATAAAACAGTCAAAAGTGTTCTGCCACAATGACATGATTTAATTTAGAATTCCACAAGACAATTTTCTTTTTCACTTTTCAAAGGGTCAAATGACTCTGGCCATCAAAAAAAATATTTGTAAAGTTCAACACAATATCATGCTATCCATATCTCTCATCATAAAAACATAAAGTTAAAAAAAAATCTCAAGTAATAACACGTCAATCATCAATCACAGTCCCAAACATGAAGAAATTAGCAAGCACTATCAATTAGTCATGATTGCTCAATTCTGGGTTAAATATAGATAGTAAGTTAGGAAACACTACTCTTGTGTTGTTTAAATCAAAGCATACCACAGGAATGCAGGAATGGGTTTACACAACTCAGTTCTAGGGAAGACAAATACAACAGTCTACCCTGAAAAACAAACTTACTCTCCTATTTTGTATATTAAATTTAACAATTTCAAATAAGTTTGTAGAGCAGGAACTTAAAAATACAAAACAAAAACAACAAAATGACTTTTACCAAACACCAACTGATTTTGAGCATTGATTTTATAAATCAATAAAAATAAACAGCAAGTAGACATCAACTAGGGAAAGCAACCCAATGATGGCCATTTTCAGAGATAGGCCTACCAATTGCTAGCCACCTCTTTTTTTTTTAAAGCAAAGAAAACAGCCAGGAGTAGTAGGGGGGCACAAAAAATCGAGAGCTCTACCTGTTGCAACACAAAGCTCAAATCTGAAAGTAAACCGTGACATTGTGATTCCAGACAAATGGTCATCACTGGGCAGCTGCAGTTGCCACATGAGGCACTTTACCCTATGCGTTTAAATATATGCAGTGCAATTTTTTTCTAGTCAACTTCATTGCTTTTTAAAACTAGAAAGCAAGCAGAGTGAAAACCCACAAACGCAAAAGAAAAACGAAACACTAAAGAAAGACCAATATAAATATGAGATTCTCTAGTAAATGCTAAAGTAATTGTAGTTTCAAGTACGTCACAAATTTACAGACAAAACAAAACAAAAAAATATGGGGAAATGAAAGAATTATTATGTACTAAGATCTTAGTGAAGATTTGATAATCTTCAACATAATTAACTAATGTCTTTCTGAGCAAGAATAACAAACATGTACCACCATGCTGGGTGGAGGGAAGACTACCAACATAGGTGAATACATACACAAATTTAAAAAAAATCATCCTACTCATGTTTTGGCTTAAGGAGGGTGGTCAAAGAAGCATCTACAATGCATTAAAAATCATCTTAAACTTAGAGACTAAAAATTAAAATACTTAACATGTAGATAAGGGCTTGAAGGTGGTCAGAGAAGGACATGAAGAGAGCAACAACAGAGAACGATTCAACATAAGAAATATCATGTTAAGACATCAGTACAAAGAGAGGGGGCCTTTTGAATACTCAAAAACACTTCTAAAAGCAAGATAAAGATTATGGGAAGGAAGAGCCTTCCTAATAAATCTGTATTTAACAACTATTCTATGAAAAAGAAGTGTGGCATTTAAGAACAAAAGAGTTGCTGTAATATACAGGTTTGATCCTTTAGTGTAGATTTGGTTTTAGAAGGACTCATAGGATTAACTGAACTGTATTATTTTATGACACAAATAAAACCTTCCATATCCAGGTTAGATAAAAAAACTTACTACACAATCAAACGTGCACAAAAATAGAACAGAAATACACAAGCATATTTAATATGAGAGGTCAATACATTCAATTTGATAAATTTAATAAGTAATAAAAAAAAAATACAATAACAACAAAAAACAATTTCTTAACCGATTGCAAAAGGTAACAATACCTTCAATACGTCTCACACACAGAATTTTGACACTTAAAGTACCACAACATTTTCTTTAAAAATCATGAACAATTGGAATGCATGCCTCAGTCCAACTGAATGAAAGTTCCATTTCAAATGTATCAACTCACATTTCTGAATTTGAGAGTAAAGGGATATATGGTTTAGGTGAACACAATAAAAATCTGTAAGTACTTTTCCTAAACTTTGAGAAGAACCTTTCTTTCCCAATGAGCCTGTGATGAAAGAGCAACCCCTATTCAACACTTCAGCGACAGTTTTCTGTAATCGAGTCTTAAAACACAAGAAGCAGCAGAAAAGAAAGTCACACAACTTGGGTTGAGTTCAGTAAGCTGATGCCATTGGCTCTACCCTCAAGGTCCCCTGCTTCAATTTGTTCTTTTAACAGTTCTAACTCTCTTATTCCTGAGGCTGTCACTTCATACTTGTGACTAACAAGAGATCGATAAAAGTGAAAAGCAAAGGCCATAAAAATTATAAGAACAGGGATAAGTAAAATACAGGCAGACCATGCTGCAATTTGAGAAAAGTCATAAAATTTAACCCAACAAAGAATAGCTATTTCACACAGAAACAGTAGTAGCCCTAAAAGAGTAGAAAAGGCCCAGGCTGTCTCAATATACCTAGAGGAAAGAAAACAGATGGTTATAGGATGCATGTCTTGGTATATAAGAATCAAACAGAGGAAATAAACTTTTCTTACCAGTGAAGTCTTTCATGAGGGGATTCATGAACTAAACTAATTGAATGCATGTTACACACAGCATCTATATTAGGGAGTATGCAGGTGCTAATCATTAATGCCAACATATGAACTGCAACCAAGAGAGTTGTGCACACTGCAAAAGCAATGAGCATCTCTTGTGGAACCTTGGTATTGTCACTTAGCTGCACTTCAACCATAGCAACCTTTAAAGAAGACAAGAGACAGGTACCATTTTATTTTGAACACAAAAACAAAAAACTAAGGATTCCAACATATTATTTCAAAACTTACCATGGCAAAACCTGACAAAAGAGCCGAGGTTTTGCTGGAAGCCTTAAGTTTAGCTCGGGAAAGCTGAAGCTTCCGCCAAGAGAGAAACCCTGGTGTATGCAGTCCATCTCCAGACTGCGACATTCTTCCCTGCGAGCACATAAGTCATTCATTTTATTTAATTGAAGGTAACCAATATCCATGACATTAACTTTGCTCAAAACAGTGCACACTTAGATGGTGCACACCCAACATGCAACAGGCCAATTTTTAATTTGGGAATGCACAGTAAAGAAATTGCAGTCAAATAGTTAAATGTTAGATTGTAATCTAGAGAACAATAAAAGAAAAGGGATATTTTGCTGAAAATTTGAAATACATAAATACATGAACAAAAAGAAAAAAATTGCAAATTATTTTGTCCCCCCACTCCCACACCCCGGAATACGATCAAATATCACTCAGTATGTCAACCAACACCATCACCTCTCCCACTTCAAGCAAGTCTCACAACAGAAAGCTATGCATAGTAAGTAGGATACCAATCAGTAGTTCACCAAATGCAGAAAAATAAATTAAAATAAATATAAAAAATAAAAGCTTGAAAATGTTATAGGGGTCAGGTTGAATGACTGTCATTAGAATACACTCGGTTAAAACGAAAAAAATAGCACAACAAAGCATAGAAGCCATTTTTTTAGATGCTTACTGAACTACAATCTGTAAGGGAGAGAAGAAGAATGATTCTAAAGTCACAATGGGAGTCTGATTTTCCACTTTCATTCACTAATTACGTTTGAAAATGGTATTACCGTAGTAAGAATACCTGACATTTTAGTAATATGGCCCAAATATTTACACATACGGGCATAGTTAAACTTGTTGCTTTATCAATAAAATGGCACACATGTAATGAAAATTCACCCATTGCAATTAAGCCCAATATGTATATAAGAATAAGAAATAGACAGCTGGGAAGACATTTCATCCTACAAGGAATAGTTAAAAAGCGAATAGTTACCTCCTCAGCTGCGTTCATAGTGTCGAGCGGGAAATCACTGCACAAAATATGATGTACTCAATCAGTAAAGGTTGGACAGGAAAGGAAAACACAAGAGTAAAAATAAAAAACAAACAAAAATTACAATAAAAACAATAAACCTCCTGATATTTTAAAATTGATGGTGCTCCCTAAAGGGATTGAAGATATGATGATGTTATATGGATAGTTATACACAATTAATACGAGGCTACTCAAACAATTACTGACTTGGCATGACCCAGCTGATAATAAAAAATACAAAAACAACCAAACAGGCAGTGACAGCAACTTTATTAAAATAAAAAAAAAGAAGAAGAAAGGTTGCTAATAAATAATTAAGGCAAATTGAAAACTAATTAAAAGCTTCAACCGCATGGGTGTCCAGCAAAATACGCCATGCAGCAAGAAAAACACCAGCATCGTTGCTGAACTGCATCATAAAAACTACCAATTTTCTTTCAAATAGGGAAAATACCTTCCTCGACGCAGATTTACACGCGACAACCCGATGGGACTTCACATCACAACCTCAACAGCACTTTTGACTGGCGAATCTACATGACGCACCCCAGCCAACCGCACCACCCTTCCCTGGGCCTTACTTCTGAGTCAACCAACAAGTGCCCACCCCACACAGCCCGACCGACCGGCCAGCCGGCCGGCCACTCCCCCGAGTCAACATCAACACCCCCTCTCGACACTTACGGGTTGGTCTGCGACCGGGTCCTGCTCCGGCCCGACATGGAGCCGGCCCTTGCCGCGCCGCCCTGCTGCCCCTGCCCGGGGGAAGGACCAGCCCCGGCCCCAGCCCCGGGCCCAGCCCCCGGCCCGCTGCTCTGGCGCCGGCCCGGGCGGCCTCGGTCGGGCATGGCTGCGCTGCTACAGAGCTGCAGGCGCCGCCGCGACGCCACGAAGCGGCGCTATGCGCGAATTGACGCGACACCGTGCCGACGGGCCGCAAGGCCGAGACGAATCACCCGGGGCAGTGCGGCCCGGGCCGGGGGGCGCCGGGGCAGGCAGGGCCAAGGCCCGTCCCGTCGCAGCCACAGCGGCCGCGGCGCGCGGACGCGGACAACGTGGGCGGTGATTCGGTGCCAAGCCCTGGTGGGACGGGACCCGAGAGGAGGGGTCGGCATAGACTGACTGCCAGGTCGCGAGAGCAGGCCCCTCTGTTAGCCCCCCTCCCCCCTCCTCACCCTCCCCTCCGCAGAGGCCCGCGAGACGCGAGGACCGTCGGAGGCCTCGTGCCCGTGGCCTGGTCCTGGTCCTGGTCACACACACTCGAAGAACCCTCGAATTCCAAGCCAGACTGGGGTAAGAGGGGGTCACCCCCCCCCCCCCCCCCCCCCCCCCCCCCCCCCCCCCCGCGCCCAACACAAAGTGGGGGAGGGAAACGCCTGCGGGGTAGGCAACACCTGCTCGCCTTTAACCATAACGTGCTGCTGGGCTGTTGGTCTGAGCTACGTTCCATGAAGAGAAGAGAATAGATTTTAACCAGGTCATTTCCCCTTCACCTACACCCCCCTTCCCACCACCACCACGCCCCGGTGCCGAATGACCAGACTGACGGTGCCTTCCCTAAACATGGCCGCCGGGCCGGCTGGGCTGGTACAGAGCAGACGCCTTAATTCACGTCATGCTGCTTAGTTTGGGGGTAATCCGGGCAGCACGGCACGTAAACGCACGCGCAACGACTGCTGAAGCACGCAATGGCATGTGGCGGAGCGCGGTACATGCGGAGAAACACAGGACGACATGGAGATGACGGGAGTACGACACGACGAGACGGTGGGCGAGAGGCGAGGGTTGAGGGTTGAGTGAAATCTGAAGTGGGCCAAGACGGGACGATCTGTGTAGTAACTAGATCGACAACTTATCGTTGATCATGCAGGAGAGAAACACAACGGTCAACATAAATGAAATGTCCCTAAGTCATTTTGCCTGCAGGAGTCCTATTCCTTGTCTGGCCATGCAGTTCTAGAGGCATGCCGAAGAGTAACATGCCAATGAGAACCCGAAGTACATTGCACCCCAACCTCCATTAGCTGAGAGGGAGAGTACGAACAGCAAAACTTCGCAGAGAGCTTCACGTCCCCTCCCGGACACAATAAGCACGTGACTCTTGAACTTTGACCACAAAGAAGCTCAGAATGGGTTCTCAGAAAGAATAGGTAATTTTATAAGACTGCAACAAGTGAGGCACGAAGAATCATATTGCAAAGAGAGAAACAAAGGGTGTTCAGTAGATATCAATATAAAAAATTGGTCTTACTGATTTAGTGCAATTTGGATATTTAAAAGATTATGAAAGGGAAACTCTGGGACACAAAGCTCTAGAACAACCAACATATAAATAATCCATGGGTTAAACAATCACTTACCGTTGGGATGGCGTAATGGTAGGGATCTCTTTCCCACGAAAAATTTTGTCCAAGTAAGTGGGGCGTCTCACCAGGGGCAAATACTGTGCGCCGGCCTGAGCTTGTGGACCAGGTTGACATGTGAGCTGGACTGAATTGTCTCTCCTGAAATTAAGATACGTTGGGTAAAGATAAGATATAAGGGTTGCTTTATTGATAAGGCAGAGCAATCAGTATAGAGCACACTATTCCGGATACAAGCACATAAAGATTAGCGATTCTGATAATAGAAAAATTATTTCAATCATTGTGTAATTTCACGTAATTACACAAGAATTTAGGACTACCGCTGTAACTAGAGCGGACAGGAGAGGTTAGGTGACATCGTTTGGATGGCAGATGGCTATTGACATACAAATAGATCAAAGTGGGATTCGAAGTGATCGATCCACGTAGATGGAAACGTACGTCAAAATTGTCAATTAAAAGGTCATAGATAGCAAACACAATGTCATTGCGGCCAGTTGCGGCCGTCAGGGTCAAACTAAGCATTTGGCAAGCAGACAACCACGTATATGTTCTTCATACAGCCACGATACAGCACTTTATTTGGGATAACGGTTGCTGCCTAGATAGTTTTGATACTTTTGATAAAAAGAGCATTAACTTACATTTACTACAGACAGAGTAAACACGAACAGTCATGTTTTCGGCAAGCAAAATTTAACACATAAATTTCAGTTGACAACACACACACACACAATCACAACTGTCTTCTGGTGTGTGTGTGTGTGCCTGCCTATCCGAAATAAACAAACATGCCATATGAAGCTATCGATGTCGCCTGGTACGTTGTTCCTCCAGCCGTAACTGAAGGAAGAAAAATTAGACAATAACGAAAATTTTGTATTAAGCGCGTGAGAAAGGATCGTTTAATATTAGAACTGACGGCCAAATCCCAGGCTCCACGCTGCATCTGCAGCGACTGCAGGTTGGCACGCCCGCTCCACAACGAAAGAACGCGCGCGCGAAATTCGAAGTCGCTCGCCGAAGCGGTCGGGCCAGAGGAGTGGAGGGGGTAATGCGCCGGGAACGAGATAAGCCGGGCGCTTGCGAAGAGGCGAAGAAGGTACATACGGCGTATTTTTTACACTCTTCTTGCCTCTCCAGATCACCTTAACTGTAAGGCAAGTAAACGCCCCCCCCCCTCCCAGCCTCCCCTGCGTCCGCCCCCAAGAACAAAGGGCAACTCGAACGGCGTCGATGTTCCCAGGGGGGCTTTAACTTATCAAGACGATGTGACATGTCACCGCCGCCCTCTGCCGCGCCCCGCCGCGCCCCGCCACGCCCCGCCACATCCCGCCACGCCCCGCCACGCCCCGCCACGCCCCGCAATGAGTGTTTGGTGGGGTGAGTGGAGATCTGCCCCTCTGCCGCATAAGTAGTCAGAGAGCCGACCTACTGAGAGCGGTGAGCTCGGCTGCGACATCCGCTGCTCCTGGAGGAGGGTCTCTGCGCCGGCACCTGCGGCTGCAGGGCATCTGTATAGCGTGGAAGACCGCGCCGCTTGCCTCTAGGCCTGCCTGTGAGCCTGCCTGTGGGCCTGCCTGTAGGCCTGCCTGTGAGCGCGCCCCGCCACCGAGCAAGAAAATCACAGCCCTGGTCGCGGACCGGTAAGTGGCAGGTGGCGATGCGGCGTGGCGTCGCACGCCGTGAGGACCACCACGAGTGGAGCGGCACGAACTCCTGTCCCACAACTGAATGTGTGTGGAGAAGGAGGGGGGGCAACAGGAAAATAAATGCATTGTTGTTGGGTCATTAGAGCAAATGATGACAACAGTGTAGAATGAAGATGTATGTCGTAGATTCGGCAAGGTGGCGACTTCTAATTTACTCTTCACACGGCTAAGTTGTGTTAACAGTCAAAATCCGGCGAGCCCCCCCCCCCCCCCCCGCTGTGGGGTAGTTGGTTAGGGAGGTTGGTGTGCGTGTGTGCGCGGGGGCCGACAGAGGAATACGCGAGCTAGCGCGGCGTAGCTAGGGCCTAACCGCATGCTGGCAGGTTGCCAGATTGGAAGCGGAAGTACCTAGACAAATGGAGCTGTACAGCAATTTGCGTATCTGGTCCTATTTTTCTTCCGGGCTTTGCGATTATTGGAACTTTGCTGACTCAAAGGATCAAATAATGGTAGTTTCGATTGAAATTTGTTGAGGGATTAAAATTCCCTAGGCGTCACAGACCAGACGCCCCTCTTTGGTGCTCACAAGCCCCCCCCCGCCCAGGGAAACGCCTGCGGGGTAGGCAACACCTGCTCGCCTTTAACCATAACGTGCTGCTGGGCTGTTGGTCTGAGCTACGTTCCATGAAGAGAAGAG
>NW_026267147.1:1396028-1411038 GCF_000697945.3 Frankliniella occidentalis
CGGCACACTGTCGGTCGCACGATAGAGGAGTGGTTTGTTTGCCCGTGTCCACATACAGTAAGGTGTTGGGGTTAAAACAAAAAGTGAACCTAATTTTGTGATGTCGCCCTCCAGAGGACCATGACGTCCGCCATCCAGGCCGCGCTGCTCGGCGCAGTGCTGGTGGCCGCTGTGTCAGCCGCGGTGGAGCCAAGCGACCCCCTGGTGCAGCTGGAGAAGGGCGCCGTGCGGGGCACCACCACGCAGAGCGACAGCGGCAGGACCGTGTTCGCCTTCAAGGGCGTCCCCTACGCCCGGCCGCCCGTCGGCAAGTACCGGTTCAAGGTGAGGCCTCCCGTGTGCTCGCTCCGACGAGCAAGCCTCGACCCGACGCATGGGGTATTAAACGCACCGCCCCGTTCCTTCCCACAGGACCCCAAGCCGACCAAGCCTTGGCAGGGAGTGTGGGACGCCACCCAGTTCCCCCCCAAGTGCATGCAGTTCGACCGCTACCCCGTGTCGGCCGTGGTCGGCGAGGAGGACTGCCTCTATCTCAACGTCTTCACGCCAAGGGTGAGTCCGGGCACGCACTGGAAAGGTGGTCTTCCAGAAAGTACTTCCGTCTTTTTTCAGATCCTTTCGGCGCAATTACGAGGGCTCGGCGCCTGCGAGACTCAGGGTAGGTCACCCAGCAGTACACGCAAGCGCTGCAGGCACGCTGTTGCCCACCTATCAGGCGCCTGCCTTCCCTGATGGGAATTGGGGACAAATGCGGACATGGCCTAAAAAGGCCCACGTCCATTTTTGTCCCAGATTCTCAAAACGGACGAGTTATGGCGAAGAGCAATGAATCCTTATTTGTCCTGTAGCGTCGCACAGCGTCACACAATGTTACATTGATCGTCATAAGTCGCTGAGAGCTTGTATAGACTTAACCTTGCAGTTTTGTAACGACGGATGATGGGCGCACTTTCTGGATAATCCCTAACGCCACCCCTTGATATTGCTCTGGGACTCAAGGTGTTTGAAATGCTGTCTTTGTTTCCAACCCCTGGCAGCTCCCCGCTGCCGGCGCCCCCCTCCTCGACGTGCTCGTGTGGATTCACGGCGGAGGCTTCATGTTCGGCGGCAGCTCCGACTGGGGCCCTGAGTTCCTCCTCGACAAGGACGTGGTCCTGGTCACCATCAACTACCGCGTCGGCCCGCTGGGTACGTCCCGGTCGCTGCGGCGTTGCAGTCGCTGCTCGCCCCCGACCCCAACGAGTCACACACGGTGCCCATCCCTCTGCGCAGGCTTCCTCAGTACGCAGGACGAGGTGGTGCCGGGCAACATGGGGCTCAAGGACCAGTCGGCGGCGCTGCGCTGGATCCAGGGCAACATCGCGGCGTTCGGCGGCAACCCCAACAGCGTGACGCTGTTCGGGCTGTCGGCCGGCGGCGCGAGCGTGCACTACCACTACCTGTCGCCCCTGTCGGCGGGCGCCTTCCACCGCGGCTGGTCGCTGAGCGGCGCCGCCCTCTGCCCGTGGACCCAGCAGGAGGAAGCGGCGGCCAAGGCCGTGCGCCTCGCCGGCCTCCTGGGCTGCCCCACCGACGGCGTGACCAGCCGCGACCTGGTGGCCTGCCTGCGCCACCGCCCCGCCAGGGCCATCGCGGCCGCCGTGCCGGCCTTCCAGGACGAGGCCGAGATCCCCTTCTCGCCGTTCGCCCCCGTGGCCGAGCCCGCGGGAACGATGGGCGCCTTCGTGGACAGGCCGCCCATCGACGTGCTGAGGCAGGGGCTGGCCAACGACGTGCCCTGGATCGTCGGCATCACCACGGAGGAGGGGCTGTTCAACGCAGCCGGTGAGTTTGCGTCGACGGCAGCTCGTCATGGCCCCGGCCTCGGCGTCGAGCGACCTCTAATACCGCTCTGTTCCCCCGTTAGAGTTCCTGGGCGCCGGACAGTCCCACAAGCTGCAACGCCTGGACCAGGATTGGCTGCGTCTCGCGCCACTGCTGCTGGACTACAACGACACCGCCGGCACCGAGGCGCAGAGAGACGCCGTCAGCCGCGCCATCCGGGAGCACTACATCGGCCAAAGGCCTCTCAGCGCCGCCACCAACGAATTCGTCGCGGTGAGCACTCGGTGACCGATTCGGTGGCAGGGGTGCAGTTCACGTTAGGGTGCACTACACCTCTAGGTGCACTACACCTTTAGAAGATCCTGGTCATAAGCGAGCTCTCCCTCCCGCAGATGGTGGGCGACCGCATCTTCAACGCCGGGGTGGAGCAGGCGGCGCGCGAGCAGTCCCAGGCCAACAGCCAGCCCGTGTACGTGTACTTGTACGGGTACCGGGGCGAGAACAGCCTCAGCGGCGCCATCTCCAAGCCCAAGGACACCAGCGACTGGGGCGTGAGCCACGGCGACGACGCGGCCTACCTGTTCCGGTGGGAGTGCCTGCCCACGGGGGGCAACCCGCAGGAGCTGGAAGTCCGGAAGCAGCTCATCAGCATCCTCACGACGTTCGCGAGGACGGGGTAAGTGACGAGGTCACGGAGGAGAATAATAATGGCAAACGATGGGCAGCTTCGGCAGCCGACTGCTTCAACACACTCGCTCTCCCGTCTTCCAGGGTGCCGTCCGGCCTGCCGGGGTCGCCCGGCTGGGCCCCGCTGGACCCCGCCTCGCAGGACCTCTACATCCTGCGCATGGACAAGAATGCCGAACTGATCTTCGACAAGGTGCCCGAGCTGGGTCAGACGGCCTTCTGGAACTCGCTGCCAATCAGCGAGAACGCACCCGACCTGGTCAGCGCTCGCGACGAGTTGTGATGCACGGGACTGCGTCGACACTTGTCCCGATTACATTGCATTTATTATTACAGCCAATTCAAAATCGTCACATGTCTACTTATCCTAGTTTTCTTAAGCATTAAATACACTAAGTTCTCCCTTTTTCCTGTACACATTATTTCTATTGTGAAAATTGAGGGTGGCGTGGCCATGAGGCATGTGGGCTGCATGGTTGGAACTTCAGGGAGCAAAATTCCTTCACCCCAAACAACTGCCAAAATTATTCATTCTTCACCGAACACAATTTGCCTAGAGTGAAATAACATGCAGCCACCAGGTGAAGTTGAGGGCGACTGCGAGCAGCGTCCACTGGGACCGCCACTGCCACTTGCCCGCCGCGGAGCTAGTCTTCTTCTTCGAGTCGGTTAAACCGCCGCTCTGGGCCGTCACAGGAGCACTGCAACCAAAATCAAAATCACATCGAATTTATTTTGGGGTGCAAAGTTTGACGAAGTACAAGCCAATGCAAAACCGTTGGTTTACCTTGTTTTTTTGTTCTCGAGGAGTGGCAGACCCTTCCAGAAGGACACGGTGTCCTGCACAGACCAGTTCCCCAGCCTCTGCACCCCAGGCCGCACCAGCTCTAGGTAAGGCAGCTCCCCCGAAGGCGCCCCGCTCACGCGGGGGAGGGTGGTGTTGCCCAGGACGGGGACGCTGCAAGATGAGATGAGTGTCACGTCACGGAGGAGCGCGTGGGAGGTGCATGATGAAAAATAATCGATGGATCGGTTTTAAAATACGTCCACAGTGAGGACGTAACGTAACAGACACGAGCGTTAATTTAAATCGACACGACTGGAAGTATTTTCGGAACTCTGCATAATTAACATCGAAACTACCGTGGAGCGATTTACCGTGGACGTGTCGGACCTCCGCGAGCTGAAGTGCTCCGGTATGCGGGACCACGCCCGGCCCAACGCCCCAGCCCCAGGACGCCGCGGGACGCAGGCATCGCCCCGCATAACCTCGGCGCCATTGATTAAGGACAGTCACAACACGTAGGTTCCGCGGGGTGCGCGTGGCGGAAAGCGAAAATAAAAACTGGGCCACCGGTGCGACAAGTGATTGCACCGTAGCGCACTCCGTTGCTGCGCCGCTGCCGGACACGGTGACCTGCTGCTCACCCCTTGTCGATGAAGCTGGCCCACAAGTCGAGGATGTCCATCGCCATGGCCCTCTGCGCCGGCAGTCTGGTCGCCTCCGTGGGCGAGGGCTCCATGAGGAGTATTGACGCGTCGCTGCCACCGGCGGGCCCGCCCAAGGCCGAAGTACCTGAAGGGTTGACATTGAAAGGGTCGTAAAGTTTATCCCCGAGGTGTCCGCGCCTCTGCGCCAGGAGGCCGCTACCTCGCTCCCTACCCTGGGCGGCGCTCCACGCGAAGCGGTACAGGAACACGGGGTGCTTCTTGGCGTGGAGGGCGGCGGCGCGCAGGGCGGGCAGCACGATGTGGCGGTCGCCGAACAGCCGCAGCAGGCCGTCCTTGGCGTCGGCCGGCGTCACGACGCCCAGGTAGCGGCGCCGAATCTGCTCCGAGGCGGCAGCCTTGTCCTCCGCGGCGGTCTTGTTGAAGGCCAGGACGGTGGGCGCAAGCCGGGTCCACTCCGTGTCCAGCTGGCTGAGCTGGCTGGCGCTGTTCAGCAAACCTGGTCACGACGGCAGAAGCGTGTACATATTCTGCCGGCGCATTTCTTCAACTATGATGGTGCCCATTTCGATGCACGCGACACGCGAGCTCACCTGCAGCAGGCCAGGGAGCGAGCACTTGGAGCCCTTCGCTGCGGGACAGACCGAGCAGCAATGGTACCGTCACGGCGTACTCCTCGTCGCCCCAGAGCCGGGCGGGCGCCGCGCCCAGGAAGGTGTCGTTCGCCTCGCCGCTCTCCACCACCGGCCCGAACGGGGACGATGGCAGTCCTGCCCAGCCCTGCGTGCATACGCACACGAATTTCAGCGTAGACTTCTCAGTCAAGCAGAAGTTTTGCGAGGACGAGCCCCAGCGCCCTCACCTGTAGCCGAGCGGTGCCGTACACGAGGTCAGCCACGGGTTTGTCCCGCAGACACTCCACCATCTCGGTGAGGTTGGCGTGCCTGGTGGCCGGGGTCGTGGCGTTCACGGCGGCGGTTGCGTTGTTGGAGGAGGCGAGCGTCGCGTTCGCAGCGTGGGCCGTGCTGGACGTCAGGTTGCCCGGGGCCGACGTGCTGATGGGGCAGTCGCAGCCGACGGCCTCGGCCAGGCGTCTCGTCGGCGCGTCAACGGCCTCCTGGGTGTTCTCCGTGAGCGACCACGGGCTGAGCGCCGACCCGCTGACGGCGATGGCCCTCTGGAACAAGCCTGACCGCAGCTTAAAGTCATCCTGACTGGCCGGCTGCCGACTCGCTCACCTGGGTTGGACAGCGCGTGCAGCATGACGGCCGCGGCCCCGGCACCGACGCCGGCCAGGGTGATGCGGTTGGGGTCGCCGCCGAAGGCGTTGATGTGTCGCCGGACCCAGGACAGGGCGAGGCGCTCGTCCTTCAGGCCCAAGTTACCCGGGGCCGAGGCGTCACCCGAGGAGAGGAAGCCTGCGAAAGCCGTGACGGTAAACGCAGGGGACGCGAGGGCGGCGAGGAAGGAGGCAGAGCTATCACTTTGCAGCACGGACCTAGCGCGCCGAGCCGGGACTGCACCGTCACCACCACGATGCTCTTGTCCATGAGGCGGTGGGGCTTCCAGCGCCCGGCATAGCCTCGCGTCCAGTCGTCACCCGGCAGCATCACGAGGACGGGCATGGCCAGCTCGTCGTCCACCTGCCGTGGCGCAGCGTCATCACCTCAAAGGCGCACTCCGGGTAGCGGGAAGTCATGTTTTTGTAGAGCGCCTGCTCCGCCTGCTCACCTGGGGCGTGAACACGCTGAGGTAGAGGCAGTCCTCGGAGCCGATGAGGACGCCCTTGTCGTTGAGGTAGGGGCACGGGTGCCGCTGGCCACGGGCATCGAGGTACACCAGCCGAGGAGCCGGCTGGGGAGGCTGAGGGCATCGCCAAAAAAATATCTGCCTTTAGGAAAAATGAATTTCTTTTCCCCTCGGGCGCTCTTACGCTTGTGCCTAATATTACCTGGAATCGGAGGAGACCGGTCGGTGGCTGGGCGTAGGGGATGCCTTCGAAGGCGTAGAATGTGGTGTTCCCGGGGATGTGTCGCCCCCGCAGCACGCCGAGACCCGGCACCTCGCACATCACCGGCGCACTGGCCAGCGCCGAGGACAGGACGCACAGGGCGCACAGAGCGCCAAACACCAGCGTCCCACCTGCCAAAGAGTTGTGAAAATAAAAGCGATGATTGAAACACATCAAAATCCTCTGCTCAAACCAAAGACGTACCCGACATTGTGAGTTGCTGCCTGCTGCGGGTCGTGACTTGATCTGAGCGTGTGCAGGGCGCGACCCACCGAACCCTTCCGAGCCCCCTCCCCCGCATATCGCCAATTTATGCGTGGCGGCGTGGCTCCGACTCGGAGAGGTACGCTCGGAGGGCTGGTCCGGTTTGGAGCTTGAGGCGTCTCTAAGCGCGACAACGGTAATGTGACATTGTGACATTGGTGCACCGCGTAAGATGGGCCAACGGGCTTACGTAATTTTTTTTTTAAATGCAATTTTGAGAAGAAACTTTTGCGCGAACTTGGAGGTAATGGCGCAGGCTCAACATTTCTTCCTGCGAGGCAATATCCGGTGTGGATGTGGATGAGGTAGGGCAGGGCCAAGGCAGGGCGAGTCACGGGCCTGGGGTGTGGCTCTGGGTGACGCTCACCCGCGACCAGCAATAATCTGAGCTGTAACGCGGAGGGGAATTGAGGCGAGCGGTAAAGAATAAACGCGCCTCGATTTTGTCTTATCATACCGCCTTGTGTCAGCATCCCTCCCCTCTACTCCTCTTCCTCCCCCTCCTCTCCCCTCGCCCTCCCCCTCCCGCCACCCCCACCCACATGCCGAGGCGGGCCAAGCTGCGGTGTAGGCCAGAAGCCTTGTCTAGACCGGGCGGGCGCGGCCACACACCCCCGAGGCCCTTCCGCACTACACTCTCGCCGAGACTCTCGCCGAGACTCTCGCTCCCCGCGCGCACCATGACGGCCTCCGCCGCCCCCGCTCTGGCGGCCACCGCCCTGGCGGCCATGCTGGCCGTCGGCCTGCTCGCCCCCGCCCTGGCCATTGTCGCCGAGTTTCCCTCCGTGACCACCAACAACGGCTCCTTCATCCTCGGGCAGAGGTTGAAGAGTGCCGGCCTGCGCGGCGGCACCGCGCCGAGGGACTACGCCGCCTTCTGGGGGGTGCCCTACGCCAAGCCGCCCGTCGGGGAGAGGAGGTTCAAGGTGGGTGGCGCGAAGCCGCACGTTTAAAGTGAGTAACTCCGACTGTCTGAAAACACTGCAACAACTTCAACGAGTTTCAACTCAGAGATGGGTTGCGAGAAGGTCGGAGTGCTACGGAACTGTAGGGGACCCAATCACGATAATCGCAATGAAAAATAAGAATCGTCGAGTGAAAAGAAAACTGTATCTCAATTTGCCAGAGTTGTGCATGTGGAGTGAAAAACATTCAAAACAGTAGACCAGTAAGTACCGGTGAGTTGACCCCTCCCAACCGGTACTGGTGACCTGACTCCGCTCAGGCACTGTCACCTTGTATGAGGCCAACCACCCCAACGGCTTGTGGAACCCGAACCAGTCTCAAATGGACCGTTCGTTTTGATCAAAATAATACTGGTTACGTGAGAACTTGTTGTACATGATCGTTATTTAGTAGTTTTTCTTGGCAAAAAAGAGGATTTTTAAAAATTTAATGAATAAGACGCTGCGAGAGCCGAGAGCGAATCCACCCTAATTCCCGTAATCTCTGCCAACCTGCGTGTGTATCATGTGCATACCGTGTGTCTTCCATCATCCCACTATAAAGGCAGCCTCAATTGTTAGGCGAAGATAACGGGAGATAACCCGCTCAACACCCAGGCTCTGCCTCACCAAAAACAGTTTTTGTGTTTGCTGAAAATTTGTTAATTTTGCAACTGTGAAATAACATTATAATGTTGTATTCAAGTTTTAACCTCAGGTCTCATTGAATTTAGATTTAAGTCCTAAAGCACAATGATGAGAGGGAGGGGGTGCTAGGCTCCTCTGCCCGGGGCGATTCTCATCCAAGTGTCGCCATAGAAGAGGATTAGCAGCTTTTACTTGAACCGACTTGAACGCAATAAGGTGCTTTTAAACAGTAGTGCTGATCAACCCTCTAAAATGTTCCGTTTCAGGCCCCCGAGCCCTCACCCCTTCCCACGGTGGTGGACGCCAAACTGCCCGCTCCAGCTTGCCTGCAACTAGACCGTCAACCCTCTGCTATAATAGGGAGCGAGGACTGCCTCACTCTGCAGATCTTCACGCCAAACGTACAGTACAATTGAGTACTAGAAATCGCACTGTTGTATTTAAGCCACAATCATATACTCTTTAAAAAATATGTTGGGACGTGCAGTATGATCCAGCCGCTGCGCTTGACGTCATAGTGCTGATCCACGGCGGAGGCTTCATGTTTGGCAGAGGGCCTCGAACGGGGCTGCAGTACATCATGGACTACGACGTTGTGGTCGTGAACGTGGACTATCGTCTCGGTGTACTGGGTCAGTGAGGCTTCTACAATTTTGAACGTGCATGCGTAGAATAAATCATCCAGAAAGTATGTCAGTCATTCGCTGCCTCTGCAAGGTCTCATAGCGCCTTACAGGTAGGCAACATATTGCCAGAAGTGCATGCGTGTACGGCGGGGTGGCCTACCCGGAGTCTCGCAGGCGCCAAGCTCCTGTAGTTTGCCGAATGAATCGGATGAGAAACGGACGTACTTTCTAAACTACGTCCGATTCAATGGGCTTATTTTCGCAAAGCACTCCATTTACGTACTGCTGTGGACGTATTAACCAGGGTCGTGTCGGTCCTCTGACGCTTTAGACGACCCAAATCCGACTGGCGAGCGGATGTTTTTGTAAACAACGGACTTTTGATTTGACAGGATACCTGAGCTTTGAGGACGCCGAGCTACCCGGCAACGCGGGTATGCTGGACCAGGTCGAGGCCCTCCGATGGGTGCAGGAGAACATCGTCTACTTCGGTGGCAACAACAAGAGCGTCACCCTCGCCGGCTTCTCGGCCGGGTCCGCCAGCGCCCTCATGCACACCCTGTCCCCGCTGTCCAAGGGCCTGTTCCACAGGGTGCTGGCGCTGAGCGGCTCGCCGCTGAACCCCTGGGCGCAGCAGCCCTCGGCGCTGGCCAACGCCAAGCGCTTCGCCGAGCTGGCCAACTGCACCGGAGCCAACACGGCCGCGATCGTGAGCTGCCTCCAGGCGAAGAACGCCACGGAGCTGGTGGCCCTAGAGACTCACTTCCAGGTGCGTGCGAAAGTGGTGATAGCATTTGCCACACAAGTCAAGCGATGGTCGTGATTACACTTTTTCTTTCTTAATTTTTTGCCAGGGTTGGCAGCAAAACCCGTTCTCCCCGTTTGCCCCCGTGGTCGACAGCAAGTCTAAGAGGCCGTTCATGCCCGACCAACCCGCGCGCTTGCTGGAGAACAAGAGGGGCCCGACGGACGTACCTCTGCTGTTCAGTGTGACGAGCGAGGAGGGCCTCTTCCCCGCTGCCGGTAAAATAAAGCAACGCTCTCTTGAAGACGGAGTTGGGAGGTGGAGAGGGAGAGGGCATCGTCTAATTATGTCAGGAAGTTCGGAACGTCACAAATTTTCCCAAACCATAGAAACGAAGTCGGGTCAAAAGATACGACCCGGAAGACATCGCTCCGCTGCTATCAATGATGCAATGATCACAGTCGCCTGAGCGTGGCATTGTTATTTACCTCAGTTTTTTGCCCTATCAGTGTTGTGTCAAAACAGTGTTCAGAGGTCACGCCAGCCTTCAAATTTTGATCGCTGCCACGCTTACTACTTTAGTCGACTTTACTACCCGTATCAAATAGTCCTGTGACCTACAAAGACCGCCCACTGACTATTGCGGGCTTGTTTGTGTTTCGTGACGTGCATACTTTTTGGTTTGGTTGTTAGAACGTCTGCACTTTCTTTTTAAATTGTCATGGTCTCAGCCCCTTTCGGAATACCGTTTGGAGTTCGGTACGAACGAAGCAATCTGCCTGCATGAACCTGCGATAACGCCTTGTTTTCCTTGTTCAGAGTTCATCTTGAACGACACCCTGGTCCAGGAGCTGGACGAGAATTGGGCCGACGTGGCCCCCAAACTACTGCACCTCCACGACAACCGCACGGGCGAGACCCCCTCACTCATGCACCAGATTAGGGAGCACTACTTCCAGAATGCGTCACTGGGGCACAGCCACAAGCAGCTCGTGCAGGTGGGTAGTCCGGGCCGACTGAGTACATCCGGAATCAGTGTAATATGTTATTAACCATAAATCGTTAGCAGACAATAATTTCGATTACGCTAAGGAGTTTTTGGGTTTGTCTATCTCGCGTAGCTCATCTCAGACAGGGACTTTTTCGCGGGCGTGAACGACTACGTGCTGACAGCGGCGGCCACTCAGTCCTCGCCGGTCTACATGTACAGCTTCGAGTACCGCGGCGAGTTCAGCCTGACGCACTTCCTCACCGGGGGGAACACGAGTAATCTCGGTACGTCTTTTCCCGCAGATAAGGAGACTTAAGTGTGTAGTGAAGCACGAAATTTTTATTTTCTCGTTGTATGGGTTCTCTTCCCAGGGGTGGCACACGCAGACGACTTTCAGTACTTTATCGAGTTCCCCTGGAGTGGGGTGATGCGAATGCCCACGGACCTCGATATGCGGAGTCAGCTCCTGGAACTTTGGGTCTCGTTCGCCAAATCATCGTGAGTCATCGCTGCTGATTGAAGTACAATTTTATCGATTGTTCGAGCACCTTAGCAGTTGTCAAGCTGTTGGATAATCAGATGTAATTATAAGTTTTGGAAACGGCCTTCTTCGCAGGATTCCTGTTTTGAGAGGTGCGAACTGGACACCCCAGCCCAAGACAAAGAGCGATGTTCTGCACTTCCTAAAGATTTCTGGCCCAGGAAACGTGACTATGGTGCAAGCCAAGGACTTTGGCCAGAGCGCATTCTGGAAGTCCCTACAAATCAAGGAGAATGGGTACGTTTTTGATGAGTTATTACAGCTTTCTTCTGTTTAATTTTTCGACGAGTATTGCTTTTGTGGTTTTCTCAATTTATTAGTTTTATTTGAAATTCGCGTGTATGGTGGCGGTGGTGGTGGTAGTGGTGGTGGTAGTGGTGGTGGTGATGGGATCCTTTTCTGTAATAATTATGTAATAATTATTTATTATAACCTGTTGTCGAGCGATTTTTTATTTTTGCCTGTTAGCTTTCAATCCTCCGGGCACGCCACTTTTCAGATTTAAAGCACCAACATTTATTGACCGTATTTGATTTTAGGAATAATTCCGGTCGGGCGTCAGCCTCCTTGTCATTGTCCCTCGTCTCCTTGGCCATCCTGGTCTTCTGCAAGTTAAGTTAGAAGAAGCGGACGCATCGCACGAAGAGACAGTATATAAAACAGAACGCCGAAAAACGTATTCCTGTAAACTAGTCAAGATAATTCGCACCTAGTATTTTTAAGTACAACGTTCAGGAGTATTATCATTAACTATAAACTAGTCGTAGGTAATGGTCTGGTGCTTTAAGTTTAATTGTTGTAATAGGAATGTAAACGTCGAAAGAAAATAACATAGAAAAACCAATAACTCGAAAACCGTCACAGCAATCTGAATCAAAAGCCTACCGCTGCAGCGAGTCTGCGCCGTGGTCGAGGCAACCCATCTCACAACTTACCGCGCTCCGCCTGCAGAGTAGGCAGCCCATATCGCTCACCCGCTGCTGTCCGGGGCCGTGCGCTTTGCGCCGCCGCCGCCGGGCCGGTCCGTGGCGAGCGGGAGCGGCGTGCCAAAGGCTTCACACCTCGATGATGATTGTGTTTTACTCCAAACACGTCGCCCGCTCGCTGCGGCTAGCCGCAGGGGAGGCGGTCATGACCCCGCGGCCTCACGACCGCACTGTGAAAATAGAGGGATTTGTTTTTAAACGATAGCACGGGGATGCCCATCTACCACGCCGTGCTGTGTTTAGGAAGACCCGCGCCACACCGCGCTCTCGAGGGTGAACGCAGGACGCAGGATGTCGGTGGCGTACACCGAAACTAAAAGTATGTGACCGTCACGCGCTTGTAGGTGTGTAAATGCCATTCGTATACGTGGAGGCACCAGGTGAATTTTCAAAGGCAAATTCAAACCTTTACTTCCTGATGTGTTTACGGATGGGCGTTCACTCAAATGTGCGACGACATTCGCACCCTCGCTATGGTATCAAAGGACCGTAAAACGACAACAGACAGACAACATCAATAGTAATAGATGACTCACTCGAGAATAGAGAGAAAGAGAAGGGGGGGGGGGTCATTGCAGGGAAGGGCCAACACGGCATGTACTTGACGCCTAGGTGACACCACCTGCGTGCATTGCATTCACACCACTGGATCTCTAAGTACGTACACTAACAAATATTTTGCGTTGTTTTGCGCTCGTAATAAAAGTGACGACGTGGCAAGATTCCCCCAAAGCTCCAAACTCCTCTCGAGTCGTCCGCCGAGGCTACCCCGCGGGCTGCCCGCGCCGCCGAGTGCGTGAGAGGCGCGCCTTTTCTTGTATTATTTCTGATTATCCGCTGCTCGCCGGTGCTCCGCTCCGCCGTACACACAGCGTAATCTCAGCCTCGGCCATCACTTGTTCGACACCGCATTCGCATCCACCTACATATAGCTCCTCCAGGCCGGCCACGGGTCCGAGCCGGCTGGACCAAAGCCACTCACCTTTCTCCAAAAAGGACGAGCAAAAAGAGATACGCGCTGGGGAAGGGAAAAAAACGGAAGATGAAGCACCGCATCAAGGAGAATGCGACGTGTCAGCGCGGCTTTATGTGTCGTGTGTTTCCTTTTTTATGAGATAAAAGAGAACGGATTCCTTTAGGGTTTCAATATCGCAACAAAGTTAACGGGGACGTGGAGTGCATCCGTAATGCGACATAAATCACACTGTCTTTTCGAGATGAAACTTTTATTTTTCTCGATTCGCTTTATAACAAGA
Organism: Frankliniella occidentalis; assembly: GCF_000697945.3. Lineage (NCBI taxonomy): Eukaryota > Metazoa > Arthropoda > Insecta > Thysanoptera > Thripidae > Frankliniella > Frankliniella occidentalis. Next base: position 1,409,001 of record NW_026267147.1, read on the forward strand.
AGTGACCACACCACGGGATCAAGGAGGGAGGGGGGGGGATAAATTCACAATAACAAGCCGGTCACGAACTCTCATTTACTTTTGCTCCGCGAGAGTTCTATCGAACTGATCTAAACTTTGAGCGAGCTGCAATACTTGGGTTGGGAGGGGAGGCTGGCCCCGTGCAGTAGGAGGCACTTGTAGTCTGCGTATCGTTCAGTTCCCGAGGTTTCCTAGCCTCATTAGACACCTAGGGTGCAAAAATACTACAATAATAACAATTCAGGTCTGACGTAGCCCTAACAGTAAGGCGCCTGGTGCGTAGGCCGTCCCGTCAAACATGTGTGTGTTGAAGCTCGTGGTTGCCTATCCCCGAACCTGCAGGCGCTTCTGAGAGCCTACCCTTCAACATGACGTTGTTTCCCCATGCGATTGCTTTTGCATGTTGCGCGATGAAACCACCTGCGTTCTTTCCCAAAGAACTGTCCTCGAGGAAATAGTAAAGAGATCCTTCGGATTCCAGTGGTCCTGAGGAGTTATGAAGGCTGTTGGACCGCGTGTCGTCCCTTTGGGGCGCGACACCCGCTCCCCTCTCCCTCCCCGCGCGAGCAGTTCACGTACACGCGGGGGTGGCGGCTGCGCTGGACACGGACACGACTGGGAGACGGGAGGCTGCTGCTGCTACCGCTGCTGCTGCGGCGGTGGCGGCGGTGCTGTAGCCGGTCCGGGCCGTGGCGTGGCGGGGCGTGGCGCCGGAGCGGGGCGGCGGGCGCGGCGGGCCTGACGCTGCCGGCCGGCGGCGCGGGCCAGTGTGTGGTGCGGTCTGGTGTTGCCCGGCAGGAACAAGTAGTACGAAGGACCTAGAGGGACCTAGAGGGACCCACTTGCAGAGTAGGACATGGCGCCTAGTTTCGCCCAGCTGCCACCGCCGCTCCCACTGCTGCTGCTGCAGCTGCTGCTGCTGCAGCTGCTGCTGCTGGTGCCATGGGCCGCGCCGGCCCCCGCCCCCACCCCCGTGCGCTACGACCAGCGGCAGACGGGCAATGTGAACGTGCAGGTCGACCTCAAGGACGTGGAGATCTATGCCATCCTGGACGAGAGCTTTCTCGCCGGCCTAGGGGTAAGTTGTGAGATTTACGCTTCCAAAAATCGCGCGTACAGAAATCGATACACTAAGGCGTACTGAGGTTTAAAACGTCGACTTTTGACAACTAAATTACATTTTTTTACGTTTCTAAATAACTGCAACCGTTACTCTTGTTGTGAGTTGGAGGTCGGTGTTGTGTTTATTACCTTAATTTCGCAATATTTTGACGCTGGCGTTGCTGACAAGCTTAACGGATCCGCTCAACGGTCAAAGACAAGTTCACAGCCTTTTAATATTTAAAAGTTTACTTTGAAAAGTTACCGTTTGTAACAACAGAATCGTATTTTTTAAAAAAGAGAACAACAAAAGAACACGCACATTTGATGATTTGGTTACAAACCCCTACCTTCCTCGATCCCCTTTCCGACTGCTTGTTTGATCAATCGACTGGCCATTTTAAACTTCAGCCGTGCGCTTTGCCTGTCATGCTGAGGTGAACTCCAGGCAACGTTATTCCTATGGAGGAGGTTTCAAACGCGAGACTTGTCAATGCATTCCTTCTGGGCGACACTGGTCCAGCTGAGGCGGGACGACTGCGCAGTGCGGGCCGCAGTGCGGGCCGCGGTGCGGCCAGGTCAGCCTCCTCGCCAAGATCGGTCAACGAACCTACGGATACCACGAGACGTCTTCCAAAAGAAGAAAGAAAAAGTAAAAACTTGACGGACGAGCACACGATGTTTCTCTAAGAGAGCATCCATTATTTTAGGATCGCGATTCTATAGCACATATCCCCTACCTCGATCACGCACGTCCCCGTCAACCACAAATTGGTTTTGGCCGCTCGAATCGGCGGGAGTAAGCAGTCCAGCGCCAACGGCATAGCTGAGGTTGCGGGCGAGGAATAGACCATCCCTGCCTCAGGTGCGGTTTTTGGTTTGACTGGCCAGGACAAAGGAGGGTGGGGGGGGTAGG
>NW_026267147.1:1411088-1412932 GCF_000697945.3 Frankliniella occidentalis
CCAACAGGATGTGCATCGAGCGTGATGATTGAGCGGGTAGGGGGGGGGCTTCTATTTTGTTCAGCAAATTTACCTACACACTACATATCACGGTTCGCCTCTGCAAGTTCTGATAGCGCCTGGTAGGTAGGCAACATCTGGCCGGCATTACACGCGTGCACTGCGGTGTGGCCTACCCGGACTGTCGCAGGCGCCGAGCACCCGCAATCTTCCAAACGAATCTGACAAGAACGGACTGGTCGACATTCTGGACAAACCCTTAAGAATGGGAAACAACCTAAACTGGCCCCATCAGACGAGTGATCTCGGAGCGTCACCAAAACATCTCTCAACGCACACGCTCTTCTTGTGTTTTCTTTTTCAATTTGAGGCCGTCAAAAGCCCGGTGTGCCCCGCCGAGCAGTCGATCAGAGAGATGGACAACAAAAGCGGCGTGGCGCACAGCGTCGACCAGTGTCGGCGCGGGCTTTAAACCGCTCGGCCTTCCCCTTGTATTTTTTTTTTTGTTGTCTTTTTTTTTTCGCCCACCTCGCCTTTCTTTTCCACCGTTCTGTTCTGAAGATTATTTTAATTGCTGCGTTGAAAGGGTCCAAACAACAACACGAACACGCGCGCTCGGCGCACGGTTCCTCCGGCTTCATTTTAGATCGTCATTATTAGCTCTGGCCGCCGCTTCTTTCTGTCGGCGTGACTGTTTCGTATCATTTTGTGCCTGCCGTAGGTGGCACCCCCCGCCCGGGCCGGGGCCCCCGCCCCATCCACTGCCCTGCGGTCTGCTCGGGGCCTGGGCATTACCTCTCGCTGATGGGTCGCAATGACTTGGCAGCTGCTCTGTTTGGGTGTAAATGACCCGTAATAAAAGACGATGGATACCATCTCCGCGTCCACCCCCCCCCCTCTACCTCTCCCCTTTTCTCACCACCTGATCAGCACTTCGGTGGCAGGGAACATAATCATCAATTTAACAGGCACTAAAGGCCTCCACGACGGGCCGGGCCGACCGGGCTGCTGGACGGACGGGGCAAAAACACGGGCGGGCGGCTGGAAACGAGGACGCTGGGGAAAGGTAGCGGGAGGGGGAGGATTGGCCACTCTGCATTCGTAGCCCACATTTGAGGAGGTAGCGGCAGCATCTCTCTCTACGCCAAACAGGATATGCATCGAGGTGGCGGCTCACCTCTCTCTCCCGCGCCGGGCCGGGTCCCTGTACTCGACGTCCAAACCGGTTGGGAAAGGAAAACAGAACAGCTGGAGTGGAAACGAGCGATACGCAGGACAGCTCGACCCCCGGTCGGCTGGGGGGTCACAGGACGAAATGTCATCGCCACAAGTCAGGGCCGCAATGGAATGCGTTACTGTCACACGCGTCAGCGTGACAGGCCCGATCGCATCGGAGCATCGGAAACAATCTCTGGAAGCGCGTGACCATTTCGTCTGCCGATCGTGATACCGCGGGAATTTTCCCGTCGCGATGGTGGATTTCGGAATGCGAGCATGGCACAGAAGTAGCCAAAATATTATGAAGAGCGTGAGGCGTGACATTCGCCCTTGGTACGATACTGGCATTGCCGTTGTGCAACAATAGCCCACCGGTAATGTTCACTTAGAATCGCGTTTTTCGAAAAATTTGGGAAGGAAAGGGAGTTTTCTCAAAAGAGGCAAAATTGCAATTTCGAGGCATATGATTACCCTGTCTCCCTGGCTCCCTCCCTCCCTGGCTCCCTCCCTCCCTGGCTCCCTCCCTCCCTCGTTATGAAGGCTGTTGGACCGCGTGTCGTCCCTTTGGGGCGCGACACCCGCTCCCCTCTCCCTCCCCGCGCGAGCAGTTCACGTACACGCGGGGG
>NW_026267147.1:1413037-1417393 GCF_000697945.3 Frankliniella occidentalis
CTCCCTCCCTCACTCCCAGCCCAGCCAGCTTCTCACCCCCTCAACCCAATGTCGAGGTGCCCACGGGTGCGCAGCCCTGGCCATGGCCTTAAGTTTCAGTCCCACCGCCCATCCGCGGCCGCGTCCGAGGTGCCCCAGGCTCCACCAGGCTCTGCTCCGCGGCTGCGCCCGTCCCGTCCCGCGGGGTGCCCGTTGTGCTCCAGACGCAGCCTCCATCGCGCCCGTTGCATTCATTACGCCGGTGCATTCTGGCCGCACCCATGGCGTGGCGTGGCGTGGCGTGGCGTGGCGCGGCGCGGCGCAAACACAGGCAATACGGGCGGCGGGCAGCACCATTGCCTGCTACCTTACCTGCGGAGCCTGCGGTGAAATTAGATCACATTCTTCGGCGAGGCGCAGAGCCTTGCAGAGCGCCGCCGTCGAAGAAGGCATCCTCCGCAGTGCCTCCCATGGGCTTCGCCTTGTGTGAGGCTCTCGTGATCAAAACTGCTGCTTGCTTAAAACCAGAGGCACACTAAAAAAAAATTGCAGCTGTTTTCGAGGTAAAAGTTTGAAGTTTTATCTGGTGACAAAAAGCGATTGCTATGGCTCTCCGGCCCTGACTTCCGCACCCTGCCCAACTTCGACCGCCCCCGCCCCTCTCTCTTTGTGCTGAGCCTGTGCCTAGCAATCCCCAAGCAATCCTTTCGGCGGTTTGCATGGATCAGGTCCACCGGAGGCACGCTCCACTGTGCTCTGCTGTGCTCTGCTGTGCCCTGCTGCCGGTGCACCGGCCGAACAGGACATTCCCTTTTAATGGGGTCCTGCTGCACAATGAGGGCTCGCCCAGGCCCCCTCCGCTCCGGCCGTATTCCCGAGAACACGAAAGACCCCATTAGGATGGTCATCGCGCGAGCCCTGGCTACCATACGATAATGTTCCTTGAAATCCCTTTGCTAGCCGTGATTGCTGGGTCAACACAGCCCCATTAAAAACAAATAAATCCTATAGTTTTCCAGACGAAAAAGAAAAAAACAAACAAAAACGGCCTCACCAAAAAGGAAGAAAAAACGGAAAATCAGGGCACGATGGGCTGGGTGGGACCTAACGGCTGCAAATGCTACTCGATAAGCAAGCTGCAGCCGGGCTGGGCAGGGTGACCAATCAAGTATGTCTTGACGGGTGTCAAACAAGCCCGGCCACGCCGCACCACGCCACGCCCACGGAGTGCCCGGACAAGGTATCCCGTTGTCAACGGGCAAGTGTCCAACAGGATGTGCATCGAGCGTGATGATTGAGCTACTTCACATGAGCGCGGCCCGTCGCATGCCGCTATACGCACCATCTTGAAATATTGCAGAGTTTAATTAGCGAGCAGGTGAGCGAGCGGCAATCTAGTCACGGAGAGGACCGGGTCGTCCCTGCTAGACTCGACTCGACGTGTCGTGCTTGCGCCTACTTGCAGGAGCACCCAGAAAAATGGATAGCTGTACCAACCATCGTATGGTAATCCAGGGACAACCATAAAAATATGGTTGAGCCGACCCCGACAGTCTTATGGTTTCACCAACATTGACAATGGTTAGGCTAGCTGTTTTCGTGGTCGGCGCAGCCATAGGATTGTTGCCACAACCATATTTTTATGGTTGTCCCTGGCTAACCATACGATGGTTGCTGCAGCTATCTATTTTTCTGGGTGAGGAGGCCTCGCACCAGGCGAAACTCACATTATTTGAATTCGTTTGATGTCTGTCGCAGGGGGGCGGTGATTACGACTACGACTATTCACAGCTGACGGAGAAGCCCCCGGTCACGCCTTCCAAGCCGAGCAACAACGCCACGACGGCCGCCACCAGCACCACCACCAAGAAGCCCAGCGTGCGCACCTCGGAGACGGAAACGAGCAGGTTAGCGTCTACATGACCACGCTTACCGCGGTGTTGTTCCCACAGGAATCGCATGATAGTGACGGACCCCCTCGCCCTTTGTTTGTGTCCACCACAGATCGCAGGAGCGCTCCGCGGCCGCGAAGCCTGAGGTCGGCGCCAGCACCGGCAGGGAGGACTCCGTCGCGGCGCCCGCCCCCGTGAGGGCTGCCCTCGCCCCTGTCGCTGCCCCGCTCAAATCCAAGCCCGCAGTCCCCGTCAAAGCCGTGGTCCCCGTCAAGCCCGTCGTCCCCGTCAAGCCAGCCGTCCCCGTCAAGATCTCTGTGGCGCACCGCCGTTGCGGCGCTGGGTACCACCGCGACGCATCAGGCCGCTGCAGGCGCGACCGCCGACCTCTGTAAGTGTTCCCGAGCAGCCCGCTTGTCTCTCACCTCCTGCCACTTATTGATGACAACACGGACGCCGCATTCCCCTGTCATCTTCAAAAACATTGGAACAAAAATAATTGTGTGTATTTGTGCACAGGTACGCCCAGAAGCATGGCCATCGTCGGCCTGCCAGCCGGTCAGGCCCCGCAGCTGCAGCTGCTGGAGCCACCGCAGCGGCTGTCGCGGGACCGCCGCCGTCCTCGAGTGTCCCATCGGTAGCTGCTGTAGCAGCCCCTGCGGCTGCCGCGAGAATGCCACCATCCTCGGGTGTTCCATCGGCGGATGCAGCACCCGGAGCCACCCCAGCTGTCGTCGCGGGACCGTCGCCATCCCCGGTTGCCCCATCGGCAACTGCCCTTCCAGTCGCCAACCCAGCGCTCCGCCCATCGGCCGATGTCGCTGCAGCTGCGCCTACAGCTGTTGCTCCCTCTGCAGCCCGGGACGACCGGCCCGCAGCTGCCCTCCCGGTGGCGCCCCTGCCGCATGCAGCTGATGCAGCCGCGGCAGGTGCAGGTGCTGTGCGCCCTGCTGCTCCCGCATCCGCAGTTGATGTCTCTTCACCCATCACCATAATTTCTGTGGCACCGCAACCAGCCTCTGCACCATCAACAAAAGAGGCCGCGTCGTTGCTTACTGGAGCAGTTACTGCTTCATCGTTAAAGGAACACACCTCCTCCACTGTTCAGCTCAAAGAGCCTGAATCTGCCTCCTCTTCACAGAACACTAAGGCTGAAGCTGTCCAAACCGTGTCACAAGACGACGATCTGAAAAAACCCTCAAAACTGGAAGTATTAATTTCTGAACAAAAACCTTTGGCGTAATCTCCAACAAGGGGATGACACACATCGCTTTGTTTTGGAGTAAACACCAGTACGTTTTGCCCTCACGAGTGACTCTCATAAAGCTTGACCTCTGGAGAACTGATTAACGAGTGAACCCAAGACTCATATGTGGAGTAAGGATTAACTATAGAGCTGAACAAGACGCCGCGAAAAGCGTTTCTTAATTCGTTCGTAAACGAAGTTCTGAAATTTGTGCGTTTTGCTCAGGTCTAGCAGGCAGTCACTTCTCCGGGGTCAAGGCGAGGGTCAAGCGGTGAGGTAGGAGAGGGGGGGGGGGGTAGATTGCAGAGAAGCCTAGGCCGTGAAAAGAGAAAAGCAAAGCATTTGCACGTAAAATAAAGTTGCTAGTCATATTTTCCGTCGAAGTAAAATTAATAGAGACTTGTCGGTTGTCGGTCTCACTTCGAATTAAAATTAGTCTTCTGCGGAAGTCGATACGTATGACCCATGACCCACATATTTTTGTAGTTACGTAAAACCGATGATTCTGCACTTCCATTGTACTGACTGACAAAAGTGTCAAATAAATTTAGGAATGATTATTGTACTGTATAAAATGTTTCAAAAACGAAAAATTAAAAAGTGAAAATTTGGGAAAGACTAAACAGTGTTTTGTTTATTTGTACCTTAAGTGGGCCACACAGGGGATGGGGACGAGTGGGGTGAGCTTATCCTATCAGTATTTATATTGCGACCAGCAAATGTCGCTGGAGACACGCTCCTCCCGGTCCGTTTGTCCAGTTACCTGCTTGATTATTTAACGGTCCTCTTTTCGCTCAGCTGATTAGGACCACAAGTTGATGCTGATTTGGCGCAGTGCCGGGTGATCCGTGCGGAATGGAGAATGGAGGTGGGGGAAAGGTGGGAGAGCTGGGGGGGCGAGGGGGACAGTCAGCGCCAGCCACTCGTCCGACCCGGTGGCTGACCTAAACCGACGGGGACCCCTATCTTAACCTTCACTCCCTTGTTAGAGAAAGTGGAGAGTGGAGAGAAGTCTTACCTTCGCTGATTTTCTACCGGCTTCGCAAACAAAAACATGAACTCATGGACTCCACAACATTTGGTGTGGTTTCGCCAATTTCGGTCTGGCCGTCTGCTGTCGTACCGGCGCCTGTGGTGTGTGGCATAGGCAAAACGCAACTACCCGTGCGGGCCCACCCCCGTGACCGTCCCAACCTCTCCTGCCGGCTTGTGGCGCCCCTCAAAACAACTATCCCAGCC
>NW_026267147.1:1417822-1428378 GCF_000697945.3 Frankliniella occidentalis
CCCTCGCCCGCCCGCCCCCCGCCGTTCCGTCTGTCTGTGTTCGCGACCGGCCCGTGGAGGACTGCCACCAGTCGACTCGCACCACCCCGACCATGAACAAGTACTCTGCGCTTCTCCTGCTGGCTCTGCAGCTGACGCTGGCCGTCGCGTCCCCTATCAGGTGGGTAGGTGGCCAAAGAGAGGGATACCCGAGGCCGGGGAGCCGGTGGACAACACGGCCCGAGGTAGGAGGTTCCGGCGCAACAGCGATCACCGGTGTCCGAGTCCGGAGAGATTTGCTGGCCCCGGCCGTGTCCTTGGCTTGGGTGGCAGTGATCTCGGTCCCGGGGGCGAGGCGCACTACAGTAACACGGGGGAGTGACTTCCCTGTGGCGGTGGTGACCACTGCCTGATCTCCGGGTCAGGACATTCGCCAAAATCTCGTCAAAAACATCAGCATGATTTCACTAGACTTACTCGTGATTATTTGAGTTAATGCGAGTTGATGCGACCGCAAATAAATCTGTATTATTGATTGCAATTATTGATTGCATGCGGGGTTTACCTCATACTTCCGAGTAAAACAAAAATTCACTTAACGTGTTCAGTGCACTATAAAAAATGAGTGGAACTGTGCATCCTGGGAGTTAGAAAAACGGCAGAGCGTGACCACATTGTGCTCTAGCCACACTCAGGGAAACATTTTTGATGGTAGGACAAACAACTCCACCCCGATCCAGACCTGTCTCAGGAGTATGTAGTTGTGGGTGCAATTCATTCAATGTGATGAGAAATTATTTTAGGAGTTTAAAGAAACGAGTTTAGCAAGCTAATATCGGTATTTCTACAAAGTCGTAGTAAGTCCGTACCATTTTACAATCCTCTCCCTCCACCCATTCATCCGAATGAAAATGAGAAAGGGACTGAGAGGGCGAGAGACGGAGAGAGAGGGAGAGAGAGAGAGAGAGCGAGCGAGAGGGGAGGGGCCGGGTAGGAGATGCAGCATGCGGCTCATTCTCGGAGAAGGTGGAGCTCGCAAAGAGGTGTATGAAGCGGGCCGTTACAAGTCCGGCTTACACGGTTAAAATATTGAACTAATTTTGATGAAAACGATGATATTCCGGCTTTCTTTCACAAGAATGTCATCCCGGGGATTTTTGTCACTTCCTCATGCTGCTAAATACGGGTGGCTAACAAATACGTGATGGAATGCTTCCAAAAATGATTGTAGTCATTATTCACTCATGGTTTTGCTGTGTACAGTCCGCTCCGTTACACGTATCCCTGCAAGTCAGTGCAGAGCGAGTGCACGGACAGCCGAATATAGCGCGCCGGCTGGGGTCCCAAGCCGAGAGGGGGACGGGGGGAAGGGCCTGTTGGAATTATCGGGCGGTCAGGCTGCTGCCCGCCCATCTCCGTGCGCACCGCCGCCGCACCGGGACGCAACGGCCAGAGTGGTCGTTACTGACTCTGGACCGGCCTCCGGGCGGCCAATGCGGCTGTTGGTTCAGCAGATCGAGCAGTGCGGCTGTGCGCTCTTTGTGTGCGTCAGGTACCCCCCGCGCGCCCTTATCACAGCACAACATTGTCGCTCTCCGGAAGTCCTTATCTCTATAACTCCTCCGCTCCCGGGGTTCCCCAATTAGTTTCAGTGGTGTCTTTATGTACGGGCTGTGCGTGGTGCCGCCGAACGTTGCCCGACCGCCGACCTCGCTGGCAATGAACTGATTCCGATTTACAAAAAGAAAGGCAGTCCGCCGAGGGAAAGGCCGTTCTGATTGACCTATGATGGCGTGGTGATGGTGTGATTGACATCATATGGCGCTCATCGACATTGACATCTCTCTGAGGCTGGCAGCAGCAAGCAAACGGGGGACGAAAACACGAGCTGACCAACTGACTGACTGAATTGGTGTCTAAAATACACCACTGCACGTACGTACGCGCTGAGTGAACCTGCTGCGTTCCGTCGACAGGTACGACCAGCGGCAGGATGGCGACTCCAACATCGACGCCCGTCTGCAGAACTTCTTCGTGGTGCTGGCGCCCTCCAACTCTGCGCAGCTGAGCAACACCGGCATCAGCCTGCTGGACCTGGCCTCCAAGGCGGTGCCGCAGCGACTTCGTCCCCAGGGCCTGCACGGCGCCGTGCCCGGCGACGGGCTCAAGCAGCGCGAGGAGGTGGACGCGGAGCCCGTCCAGGCTGAGGTGAGAGAATCCGTCCTGGGCCGCTAAAAATGAGATCTTTTCAGCAAATGGGCCGGATAAAAAGAATTGTAACAACGTTATTTCTACCCCAAGGTGGCGAAGGAGGGCAAGTCCGCGCGCTCCCTGCAGGCCGGCCCGCTCGCCGTCGTTGCCATCCCCATCCCGGCCGCCATCCTGCAGTCGCCGCTCGCCAAGCTGCACCCCGAGGTGCAGGCCATGGGCGAGGCCATCGGCGAGGACGAGGTGCTCATCGCCCACTCGCCCGTCGTGGCGCTGCGCTCACCGCCCGCGCCCGCCCCAGCGGCCGCCGCCGTGCCCATGCTCGTGGCCGTGCCCGTGCCCGAGGTGGCCCCCGAGCGGCCCGCCGCGCCCCCCGCGCTGCTGCCCATGCACCCCGCAGGCGCCACCACCCCGCTCGGCGACAAACAGGCTCTCCCCGCCGCCCCTGAGGCCGCCGCCGCCCCCGAGACCGTCGCCGTTCCGGAGGTCGTCGCCGCTCAAGAGGCCGTGGCCGCCCAGGAGACCGTTGCCGTCCAGGAGGCCATCGCCCTCCAGGAGGCCGTCGCCGCCCAGGAGCCCATCGTCGCCCCGGGCGTCATCGCCGTCCCCGATGCCATCTTCGCGGCGGCTGACGCCGTGCCCGCCCCCGCCCCCGTGATCGTGGCCCCCGCCGAGGCTGCCCCGGCCGTGGAGACGAACCAGGTGGAGCAGAAGGAGGACGACGAGGTGGGCAAGATCGACTCCAAGGTGCACCTCATCGGCACCGGCATCGAGGAGTGCGGGCCGGAGCGCGTGCGCAACGAGGAGGGCGTGTGCGAGGACGCCGTGCCGCGAGACTGATGACTGGGCTACAATACGGCAAACAAAATGGTACCGTCAAAACTGACCCGAAATGGTCTCATGTTCGGGCCTTTTCTACACATTTGTGTGGTATTTCCTGTATAATGTAAACCGATTTTTCCGCTATACAGGGCTGGCTGGCTGCTGCTGGAAACAGCCATCGCACCCGACATACGCAAACACGAGCGCTGTGAATACCCTTGCGATACCGCAAGCAGTCAACTACGACGGAAATTCTCTCTAATTTATTGTTTTGTACTATTTATTTATTTGTTATTTATTATTATAAATATCATCACAACGATGTTGGAATAAATCCCACAATCCGCTACCTATCGGTGCAGTACAAGCACCCTGCTGATGCTTCATCTACTTGCCTCCCCAGATTCTCCTCCAGCCCTTCTTCTTCATAACCCCCGGGGCAATCGGGTCAGCAAACAGTTGGATAACAAAGAAGCTTGCTGTTTGTCCTCCGAGGTGTCCTCCCTCCCGCCCTACCTTCGCCACTTGTCCAAAACATTATGTAAACTACAAGCTGCCGGCTGCCAGTGGAAGGGGAAAAGAGAGGGAGGGGGGTGGGGGTAGAAACCCGAATTACGCACTCACTCCAGTCCAGAACCATAAAAGAAATGGCCGACACGCGAAATTCCCATAATTTGTTGTGCGAATCGTTCTGGGGGGTTCGATCTGACCTAATCCGGGATTCGTACCTCCGCACCTCCTTCTCCTCCTCCCCTCTGGCACTCCCCCATCGTGCACCTCCCCCACTGCTCAGGTCTCCCCCCTCCCCCTCACTTTCGCTTTCGTTGGCCTCTTGGTCGCCACTGGGCGCGGTGGAAAGACAGTCGGTGCCCAGCAGCCGCTCCCGCACTCCTCAGCACGCCCCAGTGTCCTCCGGGATCGCACAGCAAGGTGAAGTAGTGCATCAGTATTGACCGCCGGCAGACGGAGGGAGGTCTAGAGGTCTTGTGGCGAGCCGCGAGCGAGACGGAGGGCTGAGACCCTGCTGCACTTAATCGTGTCCCGTTCTTATTGAGTCAGGCAAATAGGAGACATTTTTTGAAAAATGTTGTCGTTTTATTCCTTTTAAATTTTTTAACATCAACGCTCTAAGAAACTAAGTAAATAAGCTGAGTGATTCAAAGACAGAGACACATCAACATTTTTCAAATACCGTGATTTTATTAAATGAAATATTAAACATGAAACGTTATCAGTAATTTTTGATGTGACAAAAACAGCACAACAATACAACGGTATGCCGCCGTAAAGTTTCAAAATCTCCCCGTAAATAAGGACACTATGATTGTCAATAATTAACTTCTTTTTATGGCTTCGTAACATATCCGACAACATTGGTGGATGCTTTCCTTTTTTAAGAGAAGTGTCATGAGTCCAATATTAGGCATGATTTCTCAGAAGATTGACATGGGAAAATACTCGGCAAAAAATATCAATATCTACTGGCCTCCTAGTCCCCGGTTCTAGAAGGTGGCGGACCTGATTTGAGTGCCGGCAGGCCGGACCGGGCCAGGCCGCGCAGTACATCACATAATGCTCTGACCGGTCGGGTCCCTGTCTGGGAGAAAGTCGACGAGTCGCGGTCCGCAGATCCGGAAGCAAGCCCGCGAGCGAGTGTGTTCTGCTCGTGTGCGCGGGAGCGCGGGTAGGAGGCACCTGAACACGATGCGATAGGCAAGCCTACCTATTCAGACGCCTGCAGACGGTCTGATAGGCAATCCCGCATCACTCTCGTGCTCGACAGGTGCACCTAACCTACCGCTTACCCGTCAGGCGCCTGCAGACGGTCTGATAGGCAAGCCCGCATCACTCTCGTGCTCGACAGGTGCGTCTACCCATCAGGCGCCCGCAGACTGCTTGATAGGCAAGCCCGCATCACTCTGGTGCTCGACAGGTGCGCCTACCGCCTACCCGTTAGGCGCCTGCGGACGGTGTGATAGGCAAGTCCGCATCACTCTCGTGCTCGACAGGTGCGTCTACCCACCAGGCGCCTGCAGGCTGCCTGATAGGCAAGCCCGCATCACTCTCGTGCTCGACAGGTTCGCCTACCCTTCAAGCGCCTGAGGACGGTCTGATAGGCAAGCCCGCATCACTCCCGTGCTCGACAGGCCTGTCCTCTTGTTAGACGCCTGCGTTGCCCATGACACACACAACACGCAAGCCGCCGTGGTCACGCGGCGTGGGTGTAGACAATTGCAAAGTCATTCTGAAATGTATACACTAAAAGGTTTTTGAGGAAAACACAAATTGACGTTTGTTTTCGTCACATTTGAATTCAGGATGGCGGAGAGCCCCATGCCCACCGTCCTCTTCATCTCGGTGTTCGTCTTCCTCTTCTTCAAGTTCTGCCTGGGCGGGCCGCAGCTGGCCACCCTGGGCATGCTGGGCCCTCTGGCCGCGCACCTCGGTCACGACGCCCACCTGGAGGACGGGGCCAAGGCCGAGGCCGCCAACATGGCCGAGGCCCTGCCGCTGCCCTTGGTCAGGGACTTGGTCAGGAAGTGCCCCGTCGGGACGGTGTACAGCGTGGCCGTGGGAGGCTGCAAGGACCTGGTGCGCTCCACCAAAAGGTACGCTATTTTGCTTCTCTTTCTAGAATTGTATTATTCGAACTCAATTAAATTTGTCACACACAAAGAAAGAGATACATTGCTGTTTATCTGTCAGCCAAATCTTCTCTTACTTAAGATCCTTTTCTTTGCAGCTCATCGCAGAGATTGGAGCTACTGATGCCGTACCTGCTCGCCGCCACTCAGCAGGGCCATGCGTCACAGTAGAGGCTCATCAGCGGCGCCCCCGGCCCCGGCCCGCAGCTCACCATAGCGGCTCACCGGCCGATGGCGCCACTGCTGGGCGTGAGAGAGAAGACTTGTCTGGAGCTGGGACGCGCTCCTTGTTGTTTGTTCCTGTAAGAACTTCTTTGTAAATAAATTTGTTGTTAAGTTTGTCTCCTGGAACTCTCGTTGTGCACGTTTGATTATATCATTATTATTTATTATTGGCGCCGTGTCGCGTACCCGACCAGACTGACGACTGCCGCACGCACGCGGTCCGGTGGTGGTCCGGTGGTGGCCCGGGGCGCCTCCGGTCGCCTCCACAACACGCGGAGTCGTTTTCGCACCGGGACACTTCGCAATGTGCCACATCCCATTCCCTGCTTGCGTTTACGAGTCCAGCCCGAAGCCGATAAACAGCGAAAGCTGACTACTCACTGCCCGAGGCGCGACGGGACGGGGTGGCCACCCGGGGCAGCGGGCCGGGGGACCAGGGCGACAGGTTCGAACCCATCCAGCGGTGGTGGTGGAGGAGGTTGTCCCCCCGCTCCCCACCCCTCCGCACAAATCATGCAGGAAATGGACATTTGAGTGGCCTGCTGGAGCTGGAGCGGGCTGCTGGAGAGGCTGGAGTGCGGTTTAACGGGAGTCGCCGGCCCGCCCGGCCATTCGCTACCACGCCGCCATCAGGTCGAGCCTTCCTCGCGACGGCCACAAAATGGTGGAGGACCGACACGTCCACGGTAAATAGGTCCACAGCAGTTTGGACGTAAATGAAGCGCTTTGCGGAAATACGTCCAATGATTTGGACGTAAATGGGCGTTTGCGATTATTACGTCCACAGTGTGGATGTACTTTCGGTCCGTGTGAGGCTGGTGAAAATACCTCTACAAAATCTGGCGCTACTTGTCGCCGCTGTGATTCACATCCTCCCTCAGGAGTGACCAAACCAACCAAAGAATAAACGCATACCCGTATGCCTGTTTTCCATCTACACTGATAAACTAAGTGATCAACTCTTCAATACTTGAAAGTGCGCAACAGAGTTGTTGTGCTTGTGCTATTGCAAGTGTTAAAGAGTTGGACAATTTTTGTTTATCGGTGAATGAAAATCACAATTTTCTCGACCGCGACTGTGTAGAGCGGGACATGAGAGGCAATTACCCTGCGGTAACTGTATGAAAATGCTGTAAATTTTTCAAGGGTGGGGACGTCCTACTCTTAGTGCGTATTCCTAGAGTTTTCAGAGTATTACATGCGTCACTTGCACTACTTGAGTGTGTAGGACTTTTGTCCCACTCTTGCAAGTGTCGTACTGTTGGATTTTCAGAGTGAGGGCAAAACGTGATCCGTTTGGGTGTAAATAAGAGGAGACAAGTGACAAAATAATTTGTGGAGCTATTTTCACCAGCCTCACAAGTACATCCACACTGTGGACGTAACAAACACATGTGTTAAACTACGTCCAAATCATTGGATGTAAATTTGTGGATGTGTTTTCACAACGCGCAAATTCTGTGGACGGATTTACTGAGGACGTGTCGGTCCCGCCCCCACAAAATATCCCCCCTCCCTACGCTCAAGTGGCCGCGTAGCTCGAGCGTAGCTCCCCTGCCCCAGCCTTTCCCATTTCTCCTCGCTACCTACCCGACGACCTCTGCCGATATTTTTCAAAATTATGCTGCGCTTCGTGCGAGGACCCTTTCTTCCTCGAAACGCGAGCCTCCCGGTCATCTCTCGTTTGTTTAGACGACGAGAGGAGGGAGACGGAAGGAATCAGAGCCTGTCGCACTACCCATCTCAAGTTTTAGCATATTGTTTTTTGTCTTCTTTACAGTGGTTCGTCTTTGTTGAGTAGAAATTGGTATTGAACTCGTACTCAACTTTTTCTTTTCCATTGGAAATCTAGAGGAAACTATCATGAACTGTTTCAAGGCGTTAGTGGATGAGGTGTGCCGTAAACAGATGACGTCCAGGAGCTGCGGCCGCGTCAAGGGAGGGCGGGTGAAGGATTAATCTCTGAAAGGACTCTGTGCAGCGCAACACCGACACCGACTCTCAGACTCACACCGTCATTTGTTTCACGCCAAATCACGTGACAGGTTTCAAATAGCGCGTCCCGGCTCATCACGTTGTATCATTATCCCAGGCGTGTCGGGAGGGGGTCAGTGCTCTCCTGTGTGGGGCCGAGTGTGTTTTGCGTCTCTCTCTCTCTCTCTCTCTCTCTCTCTCTCTCTCTCTCTCTCTCTCTCTCTCTCTCTCTCTCTCTCTCTCTCTCTCTCTTATATTCTCCTGCTTGAAGAGTACAGTGGCTACTGCGGAAGAAAAGGGGCAAGAAAGGGTCATGGGCGAGGGGTTGGAGGAGACTGATTCACCTTCGCCATGAGGGGTGAGCCACCCGTGCCTTCTGTAGTGTGTATGAATATATGTCAAATGTGGATGCATCACACTTTCGATCTACATTTTTACCAAAAGAGGTACAAATTCGAGAAATATATCGGAAACTTGTTTTGGTCTCGGCGCATACTCACTGCGCTTGAGGGTTTCCCAGCGCCGAAAGATAGAGAATAAGAGGAACGAACGGTCGTTGCAGTGCCGGCCAGGAAGATGTCACACACAGAGAATCATGTGCCAAAAGCAAAAGCAAGCATGCACTGCGAAACAAGTCCGCGCAGGGCGGCTAAGGCACAAGGTTGCACAAGTCATGCGGACGTAAACATACAAGCCCCTCTCGTACATTTTCTCCTAGAAGCATCGTTATTCAGAAAAAAATACCTCTCAGACGTGTAGGGTTTGTGGCCAGAGTAGAGTGTGACAGTAATAGGGAATTTTCTTGCTGGGCAGGTGACTGCATTTTCGCTCTGCCATCCATGTGTGTATATTTCTAGTTGACACAGACGTGTTGCTTTTAGCTTCTGATTTCACGGGCAGTTTTTACGATAAGAGTCCCGTAAGATACAAAAAAAGAACCAACCAAAACAAGAAACTGTATTTTTTAAAAAAGATGATACGCACAGGGTGCTGTCCTGAAAGGGGCCAGACACGTCGCATAAATGCCTGGTATCAGTCCCGAGAGTTCACCAACGTGTCACCATGGGGCGAAATAAGGACATGTTCGTGGAACAGGAAGCGTTTATTGCATACTTTACAGAACACAGCCAGATGGGGAGGGTGCCCGTCACCCTTCCTCGCATGCAATAAATAATAATAATTAAAATAAATAATAACGTCGTCTGAGGACAATCATGGCCGATAAAATAACGTCAAAAGTAAATTACAATTATTAATAAATAGGAGACGAGCGGTACGTGATGGCACACTCGCGGGATCACAGGGAGTCATCAGCGCTGCTAGCTCTGGTGCACTTGCTGGCGGCGGAGCAGAGGCAGGAGCAGGCTGGCGAGGTGCAGCTGCGAGCGCCTGCAACACGAAACCATTCGCTTTAATGAGTATCTTGGTGCAGGGGCGGACTGAAAAGTCCTCTCGGCGTGTTTGCTTTATTACGCGTGGAATGTAAATTTTCTGCCAACCAACTTCTCATTTTGTGTAAATCACTGGACAGAGGCAGACACTTGTTCTACTCAAACGCTGAAAATGTTCCTGTTATTTTTCCAGTATTGTTTTTTTAACCCCATGAACCTCAAACACAGACTCAAACACGCACGCGCACATACACACACACACACACACACACACACACACACACACACACCTGTACTCTCCCCCTTTCAATAATTAAGATATAGTATAGTCGGACCTCTATGGTCACTCCCCGACCGCCCCGTCCCGCACGCTGGAAGAAAGACCATCGAAGCGAAAGGGGTACAAAAACAGTACAATAAAAAGAGACAGTGCGAGGAGGCAGGCCGAGCCGGTCCGAGCCGAGCCGAGGCGTCGCCTTCCAAAGCAAAGAGAGGAGCAGAGACGATGTAGCCATTAGGCTACCTCGAGAAGAAAATAAGGGGCGAGTGAGGGGGGAGGGGCAATACCACGGTGAGCCCTGATGAACAAACGCCACTGGAATGCGCCCGCGAGAGAGAGAAAAAAAGTACGCACTCTCATAAGTAATAGCTTATCATCTTACAAGCCGAAGTCGTCCGGGTGAATGTATGCTAGGTGTGTAAATTTAAAGATACGTAGAGGGTGGGAATTACATTTTGAAAAATCATCAAGAGATAAAAACAGAATTGCTACGTACTGTTCGGAATGGCCATCTCAAACAAGTCTCACTCCCCCGGCGGGTGAGGGCCGAGGGTCAAATTCGTTATACCATAACAACGGTATGCATGTGGCGTTTCCAAATGGTCCGCCTCGGCCGCCTCCGCTGCACCACCTGTCGCCTCTGCGTGCCTCACCGATTGCCTACCTGCGCAAGCTGCGAGGAGCCTAAGGGTGTTGTTGGTGTCCGGCCCTTGGCTTTGCCGTGGCTGCCCTCGGGTCCGGCTCACACTACCAATCTGGGAACACACACACACACAAGGTACGTGACAGGTCAGTGGAATGAACCCGGGTACCTCAGGCACGATGACAGGGTGGGCGATGGTGATGTGCGACGACGCGGGTTAGTTTTGTGAGCTCGATGAACCAAGCAGCCGACAGCCTACCCCATTTACTTTAGGCCCCCAGTTTACTTACTCCCCTTATGGGTCTAGGAAAGGCGAAAGGTTGTAGAAGAAATAAGATGGGAAACAAAAGAGTCGTGAAAAAAGGCCAGAAAAGATAAAAAGCGAACCC
>NW_026267147.1:1429533-1431299 GCF_000697945.3 Frankliniella occidentalis
GGGGCGGGGCAGGACTAGGGGGCCCTGGACTTATCCCTGCGCCATCTAGCTCCTGCAGGCAGGCCCCTGCACCCGATGTAACGGGCACCCCGTGAGTCCGTGCCCTGTGCCCTGGGGGGCGTCGCACCCTATTTCTTGTCAAACAGCGAACCACCGCAGGCAAACACAGTTCTTTATGAACGCTGCAAAAAGGTGATTTCTGCTTTTGATCTTAGTTCTCTGTCCTGCTTATCGAGAGTTAAAGCTAGCTGACACATTGAAGTTACTAATGCATTCTTTAAAATTAGTGAAAAGTATTGAGGGTGTCATCTGTCAAAAAACGCTGTGAGTGATGACTGCGATGAGTAAATATTGAGCCGTTGCAGAATCCTCAACAGGTATCTTTGTTGTCGCTTGTGCAGGTGATAGAGCGCAGAGCGCACCACTACCACTACCACTTCGTCCAACCGTCCAGCTCTGGTACAGCACTATGGGCTCCTCGGAAATACTCCTCGCATTCCAGGCGGCGACGGCGAGGGGTACTGGCAGCACTGGCACGGTGGCACGGGGTGTATCGCCGCGCGCGACCGGTACCGGTGTGAGTAGTGGAGGTGAGCAGGCCCGGCCGCCGGCCGCCGACGCGACTGTCAGCCGTCGGCCCGTCGCGTGTCGCGCAACCGTTTGTGATTCGCTCTTGTGTACAATCTTGAGTCAAAGGTACAATCTTCGGCGCAATCGTTCAAACACGTTTCGATCAAATTTTCCGGAGTTCTTGATTTGACACGAGCAAGGAGTAAGGATTGCTTTGGCTTGCCGCGACGCGAACCTGATTCGCGAAGACTTAGGTTATGTGCCTACCGTGTCCGTGTATTACGACCCTTTCCTCGTCAAACTTCAACCAGCGTAACTCGGGAGGAGCGACAGCACGCTGTTTGTGAGTACCAGTTTTGCAGTTTTGGAAAAGGTAAGGGTAAACTGAAGCCGACGCGGACTGCTGCGTTCGAATGCAACGACCACGGTGGTGTCACGACCCCCCGCCTGATGGGTAAGTAGGTGCCCTCTTCAGCGTACAGCTTATCGTTCAATGCAACATGAATTCATTTTAAAGCAATGAGGTAGAAATCTTCGTGTTAAAACTTGTGAATACCGAGTATTAACTACCGCCCAGTCATCCCGTTTCACTTCACCCACTAACCAATCAGGGTGACATTTGTTGTTCTTTTCTCTATTCTTTATTAACTTGACTTCAAATGACCAATACGCCAAATGAAACTATTTATCAGTTATTGTTGATTACATCTAACATTAAAACTCTACCACCGACTTTGGAGTTATTGTTGTTGAGGTTATGATCAGCTGAGCGCTACTCAAGCAAAACGTCGATCGGACGACGACCTCACCATCTTATGACTAACGAGGTTGCGATTTTTCGCTTGTGATCTCACTGTTAACCTTAGAAGTACGAAATTCGGGCATGGAGTGTGTCCGAATTCTCCATCGGAACGTTCCCCTTAGATCCGAATGACGACAGAGAGAGGGCTGGTACCTAGAAGTAGGACGGGCAACCCGTGACCATCCCTCGCGAAAGGACGTCGGTTGTTCGCAGTCCTTCGCGGGGGTAATCGCGAACCGCGACCGACCTACTGCGACGACGTGCGCCTTTCGCGGTTCGCGACGCACGAGGGATGGTCGCGGGTTGCCCGCCCTGCTGCCGGCCCTCCCTCCGTCGTCATTTGGACCAGGAGGGTGATCGGAGAGCTCCCTGAGAACGCTCCACTTCCGTCCTC
>NW_026267147.1:1432009-1450630 GCF_000697945.3 Frankliniella occidentalis
GGTTGACGCGAAATGTCACGCCTTGACGCCGTGGTCCTGCTTGATGAAGTCGGCCGCCCTCTCGCCGATCATGATGGCGGGCGCGTTGGTGTTGCCGCTCGGCACGCACGGCATCACCGAGGCGTCCACCACCCGCAGCCCGCTCACGCCGCCCAGCACGCGCAGGCGGGCGTCCACCTGGGAGGAAAGGGGAACATTTGAAAAGAAATTGACGTCCGCGCGCGCGGAAAAATAAAAATAAACATAGGTAAACGCAAAACCATGTGAAGCTGAGCTATTTGGGCGTCCACCTTGGCCACATTGTGCTCGTTAGTCGTTACCCACCACGCTGCCGATGCTGCAGGTGCCCACGCCGTGGCCCCAGGACGAGCCCCCGTTGGCGCGCACCACGCACTCGTACCACGCCTGGCTGCCGACGGCCTGGCCGCCACACGCGGCCCCGGCCGCGGGGAGGTTCACCGTGGCGCCCGCGCGCTGCAGCGACTTGGAGGACCGCAGCGTCTCCGTGAGGCTCTTAAGCACCGCAGCGACAGCGCGGACGTCCTAGAGGGGGTTGTCGTATTGCGTATTGCGTATCGGTCTATTACGTATCAAATGGCGTTATTCTAAGCCATCGAGTTCGGAACAGAGCGGGAAGAACATAGAAGAGATCATGGTGAAGACTCTGATCGAATAAGGGTGTTTCTGTGGTTTCTGTTCTATTCGCTTGTTCAGTATCAACTCGCTAAACTATTGTATGTCTCTAAAGAGTGTTTTTACCTGATCACTGGAGAGAATCTTTTGGTAAATCAGCGGAGGCCCGTAAGGATTGGTGGTGTTGATCTGAACACTTCCAGCATCTTGCGAGTGCAGTAGGACGACTGAGGCCGTCACCTTGCCGTTTGTATGAGAGGTTAAAATTCAAAGTTAGCTCACGTTAAGGTGCCTCTAACCCTTACACACAACCCAATCAATTTCAACTACCGCGTTGTAGTAGCAGGTGGTAGCATTTGCTGTCGGTGTGTCCACTTTACAGTAGGGTATCAGGTTCTGGTTCTTCTGCCACCCAATAGCGTGCTGCACTTGGACGTACGGGCGCGCGTCAGAAGACGGCTGGAGAGGACTCTTTGTACGAATTACCAAAGAGTTGAGTCCATTTGCAGTTAGTGGACCAGTACCCTGATGGAACGTAAAATACAATTCAATTACAGGTCTGTGCATTCTTTTGTTTGGTAGAGATGTAAATGCAATATAGTTGTGTAGCCCCGTTGGAGCAAATGGAGGCGTGCGTGTGGGTTGCCAATGGGCTTGGAGCTGTAAGGCGAAATGGATAGTAACGATGGGCACACCCGCGCGCACGCCTGCATGCAGTCTACTACACTGTTATTCAAATACTGTTGACGTCACATTCTATAAAATGTGAATTGTGTCACATTATTTAGAATAACATATGTCACATTCGTTTTCTTGTGACATAGGTACGCCTCTTATGCACTAAGCCCTTAAGGGCAGAGCGGTGCAAATGGTATGTCACGTTCTAAAGAATGTGACATGATATTTTAGATAATGTGACACCATGCACATTATATAGAATGTGACGTCACAGTATCTGAATAACAGTGATAGTCTACCTATTCGCTCAAACTGGCCTGAACGGTCTCTCTGCAGAACTACCTTCTTGAATTGCTGAGCATGCTGGTTCATCTGCTTTGGTGTTGGGACAACTGCAGTTTTGCTGAAATTGATTGATGGCAGACTCATAACCATTACATGGTCCTAGGGTTTAGCGGAAGATAGAAGTTTTACGTTATTCCACTTAACTGCGCTAAAGAAGTGTATATAGTTGAAATGAGATTCGTTTACCTGTAAATTTGATCCAACCGCATTTAATGGAGCGATCACCGGTATCCCTGCTTTCTTTAACTGGTCAGCTGGCCCTATTCCCGAAGCCATCAGAAGTTGAGGGGATAAATAAGTGCCAGCGCTAAGAATCACCTGTGAAATGTTAAGAAATAATAATTAAACGCTGTGTCTCCGTCGGTGATCAAAGGAATAAATGAGGTAGTAGAATATGTACCTCGAGCCTTGCTTTCACGATCTTAGACGCGCCCTTGGGGTCGGTATACTCCACAGACTCAACGCGTTTGGTCTTTGCGTTTATGTTGACCTTCTTGACCAGGATCCCAGTGGCGATGTGCAGATTGCTCCGCTTGGAGCGCGCACTCAAGAGAAATGCAGTGTTCGCGCTGTTGCGTTGCCCCTGTCTCGCTGTCGTTTGAGACCATGCAAAGCCCTCGTCGTGGCCGCCGTTAAGATCCACTTCAGAGTAGCCACCCTCCTATACGAAAGCACACAAAGGGAGACGCAGAACGCAAAAGTAATTTTATGCTAAGGAATAAACTTGTGCCTTGAGTTAACTGTTGGCATTAATATTGTGGATTGACCATCCAGCAAGTTTATCATTCATTCGCCCATATCAAGATGTAGTTAAAACGGTGTAGGCGTAGGCTCTCCGCCGGTAGCGGACTAAAAGACGACCGCGGAATGACGGCACATTCGTAGTTCCAGAACAGCCGCCAGTGGCGCTGGCGTCGATCGGGCCGGGCGAGGGGAGAAGGGACGAGACGAGCAGGGCACCGCTCCCGTCCCCTCCTGCCTCCCCTCGCCCGGCACCGGTCGACGCCAGCGCCACTGGCGGCTGTTCTGGAACTACGAATGTGCCGCCATTCCTTGACCCCCTCAGATAGCTCAGTGCCGACACCGTATTAACCACATCGTGGCTCATATGCAATTGTAAAGTTACGCTATTGCAAGGTCTCATAGCGCCTGATAGGTAGGCAACATCTTGGCTGTAGTGCATGCGTGTACTGCGGGCTTGCCTACCCTGAGTCTCGCAGGGGCCGTAGACAGTTTCGTACCTTGTACGCTTCGCGCAGGAGTCGCGCGTTAGCATCCTGGTAGGGGACGCGCTGCACTCCGAGAGGTCCGCCGGTGCTGTGATATGCTGTGTTTTTGGCCACGTCTGGATCGAGATTGTCTTCTGACTTCTTGTAGTACGGCAACACTTCCTGGTTGGTAAAACGGTCAGAGAAGTGTCACTTAAGTGTGCCTACGTGATGACTAATTGCTTCCTACCCTTACCTTAAAACTCCACCCTTTCGCGCCTGCTTTCTCCCAACACTGGAAGTCGGCCTCCACACCGCGCTGGTACACCATGCCATTGTGAGCACTGCAGCCGCCAAGCATTTTTGCCCTGAAAAATAAAGTGCAGAGATTTAGTCAGGGTGCACGTTCTTTGTGAAAGTTTTGGTGCACTTGTACTGGTGCACTTGTACTGGTGCACGGTGTACTTGTAGAGCGCTTGAACCTGGGGATCACACCGGTTACGTCATTCGCAGTCTTTTCCACTTTTAACTGCCAGTCGTACTTCGCCGTGCCATACGTTTGCGTGCTAAATGCCGGCACCTGCTGCACTATCGGTTCCTCGGGACCTGCTTCCAGCAGAAGCACCTTTATGACAAAATAGCAGCGTTAGCACGTGTCTCCTAGTAAACGCTCCTCTGTGGAATCAGTGTGCGACCACAAAAGCCACGAACCTGCCATTTCGAGACCTCCGAAAGCCGCCCAGCTACAGTGGCTCCACCTGACCCGCCGCCGATCACAACAAAGTCTACCTCGACGGGAATTGCAGCTGTGCTCTGCGCTGGCTCCTTATAGTGCACCCCGGAAAACACTAGAGCCATAAATGAAGCATATGCCAGGCATTGTTGGCCTGCAATTAAATGTTTCATTACTAATCAATCTAAAACGTTTGTAGAAGAAACTTATACAGCATATCAATGGCTACAACTTGTGAATACAAATATGAGCGACAGAGGTAAATAATATATTATTGTATACAGGGTAGTTTTAAGATTGAGCTTAGTGTGCGGTGGTTGATACTTCACCGAGCACTGTTAAATTCCTACAAAGCATTTGCTTTGCAGAGCTGCGAAGTATTTTGCTCCTTTGTAACTACGAAGAATTTACTTTGCAATTACAAAGTGATGCTTTGCAATTGCGAAGCAATGAAAACGCTTCAAAGCATCGCTTTGCAATTGCAAAGTGTCACTTCGTAATTGCAAAGCATTACTTTGTAATTGCGAAGTAAATACTTCGTAGTTACAAAGGAGCAAAATACTTTGCAGGAATTTAACAGTGAGGGGTCAGTGGAATGCACTCCGAAGGAGAGAGACACCGGATCTTACCAGCCATGTTTGCAGAATGTCGATAGACGGTGAGTTCGGCGCCTTTTTATTGCTCGTGCACCGGCGACAGTCGTGTGGTATGTCAGGCGTGACTATCCAGATTAGCTGGCAGTGCTTCTGGTTCTGCAGGCACAGGGGGGTGGGAAGCGCCAACGCACATGCGCATAGAAACGTGCACAAAAAATTATAATTTACAACAGAAAAAATGGGACTATCAATTACCTAGGGATGGTAGTGAAAGACTTGAGACAGAAACGAGCCAAAATCGCATTAATGAGGATAACTAAAACAACTTTAAACTTTAAAAACCGTCTGGAGAGCATGGCTTTGCAAAATTTAAGTGTGCTGTGTGCTGACTTGGTGAATTGTATGACGTTGCATACGAATCAAACAGTCTTCTGAGTTTTAGTTTAACGGCAATGACGAAGCTATTGCGTGCTCGTATGCTTGACACGTTAAAATGGCGAAAAACGTGCACGCCTCTATCACTATTCTACTGTTGCAATAAATGGGAAAGTTCTACACTGGAAACAGATATGTTTCACTATATGCACATCAAAGTAGTGTACAACTCTGGTGCACACTCTAACGTTTTGGACAAAATTTGAATACTTAAAAGTGTTTAGCAGTAAACTTTAACTATTAATAGTGACCAAAGCTTAATGGCCAACCCTGAAGTTGCTCATTGGTAAATCAAGTGTTTAATTTTGCACGTTTAAGCTCAAGTTAGAGATGAGCGAACATGTTCGCATTCGATCGAACTCGAACGAACATCGAGCTGTTCGTGATCGCACGAACACGAACATAAGGTGTTCGGATTCAAAATTTTCGATTACTGTTCAAAGAAAAGTTCGTAGGCAAACAAAATTAATATTTCAGGAAGACGTAGTGTGTAGTTAGGGGGCAGTGGCAGGTTAATAAATAACTACAATTTCAGTTAATACGGTGACGGCTTTGAGCTATCTAAGGGGGGCAAGGAATGACAGTACATTCGTAGGTTTAGAAGAGCCGCCAGGGGCGCTGCTGGCGTCGTTCGATGCCGACCGATGGGGCTATGACGAAATGGGCTCCATTATTCACAATCATTGAGCATGGCACGCTCTCCACAATTACCTGGGCATAAGTTGATGGCGAAGCCTCTGGCACCGTTCGCATTGAAAAGCCATGATGCAAAACTGTGAATATTCTGGAGGCAAGTTGACCTAGGTTAAGTAAGGTTGATAGATTGGTTGTTCGTTGTACGTAACTCACTGTGCTATTACCTGTGCCGCCGAGCTGGTACTGTTGCTGGTTCACCGGGGGCGGTTGCGACTGATTTAGTTGTGAAGTGTTGACTGGTTGTTCCACTTGAACATAGTGAACAGCCCCTGCTCGTTTCTTGGTACGCCATGCTTGCTCAATGTGCCCTGTGCCCTACATTATGACGGAAATCACATGTAGTTTGCTTGTACTTGCATGTGCTAGGGTGATGCGTTTCTTAACAGCTAAAGCAAGTTTTACTCTGCCAAGTTGCACTCCCACCGGGGTGATGGGCGGCCATGACACTGAAAGCAGCACCTGACGCGGACGCGGTCGTCGCACTTGTAATCGGATCAAAATCACGTCCATACTCAAACTGCCATAACTCCCAAACAAGTGCAGCTACGGACGCCAAAATAATTGCTTTTTGTAAAGGAAGATCTAACCTTTAGGTGCCATCCTACGTCATTTTTCTAAAACCTGTGTGCTTTGGTATAGGATGAGAATACAAAAATCTGATCCGAAATAGGTTCAGTCGCTCTAGGGGTCAAAACTAATGATAGAAAAATTGCGCATGGCCAGTTTGATGATGTCGCTGAGAATTCCAGGGAAAACGAAAAGAAAACGTTGAAACGGTCGTCGAAATTGTCGAAGTCAATGTTTACACTCTCCTCAGCGCAAGCACATTGATTCTAATTCAACCGACCTGTGGTTTATGTTTCAAGAGAGGTCAAGAACTTTGTTCTTTGCACCGATGCTGGTGCAAACAGTCAACAGGAGGGCCGGGGGAGCGATTTGTCATGATGTGCCCCACCCGCCCTTAGTTTGTACTGAGTTTTTTTTTCTTTCCAAATACAAAGGGAAAACTATTACCTTTGGGTAGAGACAGCCATAATAGGGACCGTCTGAAAAGCCTCGTGATAAATAAGCGTCTTTTCAGGCTTCAAGGGCCTTGTTTTGTATCATAAGTACACGTTTTCCTCTGTGTATGATCAAAGGAAGGGCCCTTTCGTAATCGTTGGCCCCACTCATGAACGCAATAGAAGTGCGGCGGCCGCGACCATCGATTTTCCTTGTCGTCGAATTCGCAGGGGTGGTCCCCTAGTCGTAGCTCTGGCTCAGCAACGCGCACACGGGGCTTGGGTCAGCACTTCAGCGACTTCCAAGAGCTCGCGTTTAAATCTCGAGCCACGACTCTGACACTATGTTGAGCGTGGCAGTGAACGTTCTCGCACCCATGTGGCGCTTTGAACGGTTGCTTGGAGCTGTGCTGGGTGTGCTTCCTGTGAGCGGGGACTGGCCCCCTCGGCCCTGGCCGTTCGTCTGGGCCTACCTTGCTGCCTCTCTCAGCGTAGGACTTTACGTGGTGGCGAAAGTCTGGGATCACGTCCTCACCAGGGCCAGTTCGGTATCCATGGGTGAGTATTAACACAAATTTTCGATCAAACGAGCTATATGTGATAGAGTTCTGACCAATGGTTCTCCAAGAACATGCAAGTTGATGTCCTTTGCAGTGTTTTATTTGGACTCCAAACGCTATCCCACATGTGGGCTCGTTTGCTCGGAGACTTTGTAGGAAATCCGACGGTGCCCTCGAAAATTTAATTTAACAGTTCACTCATGTGTAATTTCACAAAAAGCTGTGATACGCGCGGCATTATCTTGTCATTGACATGCGATAGTTATTACGCATTTTTTTGAACACGTTTACCTTTGCATTCTGACAAACAAACTGTTTGACCGGTAAAGACAAACACTACATGATCATGATCATCTAGGTCGTTGTACAAAACGCAACAAGCAGGCATGCCCTTCCTCCAAACGAAGTTGCCAGCATCACTTCGCTCAGCAGGCAACTCCGTTCGGAGGGTCCGGGCCTGCTTGGTCTGCCGGCGGCGTTTGTCGAACAAACTTAATTAGGCTTTCAGGGGGGTCTGCGGCCCTTAAGATTAGCTCCTTGCAATCGAGAAAAGACTGCAACCTTGCGACACCGTGACTACACCCCACCCTTCTGCTTTGAAAATAGATAAAAAAAATTAATAACAAGCACAGTTTTCAGCTTGTATTATTTCTCAGACAGTCTTAAAACTGGACTTTTTTGTCATTGTTTAAGTACATATCGACCTCTGCCTCTGAAACGACTGAAGATACAGCAATTCCAATGAATGATTCAGCATGTGCTGTTTCGGATGTGACTTCTTCTGTCATTTTTAGATTTGAGGCCTTCTTGTACGTCGTTTTGTATACCGTGATCATTCTCGGCGTATTTTCGTCGAAAAAGCACCTCCAGCGCCCAAACGGTGAGAGATAGAGCCACCTATTCTGCTGAACTATGCAGTTTTGCTCCGACGCGCTGGCCCTTGCGTCTGCCCTGACGCGGCGGGATATTCAAAGAGTCAAGGATCGCCGGTCGCCCTGCGTCCGGCGTACCTTACACAGGGAGGACGCTGGATTGTAAACAAGCCGTAAACGAAGGATATGGTGATAGACGATACAGTGCGGTCACAATTAATTTTACTATTGTCCACAATGCTTTTATTAAAACCCATAAATTATTTTTAAATGTAGAAAGGTAGAACAATGAACAATTCTTACTCTTAAATTGGTATCATCTGCTTTCACGATCCGTTTCTGGTCGGAACTTTTTTTGTTATGAGCTCCTAAAATAATACTACTTTAAAATGTGTACAACCCCTGTGCGAAAACGTGTTGTTTGCTGAACATAATTCATCAGTGTAGCCAGCCTCTTCGACGATTTGCACACATTATGTATCGATACATTTTGAGTTTGACAACGGCTTGTTCTAGGAACGTCGACGATGAGCTCGAACTACACCACGTTCACGGTGTTGGTGATAGCAGTGCGTATGCTTGTGGAGCGCCTATCATGTGCGCACATGCGCATCGCCTACAGCGACCTGGCGGAGTCCATCGCCCTGTACAGCCGCCGACATCCCTTGTCGCGAGATGCGTGGCGTGACCTTCTGCACTCGGGCCTCTTGGGCACGCTGTGGCCCGTGTGCTCGCTGGGGAGCTACGTAGTCTTTGTCGGAGCCAGGGGTGCCCGGTCTATCACCGAGGTCTTGTTTACGTCCTTCAATAATTTCTTTGATGTTTATTCGAGCTGAAAATCAAGCCATTTGCCTCGGTCCCGTTAGTAAGCGGGCTCTCACTCGTGAAAATGATGGACTAAGTAGTGTAATTTAAATAAGAGCAGAAAGAATTAGACTCAACATTGTCTCCCTCCGTCGTCTGCTGTTGACGTGAGCAATTTATTTTAAAACGTTCTCATCGGCATAGTGGTCTAAATAACAACAACAACGTTGAAAAGTCCAAAGAAAGAACATTAGTAGCTTGTGTTAACAGTAGCAGACAAATTCGCAGACATGAAAGACTTTTTATGGCCCTACGCGATCATCTTGTTTTCCATTAGAAATTGATACCGGCTACAGCCCTCATAGATGGACACGTCTGGTCTGATAAAGAAAGTTTAAGGAGGCGTTTTCCTCAAATTCTGAGGAGGTATCTTTGATTTTTCTATAGTTTTCCCCTTTTACTAGCAGTTGACTCGAAATAAAGTATTTTTACCTTGAGCTTTCACACAGGGTATGTTTAACAACTACGTCATGGCCTTTTTATGTTGGTTTCCTCACAGGATACCTTAGGAGTCGGCCTCAGTTTGCTTGGTCCCATTTTATTTGCCCTCAACTACTTCTTACTGCTTCACCCACACTGCAAAATGCTTGCAAAGAATAGGTTTGTATTGCAAACTATTTTCTTTGCAGCTTGCAAAGAATTCTCAAGCATTGTAATACGAACTAGTTCTTTGCAAGCTTGCAAACTATTTCTTTGCAATGCAAACACATTGTTTGCAAGGATTCTGACAGGCTGCAAACAACTTCTTTGCAATACGAACTAATTCTTTGCAATACAAGGCTCGCAAATTCTTTGCAACGTTGCAAAGAATATAGTTTGCAAGCATTTTACAGTGCAGTCGCTGTTTTAGAAGCACTTACATCTGACTTAAGGCATGTAAACAAAGCTTCAGATTAGGGCTCCATCAGTTTAAAGATCTTAACAGCTTAACACCAGTGTGGCTCCCGAGCCATCCGTGGCTCGGCCAGCCTGGCCCGTGACGTCACGAGAGCTACGGGCGAGCCACAATGGAGTCGTAGGCGAGGCGGCGACTGACGGCAACCACCTGCAGCCTCAGCTCAGCCAGTTTTCATTGTATGTGGTACTATGAAATGATTTTCAGATGTAAATGCATTCAAATTTGTAAAATAAGATGTCAACCGGGACATTTAGAATGATTTACCATCGCTTGGAAGCAGGATCCGTATGGTTTTGCGGGATCTTAAGCAAACTTTCAATAAAACCATGAACCACGATTCTGTCGGCCGTTTTCCAGATGTTTTGGTCGGCAATTTCAGCCAACAAATAAAAGACATTCAAATCTAAAACCATAGTCCTTAGTCATACTATCGAATGTAATGCACAATGCAATGTTAATATTTTAAAATCGGTTAGGATCCTCAAGCTGATAAAGCCTAGAAATACACAAATAATTATCTCTTTAAATTTTTAAGAAAGTTTTAAGTGAATGCTCTATTTTAAAATTTATTTAGAAATTTGAAACTTGGATTTCAGTAGAAGAGACGGTGTTCGCGTGATGTGTTCTGTTAAACCGCAAATCAGTACAATAGTGCCATACATACCACACATTGAAGTTCAATCGCTTGAGAACAAAGAAGCGGAACAAGCAAAGGCAATGGGTGGAGCAAAACAGGTAACTAACAAAAGTATTTCTTTAAATTATTATCACTGTAAAAAAAGATACCAGAGTATACGACCATAGTTTTAATTGTTCAAAAACTAGGTTAGGTGTGATCATGAGAAAAGGGATTCTTGTTATAATGGCTCTTGACTTTATCAACAGTTCGACGTACGCGCATTGCGAGTAAGACAACGTTTTCTACACGACATGTGCCTTGCAAACGATTCAGCTTCTGGTTCGCAGCGGCTCGTCTTCATTGTCTTTCTACTTTGGATATCACCTTTAGGATTGTCCCATTGGATCATATACTCTAATCCCCAGGTGTACATTTCAGATTTTAATACTCAGTACATAATATTTTAGAGACTTGTGAACTCATAGTACCTGGTACACTGTTAAAAAAATTGCTGTAAATTTGCAACGAAAGTGTGATTAATTTTGTTAGCAGCAAATCCTGTATTTTTAATGGCATTATACTACTGCACTGATAAACTAAGTGTTCAACTGCTCAACACTTTCAAGTGTGCAATTGCAAGTTAAATACTTACAAATGTACAACTGCAAGTTGAATACCTGCAAGTGTGCAACTCGGTAGGTGTGCACTTGCAAGTGTGCAACTCCTCGGTTGAACACTTCCTTAGATTTGACGCTTATTGTGTAGGAAGTGCTCAACCGAGGAGTTGCACACTTGCAAGTGATCACCTACCGAGTTTAACACTTGCAAGTGTACGACTACGAAGTTGCACACTTGCAAGTATTCAACTTGCAGTTGCACACTTACAAGTGTTGAGCAGTTGAACACTTAGTTTATCAGTGTGTAAAAAAAAAAAAGCGTTTATCAAAATCTTGGAAGCAACGTTTCCGACCGAAAGCAGTTACTTTGCTTTGCTCCTGTTGTAATACTACGTGTGTCCTGTTTTGGAACGAAATGTATTGCTAACAAAATTATTTTCGCCTTTCTTGTAAATGTACAGCAAAGTAATACGCAGTAGTTTTTGTTGTGGGCCAATATGGGCCGAACTTCACAAGTTTCTAGAGGGTTCAAATGAAAACAACATTTCTATTGTATAACAGGAGTGTCAATCCCGCAGTATGTCGACAGCAGGTGACAGTTATTTTTAACAGTGTACATTACATTTGGCTTAGTTGATATCTCAATTGATTTAATGTTGGTTTAAGGGGGCAGACCCGAAATTGCCGTGACATCCAAGGTTTCGGTACATTATTTGTTTTAAGAAAACTATAAGTCCCAGCGGTATATGTGAAAGATCCTGTAATTGGTAATGAATTGAACTTCAATTTGATCTAAAAGAGAGGTGTAACCTGCCGGAAACATGGTTTGGCTTCGCTGATAAACTAAGTGTGCAACTGCTTAACACTTGTAAGTGCACTACTGTAAAAAGTTTTCATGATTTTACGAAAAAGAATGTTAGGAAATGCTTCGTAAAATATAATTTAGAAAAATATTACGTGAAGAAGGTTCCGTAAACGTTCTGTGCTACAAGGGATTACATTTCTCAAATCGAAAATCGGCAAAATTCGATCACCCCTAGTGTACAACACAGTGAGCATACAATCTAGGAAAGTGCTTAACTGAGAAATTGCACACTTGTAAGTAATCAACTTGCAGTTGAACACTTACAA
The DNA here is from genome assembly GCF_000697945.3 of Frankliniella occidentalis. NCBI lineage: Eukaryota > Metazoa > Arthropoda > Insecta > Thysanoptera > Thripidae > Frankliniella > Frankliniella occidentalis. Next base: position 1,443,896 of record NW_026267147.1, read on the forward strand.
GTCAGTGTAAAGCAGTTGCACACTTTGTTCATCAGTGTTGAACTAGTCACGCCTATTGCCTCTTGCGTGATAAAGGCGATTTTCAAAACGTCACATCGAAGTTACCCAGTTTGGGGACAATGTAAGCAAGTTCACTCAGTTTTTCCCACTACAACTTTATTATTTTTGGGAAGTTCAAAAATTAAAAATTTTAAAATCACTTTCGTCACGCAAAAAACCCATCCTTTGAAAGTAACTGACATTCTTTGTCGCAGAGCCATCCGTTTGGTCCATATGCACGCCGCAAAAGAGTGTACGCATCTTATTGAAGTCAAAGAACACCACGTTGTCGAAGAACATGGTGCACTTCTCTTTGATATGTCAAATTGTAGCCCAATTCTCTACCAATTGAAGGATCTGTTGTTCATATCGCCCCGGTTCTTATTTAAAAAAATAAATACCTCCCTAACCCTCGTATTTAATAGGCCTGCCCCCTTAATGTAAAAACTGTTGCAGATGCAAAGCACGGCACACCTCTCAGCGTCTCGAGCATTAGGTCCTGCATTTATGGTAGTGTGTTATCTTCTCGAGTATACTCACCTTTGCATCTTGTCACAGCAAACCGAAGTAGAGGAAAGTATCGTTACTACAATGTTAAGTGGCTGTCGTCTTATGTCGCTAAAATATCGACGTTCTCTGAAGAACGCCAACCAGTTGACAGTGTAAAAATGGTAGAAATGTACCACGGGCTTTACTCCGCCCACTGCTGTTGTTGTACTGTACCTCATTCCTCCCTGCGTGTGAGTTGCCTTCTCGCTCGGCCCTAAGACGCCATGGTCAGGGACAATACGCAAACCCTACCAAACTCTTGCAACCGGTAACAATATGTGCGCGGTTGGTATCAGCCACTATGGGTATCTATGATCTAACCAACTTTAGTGAGTGTTGTGTTAATTTTTCTTTTACAGAGACATATTATGTTTTACTGTACATCATCCTTCATGCTTAAAACTGGGTATCACTAAGCAAGTCCTGTAGTCTCTTTAGTTCTATACCGCTTGCAGGCAGAACGGTTTGCTTGTCAAATTTTGTTTTGAGCTAGACAAAATTCGGAACAGTACCAAACTTAGTAGGTTGTGTAGGGCATGTGAAAATGCGTCCCACAATGCGCTCATGGCTCATTGTGGGACGCTCGTATTTTGGGGATTTTCTAGGGGTTCAAAGGGATAGCAGGGGTTGGGCACGGACTAAATTGGTGTGAAACAGCTATAGTCACGATATGAGACAGATATTTTCGCCCGGAATGAACACAATATTTGTGGAAATATCCCATCCCCGAAAATGAGCTGATGGGCCGCTCAATTGAATGAGCTAGCAAATCCTCAAAATGAGCTTGATGAGCGATGAGCCATGAGAGCATTGTGGGAGCACCTTAAGGAGTGCCTGGTCAAAATTCTCACAAAATCCCATCGTGCCGATTGGTTTAAATCGTGTTCGAAGTTCAAAGTTTCGAGTTTAAACAAAGTGGTATATCTCGGCTTCTGTTTAAGATACAGCAATGTGGGCTGTGCCTTTCAATGCGGAATGGTGTCTTCTATCTATAAGAAATATTATTAAGGGTTGGGAAAGCGATGACATATTAATCATTCACGTTCAGTTTCGCCTCACAGAAACTGAACGTAAATGATTAATACATGTATGTGCTCTGAAAAGTGCTTGCATTCCACTTTGTTAGGCGGTAACAAAACATGACACGTTAGACTCAAAGACCGACACTACAAGTAAAGGAGTGACCAAATAGAGCGATATTGTGAATCCAATTTGACGACTCTTCGGAGAGCGATATTAATTACATCGCTCGTTTGGAGTAACTTTTCGTGACATTTTTGGTAACGTATAAGACTCATTTTGAGTCTCGAACGTTGCTCGTTTCTGCGACAGTTTCTGTTACGAAGAAGAGTCATGTTGAGTCATTTCGCAAAAATCGCTCTAACAGAGCGACGAAGCCTCAGTGCTAACGCCGTGGTCGCCTAGAATGCCAAGATGTTGACAGGCCTTTTTTGAATGCCAAATTTTGGCCTTCTTTTTAGAGGCTGCCAATTTTTGGCCTCTTTGAATACCAAAAGTTGGCATTTTTTTGAAAGAAGGCCAACATTTGGCATTCAAGGAGGCCAAAAACTGGCAGCCACTAAAAAGAATGCCAAAATTTGTCAGTCAAAATAGACTGTCAACATTTTGGCATGCTAGGCGACCACGGCGTTTACAGTGTATACGTTGCTCTATTCGCGAAAAAAAAAAGGTCACTCTACGGCAACCCACACTTACTACCTTTCTTTCGAGGGTGTTAGTGTGAGTTGCCGGTCACTCTACGTTTTAGAGTGGTTGCCGGTCGTCCTTTACAAGGGGACTTAGGCAAGTGTAAATTCCCGATCGTGCCCAAACTCGGTATATTTGCTTCTTATCTATGTAGGTGACGAATGCCGACCAAATTTTTCCCTGAGTGTCATGTGCCGAAACTCCCTATAAAAGCGTAAAATTTCGAAAAATACAAATTTCTACTTTTGTACAAATGTTAAGCGATATTTCGACTCAAAATGAGCGGTTTTGCGGGGGTAGTTCCTCTACCACCTTTTTATTTGAGACCTCCTTCCGTCAGTTTTGGCCCAAATTCAATATTTTTTCCATTATTTCCTCCCCTAATGTACCCTAGAAATTGATACTCAGGAAAAAATACTACAGTCAGTCGTCATCAACATAGATAAGAAAAAAATATACAGAGTTTCGGCAAGATCGGGAATTTACACTTACCTAAGCCAAGCCCCCTTGTTAGGGTGTTTCTGCATCTGCATAGGAGCTCGGCGACCAGATAATATTACCAGGTGTTTCATCCTCTCTGGCACCTGCCATTTTTAAGATACAGACATTTCATGAAAATTAAAGTTACAGAGAATTAAAAGTCCTACAATGTTGGTAAAAGGAAATTACCACATATCTTGGCAGGCTTAGGCAGAATACGTCGAAAAAGAATTCTTGAACACTGCAAATTGTTCCAAAATGTCAGTATTTGTCCCTTAGAGGCTACAGTTTCACTCCAAACACCACGTACTTCTGTAAATTTCTTAAAGAAAAGACCATTCTGCATTGAACGGCGCAAACCACATTGCTGCATCTTAAACAGAAGTCGTAATATACTGAAATCCACTCGTGTGCATACAGTACAGCAAAACGAAACCAAGCCAGGTAAATGAGGTCTATATATCTTTCATATAAAGTTATATATGTTCAGTATATGGTAATATATGTGCGCATATATGACCACATATGTAACCATATATTACTGTATATGGATTATATTTAATTGTAAATGGGCTTGTATATTACCATATATTCGTCCATATATCACCATATATGTTTCGATATACAGCCATATACGGTACTATATTAGCATATATGCTTGTATATGCTTGTATGACCATATATGGCTGTATATCGAAACATATATGGTAATATATGGACCCATATATGCATATATGGCAATATATATAAGCCCATATACAAGCATATATATGACCATATACCACCATATATGTGGACATATATGTCGTCATATATAAAGCATATATAGGTGTATATGATCATATACAAATCATATACGGCCCGTTTACCTGGGAAATTTTTACGTGGTCTATCGAACGCCTCTTGTATATGTAAAATCTTGGCTATTCTTTTGAGATCAGAACAAACCAAATACCATGCCACCATTGCGAGCCTGTTATCAGTCGTTTTGTTTGAATGATAAAACCTAAAAACAAACTCGCTGTAAATTCGTCTTTTTGTGGCAGACTATAGTTCTATAGTAAAAAAAAGGAAGGGTGAAAATAACTATGCATTTGGTTTACAGCGTGCTAAACTAAGGGAAGCTGCAGAGACTTACCTCGTATGTCGTGGCACGGGAGTTGATGAAAGAGAAGAGGTATGTCTAGACAGAGCTTCATCATCTTATTTGACGATGAAATGACGTCTTTACGTGGGGAATGTAATTTAAATCCGAATGTTACCTAACTCTGCTATAAAGGGTGCTTTATACGGACGTCACATTTCGGAATCAAAATGTGCCGTGAAATTTTACTTCTGTAATGTAAACTGCCATAAAACTTGTACAGGGTACTCGGTATTACACCAAATTACGAGGTATTACCGGGTATTACGCCGGTATTACACTCAAAATGTTGCCACCTTATAGCATATTTTGTTATTTTTCGGTATTACATTACAAGTAATACCGCGTAATACCCAGGTGGGGTGTACAGGGTATTACGGGAGTGAAAACCCCTCCTGTATAACTTCATTGATATATGTATATTGTTAGCTTCAATTTAAACACAAAACCTTTTTTCCTGTTTTCCCTTCTAGGTCAAAAAATTAATTTTTCAAATACGAGGCCAAGAAAAATGTCGCAGTGCGTGTGTATTCGGAATATTTAATTATGACGTTTCTGCACTGAAGGGGGTAAGAACTTGAAGACCATACTTGGGTCTCGCTTTTTTAGGCCTACATGTGCACATGTGTAAAGCTTACGCAATTACTTGATGCGTAAAATTAACATATATGTTATGTGTGTACACAACTCATGTACATCAGTCTATTGCTGTATTTAGTTCGGAGAGCTAAATCCGCGAGAGCTCAATTAAGCGACCGGAGGGCGATCGGAGAGCTTCCCACCTGCGATTTGCCTGCGCCTTCTAAACGCCCTGAAACAAGGTGAGAGGGGTGGAGATGGGGGCAATAAGAAGGCGCAGGCAAATCGCAGGCCGGAGCTCTCCGATCGCCCTGGAGACTCGGTGACCCGAGCTGCCGTTCTCCCCTCAACCACCGCACCGATTCTTCGCTCTCGGTTATCCTTTGGGCTTTCGCGTTTAAAGCTCTCGGCTTTAGCTTTTCGCTATCCTAACTAAATACAGCCTATACAAATCTATGTTTGCTTTCAGGTACTGCATATTATAACTACGTACGCAGTTGTAATGTCACAGTTCGAAGCTGTCCTCATCCAATAATTCTTCGAAATCCTGGAGGTGCTTTCGTAATTTATTCAGGGTAGACGGATTTCCTAATTTCAATAAGATTGTATATAAATTTTGTGAATATTTTTATTTTGTCCAGGTTATAGTTGGTACCTCGCTCCCCACGCTGAGTTCTTTTCAACTGATCAGCCAGATGGACGTTCCCTCTTGGTCAGGTGGTCTCACAGTGATATTTTCTGATGTGTCGTTCACCCAAAGGGGTGTTAATGAGACCGAGCGGGTGCGAGATAGCGTTATATGTACCTTTTCGTATGTGCCAACTAAGTATGAGCCATGCCTTACAAGGTGCGATCATATTTCTGGTGGGTATGGTTGTGCGTTGTGCTTACAGGACACCCGCATCGCACTGGGCACGCCAACCCGCTTATCAGCCGTGTAAAGGGCCAGAGGCCTACCCCGAGCGGAACAACCGCAAATTTCTGTGTTTGACTATCAAATAAAATATTTCAGTCGCTTTACAAAACATTTCATTTAAGATAAATTTATTTTGAAGGGAAGTGTAACGGGGAAACAATTTCGTCTGTTGGAGAGTTTATCTAGAAAAATATTTTCTCTTAAAAATTATTTTCTTTCTCATCATTTTACCGGTTATTTGGAAGTAATGAGAAGGTGTTTTTTGTAACAATCTTAGTCCTTTAGGCTTTTGGGTCATCTCTTGGAGGTATAGAAATGGGACGACATATTCCGTCAAAGAGCCGAATGAAATCTGCAAACACGATCATGTTACCATCTAATGCAAAACATTTTTGTTTTCAAATCATTTTACTTCTTTCTGTTATTTCTAGTGTATCATACCCGAGTTTTTTTCACTTTGGAATGCTTACTTGTGCCGTAGTCGCAGTTGTGTTTCAGCCTGAGGCAGTCGTTGTCAAACGTCATGAGGAGGCGTCGAGGGCGATCCACAGCGCAGACTGGCATGAGGTTAAAGCCACACACAGACGGGCAGTTGTAAGGTTGGCTCTCACAGGTCAGGGCCACTGCGGAGGCAATTACCTTGTGTAAAAAGGGGAAGAAAAGTGCTGGCGTTGCCCCTATCTTGTGATCACATCTCTTAATTGGTGGAGGAGAGAAGTTATCATCTTGGGATAAACACTCATTATTCAGTATTCACACACCTACCTAGTACCAAGCAAACGGCTGTTGAAAAGGTAAACGATTTCATGTTTTCTTGAGAGTGGGGCAGGCCAGTCTGGGAAGTTTTCAGTTTGCAGACTTTATTATATAGCGGCTCAAGTCCTGTTCGAGACAGGAAGACAGTCAAAATGCTTGTATCTTGCGCTCTTTCCTTTCCTTTTCGTTTCCGGTGATAGGCCTTTCAAGGGTAAAATTAAATGTGTCGTCGACACTGAAAAAAAAATATACTGTGGTGCTAAGGACAGGCGTGTTGCTGGCGATTGTCGTAGGTGGTTGACGTTGGACCAATGACAGAAGTCGTTAGACCAAGGACAGTATGTCGCTGCCCGAGACGAAAGATGGGGCTTCCATATCTGCCATCACTTCCGGGTCTCCACTAACTGTCTTGCCTACACTGTAAATCTGGGGTCTCCAGCACGACCCAGGTTTCTGTGTAACTTAGAGCGCACAGTTACTGGACACCTTGTGTTTTTGCCACCCTTTCCCTGCAAAGAGTCTAGGCCCAGCCTCGGTCCGGTGTCCTGTGATTAGACACCCCTTG
>NW_026267147.1:1450930-1459463 GCF_000697945.3 Frankliniella occidentalis
TGCATAGCTATGGCTGCATGAAATCCTGCAAGTCTTATGCACAACAGAATGCATAAGGATTTAGTAAATTCACAATTCTGTGGCCCGCAGTCGCGCGCTCTCCCCCGTCGGGTAGGTGTTCAAACGGGCATAAATGTTTGGCACAAGGTGACAAACCGTCGCCCACTGACATTATGTCGGTGAGTGCCTAGCTTCCGCTGGCTCCCGCCAATGCGACTTTTGTTGGCCCGCTATGAAATTGAAATGCCGATTTGATTCGGGACCTCGTATACTACATAAATAAGTAAAATTTTCCCAAACACTGTATTGAAATCAACGACAAGTGCGGAAGTACATACGTATTTCAACTAACTACAAGAATGGCCTACTCTAAAGACACATGTCACTACCACAATGACGCGTCCGGTATATAGAACCAACGACATAACCCAAGAACAGGCTCCAAGAACGCATGTGCTTGAAGCCGATCCAAGAGCAAAATGTTCTTGGGGTGTTACAGCTGTCCTTAGCACCACAGTATTTTTCTCAGTGAGGGTGACTTGTTCTGTGTCTTCGTGTGTGTGTGTGTGTGTGTGTGTGTGTGTGTGAGTGTGAGTGAGTGTGAGTGTGAGTGTTATTGGTATTTTTTGTATGAGTGGGCTTTGGATTTGGTGAAGGGATGAAGGTGCCGTTGTCAGTGAGCGTTTAGTGGAGAATTTATTCACAACTTATTCAACATTAAAGTAGACAAACATTTCAGTCTCAAAGTGCAGAAAAAACAGCGGTTTTCCAATTAATAGCTCTAAAAATTGCCCCATTTAAGTAACAGACGCAAGTATTTGGTATGTAGTGTAGTTGTTGACTCCGTGAAATTCGATGCTGCAGACACCGGTACTAGGCTGCATCTAAAATTATCAGCAGAAAATTTCTTCGAATTAGTTTCATCGGGGAACGATGTGCCATAGTACTGCACACACAATACTCACCGCTCCTGGAGTCATCATAAGGATATGGTTTCCCTTCTTGCGCTCCTGGTCAAATGCCCGGCACGCGTACACCGTCTCACCATTAGCAGATACTCCAGCTGCTGCTGCACCTACGGGAACCTTTCCCTTGGCTCCAGGAAGCCATCGCACGTTCTTCTCTTCTGCAATGGCAATCTGTAGCGAGGAAGTGGTAGGCCTACATTAAGTCCCATTATTATGTTATGTACTTCGTTGTATTATTGTACAGATATTTTTTTAAAATGTGAAGGCCAGAAATGAGCGCCGATGAGCACGAAAAAAAGACTTTGTCGTGGGGCTCCTGTTTGGTAGGCTAAATCCGATGGCTGGAATTAATCCGATATGCAAAACCAGGAGTTGGTTTTCACGACCGGACACTTGTACGAATAGAACCAAGCTGAAGTTTGTTATATTCGTACTATTGTCCGGTCGTGACAACCAACTCCTTGTTTGTGTGTGTCGGATTCTCGATTCCGCACGAAAAAAAAGCATTAGCTGTCGCAACCTACCATCAGTGTCAGAGCTAATATGTTCGCTAGTATGTGCAAAACGAACATTCTTCGCTAACTCAGCAAACTAATTCGTCGCGGCAGCGAACATATTTCAGTAGCTGTCGCAACCAACTACATATTTACTCTCAGAACGAATCACAGCGTCAGCTTTACGATCGTCGACTCTAGCTAATTTAGAGTTGTTGTTATAACTTACGCCTGCTCGCCTATGAGAGCTGAAGACGACTATCGCAGGGAATGTGATTAGCTTACATTTGATTTCGGCGCGTTCCACCTGACTGACTATATTCCTTTCATACGTGATCGCGCACGGGTGGCGCAGTGCCTCCGAGTTCGACTGGTAGCAGGACGAACGTGGGTTCGACTGCCGCTTGAGTCGCAGCTAAAATATCAGAACGATTCCAGTAATAATCAAAGGTGGCCACAAAAATCGTGAAAAAGTTGGAAATTGCCATTAGAATGTGTACTTTCAAATGAAAGTATGTATTAAAAAAAATATTTTTCACTGGTGCCGCACTGAAAAAATTATTTGTCACGATGACGAAAATGCCATTGCTAATTTTTAGTACAGAGGTATGTCGTCAAATCAATGAGTTTTTCATCACGGTGACGAGAAAACCCCTATTATGTGACAAAAAACCCATGACGACCCCTGTACTAAAAATTAGCCATGGTATTTTCGTCAGCATGACAAAGAATTTTTACAGTGCGCATTAGTTGTCCCAACTACAGTGCTTTCGGCTCTCGTCTCGTGACGATCACGCATCAACTGTCATTGCTAAAATGTTCGTTGTGCGCATACCGGCGAGCATATAAGATGTCCAAACTAACCCTTTTTCCGTGCGGCTGTCGAATTTAGCCTACATAACAGAGTTGAACCTCACGACAATGTCTTTTTTTGTCGTTGTTACAACACTACGTGGTCGGGGGAAACCAGAAGGGGGTGGAGGTGGGGGGCCAAGTTAGTTTACTTAGTTCGCGAAAACCTATGACCATTATTCCATAAAACTGTTATCATTCATTTCGGAGACTTATGTTGTCAACATTATAAATTGCTCTATTTACTAATGAAGCCCCCCCCCCCTTATTTTCCCTCACGAGGAAATAAAACGCTCTTTCATTCTGTCGCAAATTTTGACAAAGTTAGGTAAGTTTTTTGATGATCTGAATGCCATTTTGTATGCAACTATGTACTGAAATTTATTTCGCATCCCTCTGTAAATTTCCGACTTTCGTTTTTTGCCAATTTCTTTACTATTTTGCCACAGGTGCCCTACCTTTCTTTGGTAATCCTGATGTTTATTTTGTAAGGGAAAAAGTAGTAATTGTCTAACCCCACCCCAGGTCACGTGGTTGACCACGACCCCAGCTTATAACTATAAGTTTTGTTGACAGTAAACGTACCTCAAAAGTCTCGTCGTTCATTGATTTTCCGTCAACAACCGCGTAAGCTATCCAGTTTCCACCGTACCTCGTGACGGTTGCAGGGATGATTGCGTTCTTATGGAAGATGCGTCCCACGTAGTGTGGGTAGTCATTGTTGTTTATTCTCTGAAATCCGCCTTTCAAGGCATCTCGTGGCAAATTCGGACTGCGTGACATTAGCTCCCACCGTATACCTTGACAGAGAGGCTCAATATTATCAAGTCTAAGTTAACTTTCGTATCGTATTTTTTTAGATATCTACCGGCTGACGATATGGCTTCTAGAATTTGATTAATCCATTCCGTATACGCGTCGACTCTGGTAAATGCAGAGTAGGAAAGCTTCTGAGTGACGCCAACGGAGACAATACCTTGTAAGTACCATAAACCATTGTGTTCGAAAGCCAGTCCTCCACCACTGTCACCGGGGGCTACGGAGGCTCCTGCAAGAATAACATTTTAAAATTAACAACTAATGTACTGGGTGTCCCGGCTGCCAGTATGCCAGTATGGCGGGTTGCCTACGCGCTGACTCGAAGGCGCTGTCGGGAACGCGCAGGATTTCACGCACCCCCGCGGTTCCACGGGTAGGCTCGCGGTTCCGCGGGGATGCGCGAAATCCTGCGCGCTCTCGACAGCGCCAGCGAGCCTGTGCCTATGCAACCCACCATACTGGCATGTAAGAGCCGGGACACCCGGTAGTTTATGCAAAACTACAGTTTTCTGATTCACCTAATTTTTGGTCTCCTTTCTGTAATAATTGCTCGCAACTTACCATCTATGTGTCCCGCACAAAACTTGTCGTAATTTAAAAACGGAAGGAAGTCTGCTGGAACAGCATCCACACACTCGTTGAATGGGATGTATGGCAGCTCGGCAGACTGCAGGAATGGACTCGGCTTTTTTTCCGCAGTTTGGCCCCATCCAACTACCTGTATTTTGAAAGGTAAACAATATTTTTACTCTGCAAATAGTTAGTCGAAAGTTCGCCGTCTCGGATTGTGGGTTGGCGGACATATTAATTTCAACGATCTACTTTACTGTAGAGTGAACTCAAATTATTACCTTGCCAACGTCACCCTTCTTTAGGCTGGCAAGTTTATTTCCCTGCCAATCAAGACAAATGGGCAGAATATAAGCGTTGACGGTAACTGGCGACGCAAGCTCCAGCAGGGCGATGTCATCTGCATAGTTGCGTCTTCGGCCACGAAAGTGCGGGTGAGGATAGATCTTCGAAACCTGTATAGTTGTAAAACACATTCAATATTTTGTCATAACACTGATAATAATAATTTTTTGAGTCATAACACTGTAGAGCAATGTTTAGAGGCAGCTTTAAAGGTGTCAATGATTTTAGTGCTCTCACAGAGACACAAAAACCTCCGCATGCACACTGTAAAAAGTTTTCGTGATTTTACGGAAAAAAAAGTGTTACGAAATGCTTCGTAAAAAATAATTTACGGAAATATTCCGTTAGTGCCAATTTACAAAACTGCTCAAACTGCCCCAACGATAACAAATTCAATTGAATGGCTCCAAAAGATAACCGGATTGTCTTAAATAACCAATTTGGACACTCAGTGCAATCTGCAGGTAAAAGAGTAGGCTTTACCATAAATCTTGGTTTGCAACGAAATGTGCGTGTTTTGTACCTCTAAATAAGCTAGTTGTAGAGTGAACCACGTTTTACTTTTACCAGATGTTGCGGTTAAATAATATTTAACTCCTTGCCAATCCGATGGTTGACAGCAAACTTTGTCAAACATCTCAGAAAATAAGTCAGGGTGGTATTGGCTTCTTGCATAGTTTGAGTCAGGTCACTGCGATTGTTATATATACTCGTGAAACACACTAAATCATTATGCACTTTGTTGTGCATAAGATGTGCAGGATTTCATGCAGCCATAACATTATGCACAATTTTATGCATAACCATGTACAGTGTGTGCATAATTATTCACATTTTGTACACAATTATGCATAAAAATTTGCTCATACTTATGGCTGCATGAAATCCTGCAAGTTCATACACAACAAAATGCATAAGGGTTTAGTGTGAACTTGATGGTGGACCAATTTGCCCCAGGGTCCAATGACTCTCCCCTAGTACTTACTTACCGAGCGCTTCTGAGACTCTTCAACTTTAGCCTCCCAATCCCGCAGGGCGCTCCCCACGGAAACTTTCATGTCCTTTGCGTCGACCAGCTTATTGTCCACAAACACGCAATGTGCGGCTACAAATAATACACAATGCGTATGAAAAACTCTGCAACAAGTAGTTTAGTATTCATTAATTCACCCTGCCCTTACCTGTCATGACTAAGCGTGGATGAATCAGTGAACCTCCACAAAATTGTGCCATATTTTGCGACTCAAGGTAAAGGCCGACATGCCACGGAAATTCGCTGACAGTTGCGTTTTTGCCATTGATAACGAAAGCACTCCCCTTCGCTGAAGAAATACCACACTCTGTATGACAATGGAAATTAATTTGATATTAGTTTTGCGATATGACAGGTACAACTGTTGACCGCGCAAATTTGACTCCTGTAACTGCGAAAATAATATTTAGCGCACTTTGATACGTGATTAAGATTTATGGTAGTATGTTTCTATTTGTTTCTTCATTTCTTTCCTAAAACATTGCCAGTTGCACGCCAACTATTGTACACACTCACTGGATTTGATTCTTTCATTTGAACCGATTTGAACAAGTTTTTTGTATAATCAAATTTTTTTGCACATCTTTCAGCACGTTTGTGCATTCATTTGAAAGAAATCAGGCAGTTTTGCGCTTAAATTTGTCTTATACAAAACGTGGGTTGAATTTAGCACGGGCAAGCGTAGCCACGCCACAAAAAACCTGCACATAGTTAACGTTAACGTGAAGTATTCCCAGTGAGAAATGCCTGTCGAAACGATGTCGTTTCGACGTCGATTCGACCAGTTTTCCATCGTTTCGATGTCGTTTCGACGTCGATTCGACTTGTCATTTCTCACTGGGATTGTAGTATACTATAGTCTTTGAGACGGCACAAATCACAACGAGCAGTTCTTGTTAATACTTAGTGCTCTTAAAGTTGGTCCAAATCACAATCCAATGGCGTTTACCTCAATGTCATTTAAATGTTTTTATACCCTTCTAAGATTTTCTGCTGAAGAAAACGATCTTTCTCGTTCGTGCGCCTGTGCTTTAGGCATCCCATTCGACCGGGTGGTGGAGGGCATCCAGTTCCTGCGACTTGGGATTTCCGCGTGACGTCAAAGATGTTATAGCTAGGGACAACCGTACGGCAACGTAAGAGGCAAGCAAGGTGAATGATGAATTCTGGTCTAACAATGAAGCGCACCCAGTGCCTTTCGAAACTGCTTCTGTTCCGTAAATCTGAAATTCTAAGCCTAAATAATTTGTTCATTGATGTTTTTATTTTTGACCTGTGATGGCTTGCATTGCAGCTCTGTTCATGAGCAGATGAGTGCACGTTTTCTGCCCCTGCTATCTTTTCGAAGAATGCTGATAATGCAAGCCCCCCCCCCCCTTGTTCTCTCTATTATTTACGACCTTGACAGCTGATAGTTAACTGAACACTAACAAGCAAAAACATTTTTGAACTAAGACAAAACTGTCACATAATTAAGCCTGACAACATATACTAAGGAAGGACTGCACAAACAGGAGGACAGGAAGCAGTCCACTTGCTTACAGAAATTTCTTCGTCCAGTCGTGGCCATGTCCCAAACACTCACCTACCTTTCGGTAACTCGACGGCAGCTGTGAGGTACGCCGCCAGAATGGTACCGGCCAAAAATTCCAGCGTCCACATAGTGCACTGCTTGGCCTGTGTGCGACACAGCTGTGGATGGAACAAAGACGCGCTCACATGTGCTTGTTTTCTCTGCGGTGGCGTGCGCAACCTCTCGCAGCGGCGGTATCTTGGAGACTGCGATCCACGACCCGCCGTACATCCAATAGGCAGCAATCAAAAGCAAACAGTTTTGCTTGAGTTTTGCAAACCGGTTTTTCCGGGATTACCTGCTGGAGTCTCTCTGAGCCCCCCTCCATTTTTCTCCACCCTCTTGTATTCCTCTTCCAGTGCCTTCCCCCTGCCCCGCTCACTCCATAATTTTCCAGGAAATTTGCAAATGAATAAATTATTCACTACTCTTCGTTTATCTACACCCATTACAAATAGAGGTGTGCAGCAGTGTAGCTCCGAAACACTTGTGTCACGTGTCACACGTCATGTCAGGCACAAAAGAGTGCGTAACGTTCTGGCAATCGTGTCACACTCATAAAAAGTGTGTGATCGGTGATATTCGTGAAATGCTTGACGTGACATGCTTGTGACGTCTATCTCTCACATTTGTGTTCGTGGCTGCTATACACACTCTCCTGACAGCCATTTTGGCGCATATTTTCAAGTTATTGGATGTCACACGCTTCCGTGGCGTCGTTGATGGGTCTGGTAGTTCCCACGTGTTGCCATTGACGTCCTGTATGTATTGCTGGCGGTTCCTGCAGGGTAGGCCACCTTAAAGTCCTGTGGGTTGTTTGCATGTCGTCAAAACATGTTCATCGCTCTGTGTCCGTCTGTCCGTTAGACCGCGATAAAAGACCAGTCGCCGCTGTCGCCTTGGGTTTCCAGTTCATAAAGAGCACGGGGCTGTAGGCTGCACGTCTCTACTCTGCCCTGTCGCCTTTGGTTCAGTATTGTAGTATGGCAGAAGTAGATATTCGTGTTGTTGTTTCCTGTTTCCTTGGTTCGTACTAAGTCCAGCTAGCACTGCAACTGCCAGTTCAAGACATATGTTTGACGCTTGTAATTCTTGAAGTTTAGCACATGCACTTTCCATAAGAAACAAAAAGTGACATCCATTTTGTCAGTATACAAATTTCCAAGCAGTACTCTTGAACAAGCAGTGGGTGTGTGCTTTTATGCCTTTCCTTTCCTATATAATTTTGTAACCGACTCAAGGTCACTGCTTATTCTGTGCCTGTCTTACTCTCAGTTGCAATGTGTTTGTGTGGTGGAGACGGGACGCGATCAAGTCATTGCCCTCCCATACTCTGCTCCCCAGACACGGTGTGTGCAGCGGAAATTGGTGGCACACTGAGGCAGTTTAATAGTGATTGTGAGCGGCTGATGTTCAACTGTGTCCACCATACACGTTAGTATTTGAAATTATTTTCTCGTACAATCAACTCTTCGATTGCTTGGCACTGTGTGCAATATATTGTATTATATAGGCTATACGCGCCTATGGTTTGGAATCTGCCCGCCGCCTGGATCACCACAGTAAATGCTCTGTTGAAGCGTAAATTATTTTGTGACAATTAAAAATACGATTTTTCAGTTAACGGGTATCAAGTGTTTTAATTTAGCCTTTTTTAAAGACTTTGGTGAGCACAGTAACTACGCTCGGGGACAGTCCATTACTCATTGGCCCGTACTCGCCGTGAGAGTAGGCCACCAAATCGACCTGGTTACGAGGCCCCAGGCCGCCGTACGAGCAGACCACCCTTCGAGCTTGGCGTTCCCCCATGTGCGCCTCGGTGGTAGGCAACTCATCGTACTCGAGCTTAGCCGACAAATCTTCCAATCGAAGAAATACA
>NW_026267147.1:1459585-1466723 GCF_000697945.3 Frankliniella occidentalis
TTATCAAAAACAACCAATCAACACATTTTATGCAAGATATAGCAAATTTAGCTCTCAATTTTTAATTTATTTTGAAAAGAAGAACTCACAAAAATTTGGGTTTGTCGAGACACAGCTTTAAGCTTAACTTATTTATAATTGTTGAGTTATTTGCTATCTTCAGAATTTGCATCCCTGCTACGTTTGCGCTGATATTGTCGGTGATACTATTGTCACACCTGGATTCAACAGTATAAGGGTAGAGACTGGAGCGGGTGTTCAGGAGGGGAGGAAGGGGGGGGGGGGCGGACTGAATGCAGCCGTGCCGGCCGGCCGGCGGCTGGCTCGCGCCGCCCCGCATCCCCAGTCCGGTGCTGCGCGCGTCTGCAGGCGGACCACCTCCGTACGCGACCGCTCCATCGCTCCGCCGAGCTCAAGCTCGCGCGCATTGGCGCCAAACGCGTCCGGTACGAGAGCGAGGAGGAGGCTCTTGGGCGCCGTGCGGAGACTATGACCCGCGACCAATGCCGCGCTTGTCGCCACGAGCCCTGTCCGAGAGTCGCGCCTCACGGCGGCCTGGTGCCGTTGTTCGGAACGGTTTCCGTTCGAACGGCGTCGTCGCGGTGACTCTTTCGGAGTGCGCACGGAAGTCAGGAAGGGTAGCGGAAGTGGTGCAAGGGATGGGTGTCGTTTGAGTGCGGGCGCGCGTGCGTGCAGGAACGCTGCTAACACCCGACTCTCCCTTCTTAGTCCGACTTCGCCTTGTGGATTATTATAAGGATTTGTGTCACCATGGCGCGTCCGCGTCTCGCCATGCTTCTCGTTTTTCAAGGTTAGTATCTCTGACTGAGTTTGACTGGAAACCAGACGTTTTTGTCGCTTCTATCCTCATTATTGTCTTATGTGCAAACGCCGTACTGGCGGCGCTCTCAAAAATGACAAATAGGGCAAAGAGGCGTACGTGTTAATTAGAACCGTCGAAAACGGAACACAGTCAGCCAGGATGTTTCTCGAAGATCTGTCAGAACGAGGAACTCTGTTAATAATTCAGGGAATCTCGCCCTGGTCTAAGGCTTTTTGTAATGTTTGACGGTGACACAAAAAGCATTTCGAATGTACTATACAATACTATAGCGTGCTCCAATTTTTTTTATTAGAGCTTTGGCCAATCTGTTTCCCTCCTAGTATTCACAATAAGCAAAAAACTAAAGTGAAAAGTGTGCGCTCTTGAGGGGCATTGTATAGCGACGGTGTTGGTGCGATAATTATAACGTGGACATTTACACATTGTGACAAGCGCTTTGGCAAGCGAAAGATTTACTGCATTCTCTTTAATGTGTGGCAAAGGGAAACAATAATAGAGGGTCAATAGGGGAGGGGTGGGGATGAGTGGGAATTCAAAATATAGAACTCAAAAAAATGTAGTTTGCGCAGCACACCAGGAAGATAGTGTGAAGCAGATTTCTGTGCGTGTGTATGATGGTATAGGGGAGATGAAACTGGGGGGGGGATGGCTCACGTATCGCTTCGATACTCCTGTGTCTTTTTTGCTCACTCCTCGGTGCAATAGTGAATTTCGTGAAATTTGTAATTACTGTATGCTATATATCATCCCAATGATATAAAATCTCCCATTCTTTTTTGAATCAGTTGGTTTACTCGTCTGGTCACGTTTTAGGAGCTCGGCGCCTGAGAATACGGCCCACGCGTCCACGCGTGCTGATATAACTTCACCAACTTTTCCTATTTTCGGCTCAAGCGCTTGGTTCTTTCATCACCAAGTTCACCAGAGCCTTGCTACTGAGGGTTTTATATACTTATCGATTTACACTTCTCACAATCATATGTGGCAGTGTATTTAGCGGTGGTAAAGACAGGTAGTCGGGAGTCGCTCTGTGCGCGCTCAGGTGTGGCGGGGGCTATAAAAACATGTCCAGGAATGAGCTTTCGATCGACTTGTGACACACAATACACAAGCGCGGCCGGTGGGGTGCAACCGTGCAGAGCCTAGCAGTGACGTGGTGGGAGCGGTGGCAGCAGTCTGTCAGGGTTCGGAAAATAGTCGCAATCAGCGCAAATCAAATCAAACGCGCGGAGATTTGCAAAACACTTTTGGTGTCGGTTCCCCTCCATCACCGTTTTAACTAATAAATAAAAATGGTCCTCCCGTGTGTGGGAATGAATGACACTTCGTGCCACGCTACCGATAGGGGTTTCACCGACGAGCGAGCGGTCGGAAATCTGTTTGTCTATGCTGTCTGTTATCCTAAACGATAACATGGTCACCGGTCGGCCGTGGCGCGTCAAGGTAGCACCACCGGGCTCGGCCTCGTCGTGGCCTCGCTGGCGTGCCGGTGGGGTGTAGAGCGGAGAACTGCAGCACGCAGTCAAAACGTCAAGATCGGCCTCAGCATTAACGTGCCGCCGTCGAGGGTAGTTACTTTACTTATTGGAACTAAACACGCAAATGAACGCAATTCACGTAGTAATTATTTACGAATGACGCATCTTTTAACACTGTGCATCCGCCATTCCATGAGGAATATTGACGATGTACTGACATATTGACTGGTCTGTCTACTCGTGATGAGATACGAATGAAACCGTGAAATGATTTTAGTGATCTGGGGATGGGGAGTACGGCCTGATACTGACTATTATCTCTCACACTCTGCCCTGCCACCTCCTCGTCCCCTTTCTTCTTTTCTCCTCTTCCTGTACCTCTTCGCTTCAGTCAAACGCACCTTTCTCTTTACATGTTTTTATTTTCGTTTAAAAAATAGAAGCGTGCGTTACCAGGCAAGAACCATCGCTCAACAGTCTTTAGGCTGCTAAGCGGCTCGTAAACGTGAGAATATATTTCATCTTCGCGACTTGCTCTGCGCCGATTGGCGCGAGTAGAGATTTGTGAACAAAAAATAAAATATTATCTTTCGAACTTGATATAAGTCATTTTCTTTGCTATGGTTCGAAAATTCGCTGTGGTAACTATTATTTAGTTATAGTGCAGAGTTAGTTTCTCCACCTATGCACTTCACTGCAGTTCATTCCTTTTTAATCCCATTCATTGGATTTCGTCCTCAGAACAGTGAATGGGTTGGCTCCACCCTTCAGTGACCAGCTTCCTTTGGCAACTGTAACTCTTGGCTCCGACAACAAATAGTTAGTGACCACAGCGAATTAATCTCGGATTTAATTGTCCATCAATTTTCACCATGTTGTCACGAAATTAACAACTATCTTCTACGTTTTACAATTTATCGTTATTTTCCCTCTGTTTGGTGCTGACTGTAGAGAGTGCTTGGCCCGGAGAGGAAAGAGATTTGTATGCCCCGCTACTCAAAACAGGATAGAAGCGCGGCAGGAGGAAAATGACAAGGACTAATTCCAACAACTTATTGTAATGGCCCAGGATGTGCCAGTTCGTCATCGATTGGACAGTAATCCGTAGTGCCAAATGTTTCCCGGCGGTGTATCCTGCCCTGCCCCTTGGCCCCGCCTCACCCGCACCCACGCGCCCGTCGCGCCTGCTGTGTGCGCCAGACCAGACTCGATTGTTATCAGAACTCAGAAATCAATTGTGGACCGTCGGATCAGTTGTGGGTCAGGCGGGCAGCGCGTCGACACGCCCCTGCAGGCCGGGACGGGCGGGGAGAGTCGACACCCCTTACGGCCGTCTCTGAGGAAGAAATGCATACATTTTATGGAATAATTGTCTGCTGGAATTACTGCACTCTGCTCATGGCAAAGTATTAAAAATTGCAAGTAATGCCATGCCTGTGGTGCCGTATCAAACATCAACAAGGCACCTCTGCAAACAGGCCGTGTGCAGGCCCTGAGACGTCCCGTGTAAAATTTATCACCTTTGCACTCACATTCGGACTTCCCTGTGAGCCGCCGCTGCTGCCTATAATAGGAGGTGTATCGCAATTAATACTCACTCGGCGCATAAAAGGTCTATTAAACTCTTTAAATGTCACGGTGTGTTTGCGACCGGTATTCGCAATTAAAGCACACTTTTCATGACACGTCGGCCGACATACGTCTGATCCTCCTTAGGTCGTCTTTTTGTGGAGTGTATCGTGTAGTGATAACGATCGTCTTATTAACAGCATGTAATGGGGTTCGACATGTATTCCTTATAAATCACTGCATTGCTTTCTATGTCAAACACAACAGCATGAAAATATCCACTCTTTCAAAATGTGTGAAATGTGCTTCGAATGTTATGTTTTCACCACTGTTTTTTGTTTTGCAATGATCATCGCAATTTCTTGGCAATGAAAACGCCTTCATTGCCACTGGGTCGGCAATGAAGCACATTTTTGGTAATGAACTCCGTTTGGAAATGGGTCATTGCCAAAAATGCGCTTCATTGCCGACCCATTGGCAATGAAGGCGTTTTCATTGCCAAGAAATTGCGATGATCATTGCAAAACAAAAAACAGTGACTAGTCTTTATTCTCTCAGCTCGACGGGAAGGCGCCATCACATGTTAATCGTAGTGCAAAAATATGGGTGCGATTAGAAATGATAATAAGTTGCGTGGGACCCAGCCCCCGCACCCCGTATCTCCCCTGGAGTCTTTTACTGAGAGTAAGATCAATCGCAGACCGATAACGATGGAAATAAATAGGGACAAAGCGTAACAAGGTGGCAAATAATGCATCGATCCGCGGCAGATGTGCTGCACGGGAGCAGAAACAGTGCAACACATAGCATAGCTTCCGTGGAAGTAGAGGAGAAACGAAACAACTGCAGCAACTCCCTTTTCAGCAGCGAAAGTAGTTCTTCTGCACTGCTATAAACATTTCATTACATATTTTCATTGCATATGTTATGAAGCTATGCCTGACGAGAAGTTCTGGCGCTGTAAGGGATGAACTTTTCAGTTCTTTGATTAGTAGAAAACTGCCTGTTTTAAAAGTTCCGCCTTTGTTTTACCACATTACTACATTTCAATTGGCGTTGACACGACTTGTTTTGACATTAGCAATCTAATGGTTTCCGCGTACGCTTGCGACACTTTTCCTTTCGTACCCCGTTCCCAACTTCACGGGGGGTCTCCAAGGCGCCCCCTAGCGCCGCCCAGCCCAGCCTCAAATCAACAGGGGAATTTATTTTCGTCGTGCTCGCTCATACGCGACATACTCGTAAACACGAGCCGGATGGTTTCCATAACGCCAGCTTCCCGCCGCGTGGACGGGACCCGGGACGGGAGGTGTGCGACAGTTTGCCACGGGGCTGCCGCCTCGGCTGCCGCGCGTCCCAGGGGGCGGTCGCGGCCGTGATCGCCATTACGTTGTCAGTGCAGCAGCCCAACACTGTCACCGGCAACGAGCTGTCTACGAGCTGTTTGGAGTGCTGGACGGTCATCCTTCCCCTACCCCCCACTCCTCGGGTGTGTAGAGATAGACGAACAAGTGATGTGGAGACGCAGTGTTGAGTTTTCCCGCCCTCACGACCCGACCGTTCACGCCTGTGCCACGGCAAAGGCCTAAAAATAAGCGAATCGATAAACTATTATCTGATGCTGCATCTGCGAAAGGAAACTAGGCGTCCCATTTTCTTTTCGGTACGAAAGTCTTTGAAAACGAAACTGTTGTGAAAGAGTGGCGGCAAAGTAAGTGCTTGTGGTCGCAGTTCTATGTGTGAGCAGACTAAGCAGGCCCCGTCCCTCTGTGCCTCACCTCCTTCATTCTTTTGTGAATGAATCCACACGCAAGCCAAGTTGGTGTAAATTGATCGCGGGTTGTCTGAGGTATCTAAGAGACTTCCTCTGCTATCAGAGCAGGGCTTGTCACAGTTCCCTTCCCCAGAGGCCCCAGGCCCCTTCGCCCCTCCTCTCTTTTTGTCTTTGGGTGGCTGGGTGACTGAGTGGTCAGAGGCGCTTCGACGACTCGCGCCCGGGTCATTTCATCATAATTAAGTAGGGAGACGACTGCTCTCTTATCGACAGGTTGAGGGAAATCCGCGTGGAGACATCGTATCTATTTAACGTAAATTGATCAGATACGTGGAAGTTTATTTATGGAATTTAAAGAAATGTAATCTGAACACGTCATCAATTCGAGGGATCTTGCGAATATCTAACACATTCTCAAATTCGAAGCAATCGTTCGATTGTTTGTGTTGTGCCACATTTGTTTTATTTGCTGATTAGATTCGCATTGAACTCGTATCCGATGCGCTTCCGTGAGATCCCCCTCAGCCAAACTCCGCATCGCCCTCACCCCACGCCGAGACGCGAAAATTAGACAGACAAGGACGGAGCGCAGGGTGGCCTGTCCGGCCAAGCCGTCCCGATGGCGATCGGAGTCCATTATGCAAATACGAAGCGAGAGCGTTCCTGTGGGCGATGTGTGTCTCCAACACATTTTGATACGCTTGATACACTTTACACAGGCCTACTCAGGCACAGGACCACCATATGTACGTGCACGCGTGTCAATGTTTTGCCCACAGCAGACTGTGACTTCGCAAACAAAAATTGGCGTCAAATGTTTTTGCCTGGCATATGGATTTTGGTTTTGTAGTTAGTTTTCTTCAGCGTGTATGGACTCTTTAGTATAAGCGCCTATGTCCGAGAGGTAAACTGCGTTCCCCGTCGCGACGCCCGGGAGCGACGCACAGAGTTGGGAGACGGCCCGTTCGGTAATCGACTCTGTCCATACTGCCGCTGGCTCCCTCGCCGACGCACCGTCCCCGTCCCGCCGAGGCAAATTGCGACGTGACGAGTCGGTAAATATTTCACCTTTTCGCCTGGATAACTCGAAAAGTCAGCAGGTCGCCTGCAAACTTGGTCACTGGTCACGCGTAATTTGCAAATAACTTCCGCTTTTAGCCGACAAACAATTATTCTCCACGGACGGGGTTCTTTGTGCTCACACAATAACACTAAGGGTGACAATTTGAGCGCGCGCAAATTGTCGGCACGGCCAGTGAGGCCAGCGTCGGACCTCTGGACTTGCCCTTTGTTCGCTCCCCTCGCGCCCGCTCGCGCCCCCGCCCCATCGTTCATCCCCCGAGCCCCCTGCCTTGATTGACAGTGATGCATTCCCCTCCCCACGCCCTAGGAGACGCGGCACGCGCCTGATTTGTCGCCTGAGGCGGGAGCCTAAGCAGCAGCAGCGACTATTCTCTTTTCAGCCGCGAGAGG
>NW_026267147.1:1466773-1470927 GCF_000697945.3 Frankliniella occidentalis
GGGGTGGTAGAGGAATACGGAAAATAGGGAGGGGGGTATTGGTTAATCGACGGGGTGAAGCGTTGTGCATTATAATATGGCAGCAGCTTGTTTGTCGGCCAGCAGCGGAGGCGTGGCTGCAATTTGTGCTCACACTGCGTCCACCGCAAGCGCAGGAGACAGAGAGACGGCGCCCTAAACGAGCAGACGGCCAGGGCCCGCGGACACGAGCGCGAGTGGGACGGGGAACTGTGTGCGACCTGTGCACATCTCGCGTTTTCCAGAGAACTTTTAACAGAAACTACATTTGTATTTTATTTTCGTATACATCATTTTTTTAAAGGGATAGTTGTAACTCTTCTGCGTTGGAGGAGGATAATTCACAACTAACTTACCGGAGCGGAAATGATTTCGAGCTGCTGCAGTGATATAGTTGTCTTCGCTTCACTTTCATGGTCCGCTGATCACAGGGTGACAGAGAAGTTGCAGTGCATCTGAATTCGTGACGCTCATGCAGTTTCCGATTTCTTCGTTTTCACGCCGGTCTCTTTTTTGCTGTCGATCGTCTCTGACAAACTCAATTACCTCCTCGTGCTAGGGTTTCAGGGTTTCCACGCGTGTGTGGGTGTACAACGCTCAACCTAAGAAAGTCATTAATTTCTTTTGTCTTGAATATCATCTGCACCTGTTGTGCGTCTATGAAGAGGTTAGTTTTACCAGTGTACATATTGTGGTCTAGGGCTGACCTGGAGATCTTTCGTTCCGGACGCACCATGTGGTGCGGTGAGAAACGCAGGCCACAGTTGAGTTTATCTGTCTGACCTTGGCCGTGGCAAGCTCTCTGGGTTCACTTTGGTTTTATCATTTTCAATAAATATTGGACAACTTCGCTACATTTGTTATAATCATTTTGTGCTGGCGAAACAACTATGGGTATAGTGTAAATTTCGTGAAAGGTTTGTGCTTGTGCTTTTCAAGCTTACTAGGTTTAAAAATATTAATTAAAATAGTGGGAAGGAGCGAAAATATTTACTGCGATATGTTATTATAATGGTAATCATGTTAAATAACAAATCAGAATTGGGGTTTAAAATGCATTCATCAATGTGCCTGGTGCTGCTATGATGCTGGACATTGGGTCAGGGACTTTTTCTGGGAACGTTTTTTACTGATTCTGTTTCTGTTCCTTCTCAATACTTTCTGAACGCACGCACCTCTCTGTGTACCCCGCTCGAGAGAGAAGGGGGAGGGGCAGCGCAGTCAGACTGAGTGTTTGCTTGTCGGGCAAAGACCCACCCGTTCGGCTATGGAGGCATCGCTAGGCGTTTCTTTTGTAAAGCACATCTCTGTACCGTCTCACCCGACCAGACCACGTACCACGTAGTTATTCACACTATTGCGAGTCAAATGTCGGGGAAGGGAAATGCACACCTAATTAAGAAACCTTGCTTTTCGGGTTTCGTTGCGTTTTGGTGTTTAGGGTTTTGGTGTGTGAAAAAAATACTTAGAGAAACGAGGTTTCTCCTGTTTGCCCTGAACAACGTCACAATATCCATACTCTGAAAATCGAACAGTGGGTCTGTCCGTTCAGCAGTTCGACCACAGCCACACTGTTGAATTTTCCGAGTGCTTCTTTTTTTCGAAGAAGAGCACTAAAATTGAATTTGTTTGTATATAATTGCTATGCACATCCTTAAGTTAGCGTAACTTATGCTCGGTAAAATGTATTATTAAGTAGTTGGAATTTTGACGTAATTTACAAGTGCTGATAAAGATTTGCATAACGTATGTGCAAAACAAGACATACAAATTATTCCGAGGGGTGCCTAACTCCATAAAAATGTGTACACCGGATTACCAAATTGTAAAGATTACCAATGATTACCAAAGATTACCTATGTATACAAGGTATGATCCACCTGTATTCTTAATCGAAACGGCCATTTTTTTGTTTCTAGAAAGATGCAACTCTTTGGTAGTTCTTGATTCTTTATCATGCAAGTTACAAATTTGCATTCTATGATTGGCCAAATCATGATTTTGTCCATGGGAGGCATGCAAAGATGCCATATTAAACATGCGCGTTGGCATTTAGGCAAGATGTGCACAAAAATTCATGTCTAAATCAACAAATTTGTCCTTTTAAAGGACCCTCACGAGTGGGAGGATTACCAGGGATTACCAGTGATTACCAGTGATTACCAAGCCTGTGTACACCTGATTACCACAGTTGGGCACCCCTCGAATTATTCAGAAGTTAATTTTTTTTTTGTTAAATTTTGGGTAGCACTCTACACACCTGCTGGAACAAGCTGACGTCAGACGTTGACGAATCTCAGGACACGACACAAGGGAGACGACTATTTGTCCCTATGAAGGGAGACAAGCCGCTGAGCGGCAGAAAGAAAAGGGCAATCGAAGCCAGGGGGCTCCTCAGCGGATCACAGGGACAAAAGCAATAAGTTATATTGACGGCGGTGCCCACCGGATGATCAGTCCCTCGTGGGAAGAAGCAGGCTTGTACGAACGGAATTCAGTCAGCGATGGCCCTATCCACGCAAACGCGTTCTCTCATCCCGGCTGCGCGCTAGGCCCTCGACCGACGGGGCGCAAAGATAGGCAACACATCGTAAAGTCGCAAGGAGACAGCGTCGCGTCGTCGCGGGCTACCGGTGATAGCAGGATCGAAGGGTGGGAAAGGGCTGCGCACCAAGTCCCAGACTTTTACACGTGAGAAGGAGACTGCTACTGAATCGGTTTCACTTGTACTTTTCAATTATTTTAATAAATTTAATTGTAAGCGCGAGCAGTTTAAAATCACAGAGTGTCGTTAAGCAAACTCGATTAGCTGGTACTTACAATTATTGGTTGACTCGGGAACTAGTTAACTAGGTTCCTCTTTTATTTACTTTGTCACCTTTTGAATCGTCATAATAAATACGCAGATCGCCTTGCACACTTTCCTCAGCTGGCGAGACTGTAATTGGCAATTGGCAAGAGTCGGAAGCGGTCGGAGTACCTACCCTGTTTGATATCAAACACGAATCTGCCTCTCCCGTTTCCTATCTCTCTCGCCCCTCCCATCTCCGTCTGTCTCTCTCCCTCTCCCTCCCTTTCCCCCTCCTTCCTCTCCGGTCGTCCCGCTCTTGTGTAGCCTGCCCACCCGCTCTCCCATCGACCCTGCTGCTCCCCGAACGCGTTATTCCCGCATACCAGCGCGTTGTGTCTTCTTTAGCGTCGTTTGACGCGAGTTTAATTTATGTCGCCGTTCTGAGGGAATGCCCGTCCCCGCGCGGCCTGGGCGGCGCTTACACAAGCAGCAGGCCTTCCCGCCGCACACGGGAGCCGCCGGCCGGCCGGGGCTAGAGCTGGGGCGGGCGACGGCTCACTCGCGGGTCCGGCCGCCACGGGCCCGCGGGCAAGATGGCTGTGCGCCGATAGCGGTGACTTAGGATACGAGCGGCGAGGGAGGTGCCGTACTATACCTCCCGGCTGACACTTTACTGTCTTTGTCCCGACGAGAGCGGGAAGGAAAAAAATAAAATCTAACGCACTGGAGTGAGTGCGCGTAGTATGCACTTCCTGTAGGCGTCGTGTAGTTATAATGTATTCCTTCCGCTCGCCATCGCTCACACCTTCTCTCTGTGCGAATGGGCTATCCTCTCTAAAGCCGGTCCGCGCCACGCTCGGATAGAGCCGTCCGGGTAAACGAATGAGACGCGTACTTACACAAACATGAGGGCTGAGGCAAACAAGCTGGAAAGTCGACGTCAAAAGCTACGAGGCATGCTGCGAATTATTCCTAATTGGGTGCAGCGTCGAGACGCGCGGCCAACTCTCTACGACAAACTGAAACAAATGCTATTTCACCCGATTACTTTGCTCAAAGTCAACTTCCAATCTAATGCCCAATTTTACGTTGAGACGTAGTAAAAGGAAAGCGTTATTCTTGACTGTCGATTTGGCAAGAATATTTTGTATCGGAGCAATGGAATTTTTCATTATTTTTACTTCATTCAAAAACACGTTCTTTTTGGGTGAAGCGTGAAGCTCCTCTCACTACTCCATTTTTTCCTGTTTACTATGGCTTACTATTGTATTATTTTTCCTATTCATACGATCACCTTGTGTTGTCCTATCACTTTACGGAATTTGATGCCACCGCTAGTTTAATT
>NW_026267147.1:1473417-1481620 GCF_000697945.3 Frankliniella occidentalis
GGGTGGAGAGAGATGGAGGGGTGGGGGAGGGGCTGGCGCGTGGCTGTAAGGGTGCTAAGGGCATCCCCGCCTTAGTGAACAGAGGATGAGTAGATGTGGTAGATGTCGGATAAAGATGCTATGTCGGTACTAAAACTTGAAGCGATCGCAGATTACCAGAACCATACAAGATGAAACTGCACAGGACCCGAGGGACATGGAGAGGAGGGTGAGAGAGTGAGGAGGGGGAAGACCAGACAGAAACCGTGGGTGGCAGATCAGAGACAAAACGCCTCGGTTAGGGAAACAAGGGGAAGCGCGACGAGTCAGTGAATCGTTGTCTGAAATAATTGGGCCCGTTTGTCAATGTGCGTCGACTTCTGGTTCGGAAGGTTCGCTGGTAATTCGCATCCACCAAAACAACCGATGACTCGACGGGTGCTCACACATTTGAACGAGCCTTAACAGGTTAGAAATGGTATAACGGCGTCATCCTTCCTACCGCACCACAGGAAAGAAAATATGAATACATTTTAAATCTTCGGAAATATTTAAAATCTGTTGAAATGTGAAAGACTTGGCTAGACACACGCCCACGCGACCTCTTCAAGCACACTTCCAGGCAGGACACTCTGCTGGGTTGTTCGGGTTCCCGTTTGGAGGTGGGAACCTGTAAGTGCGCCTTCTTCCCCGAACCTCGGGCTCGGGGCCGATTTGTACTTTCTCACATTGTTCCATAATGTAATCGCGTGGCGTGGCG
The DNA here is from genome assembly GCF_000697945.3 of Frankliniella occidentalis. Lineage (NCBI taxonomy): Eukaryota > Metazoa > Arthropoda > Insecta > Thysanoptera > Thripidae > Frankliniella > Frankliniella occidentalis. Next base: position 1,474,157 of record NW_026267147.1, read on the forward strand.
TAGTGGCACGGGGGCGGACAGGACGCTGCGCGCCCCGCCACGCCCAGCGGCCCCAACGGCGACACCTCCCCGGCGTTGGGAGGCTCGCCCATTAGTAGAGGCGCGAGGGCGTGCGAGAAGTGATACCCGATTATTAGAAACAAGTGCAGCCAGTGCTTTTATGTGGAACTGTTCACTCTGCCTCGACGGTGCCTGTAAATGCACATGCATGCACACATTACCAAACCGTAAAAATGGAAGTTGAAATTATCGTTCGCCAAAAATACATCTGGAAGTTAAAATTATCGTTCGACAAAAATACATTTCTGCAGTCTTGCCTTACTCTGTAAAAACAAGGTCCTGGTTTCTATGCAGCCAAGCATGTTTTATGAAAGAAATGCATGGGAACGTCTTGGCTTTTCCAAAACTGATTTTGAAAACCAAGACGTCATTTTTATGGGATGGACAGGACAATCTTTCCGAGAAATGTGTCTCTTTTATTTGGGCAAACTGCAATGAATGAAATACCTATATTTTTAAAATCATGAGTTTTTCGTGCTCTCCGAACGTACTGAAAGCTGTGTTGAGCAATTGCTAAGATACGATAATAACTATTTTGTGTGCGAGTGAAAGGGAGAGTAAGGAGGGAGAGGCCGCATAAGAAAGATAGAAGTGAGAGAGCAGGAGGATGGAAAGGGAGAGGGGCCGATGAAAATACGCTGTTTGGAGAAAGAAGTAGGAGGGAGGAGAGAGGGGGCCCGGGGGGAGTGGCGCTAGTGTTATATGGAACGTGGGTACAGTACTATACTCGAGAAGATTTGTGACCGTCTTGCACACGCCCTGGCCCGGCCGTCTCGAAGGCCAGCCGAGAGATGCTGTGCTTCGTTCTGGTGCGTCCTGCCTGACCCTTTGCTTGCAGGTAGGCCCGGACGAATCTGAATATGAAAACATCAGTATGCTTACTTTGGACGCTGCGGCACTGCTGTGCCGTGTCCCTCCATTTATGTTCTCGTTCACATTATTCGTCCTTTCTTCTTGAATCAGACGACCGGCAGCTCGTGTGGTTAGTCTGAGGCGATAAAAAAGTATAATTGTTGTAGAATAGGCGGCTCGCAGAGGGGGGTCGGCGCGAAAATTCTTTAGTCCGACACCCGCGTAGGGCCACGCTAGTTCGGGTTTAATAAATCTTCTGCTTGTTACAGAAAACGCGAGCGCTGCTAGTAGATATATACTAGGTGGATGACTCACGCCGCGCCTAGCGCCGCGCTTTTTCGTAGTGATACTGTACCGCATGTGTGCGTGGGGGTGGGTTGCCTACTCGCACGTACGGGCAACATTCCGTGCGCAGCGAGGATAGACGGGATAGGCAAACATGCCCGTGCATGCGGTACAGTAAAACTACGAAAGTTCGCGGCGTGAGTCAGCCACTTGGTATAAAATAGTAAGTGTTCTGGGCCGTGCACCTTAGATTGGCATACGACGTTGACTGAGAAGCGGTATTTTCTTCCTTTTCCAATAACAATATGCCAACGGATTACGTGTGGCTGTTTACTGTCTCCGAGGCCTCTCGTTTAGCAGCGCTGACTTTATGATCCGCTCCGTTGTGTCTTTGCAACTTCATCTATTTACTGCGCGCCCTGTTGTGTGCCACGAGGTCATGCGCGTTCTTTGAGAAACCCCCTGTCAGTGTAGTAACTTTACTTAGGAACTAGATTTCATCATTTCATCTTTTAGAGGGTATACGCGGTACAGTATTTAAGATACCAAAAGGGGTAAAGAGAAATTGATCGACTATTCGAATGGATGATAACCTTCAGCGCACAGTGCTCTCACTGCGCTTTGTCTAGTTCGAGGCCTGCCCCCCCCCCTCTCTGCACTGCCCCTACAGCAGTTAATTACGCGCCCGCTCTACATTATGGAAACAATTAACTCTATCGATAACCCCTATGACTCGGGAAACGTATCGGTATCGTTGCCTGTCACGAATCCACTATTGAAGTAAGAAAATTTGTATGTTGAGTAAGGTAAGAAAAGCTACAAATATACCTCTGGCACGACCTGTGTTGTCTAGCAACCCGCAAGTCAGTCAGTCTTTATGGTGACGGGCATTCTCCTCACGCCCCCTGCGTGGTTGGACGATCCCGGTCCCATCGAATCCCATTCTGTCGCATTTCTGGCTGTGCAAAACTATCCTTGACTCGTGCGCGCGGAGAGCCGTGGCCCGCGCCGGTGCCAACTTGGTTATCGCCTTCCTAAAAACTGCGCGAGCAGGCACGTACGGCTAAACGTATTGGCTTGGCGCACTGGCCGCGCGGGAGGCGCAGGGCATACTGCTCACTTGAGAACAACGATTTCACAAAATGACTTCAGGAGGTCCGTCCCCTGTCCGGATCCGAGAATTACATCAGGGCTCCATCGCGGTGCTGCTGGCTTTCTATGCCAGAAAAATGCAAAAGTAGTGTAATGCTCAATAATTTAAGCGTTAAGGTATCAGCTTGCGTATTTTGTCGAGTGTTTGGCTGAGTGCGCGCGACGTGACTAGCGGCTGACGTGTCCAGTGAGCTGAATGCTTTGATTAGGTCGTCGCAGGTGTCTCTGGTTGGGTGGGAAGGAAGGTGACAGAAACAGCAGTACAGTAGACTGTAGCATAGTGCTGGAATAAACTTCCGTGTCCACGTGGCATAGTGCTGCCCGATGAAGGTGTAAACACCTTTTCGGTTCCTGTGCCGCGCGCACCCACCGCAGAGCAGTGACTCCCCTCGCAATTCATTCCAGTGAGCTCTGTGTTTATTCCGTCGGCCATTTGATTCACTCCGTACTACCCGTTTGAAAGAGTTCGAGGAGGGCCGCCCGGCCCGCCCCCCTCGACAATTACAAGGGAATGAAGGCATCATAGCCCCCGTCGATAATTTATAGATTTTGCTGCAATCGCCTCTGATTACAATATAATGGAGGGAGCGGACTGCTCGTCTCCTTTCAGAGACAATGCACGGATGCGGCCCGGACTTCGTTAGGGGGGATGCAGGCCCATAGGCCCGGGCTCGTCCGGTGAGGTATTACAGTTGTGACAGTAACAGTAATACCAATGTGCCGGTGAGGTATTACAGTTGTGACACTCTGCCAACTCAAATGTGTACATAGTACACATTAAAGAAAGTGTACATGGCATGTATACTAACTGTTGTATGTACACTTTAAAAGATGTGTACATGGGCATGTACACATTTAATAATGTGTACATGGCCATGTACACATTAATTAAAGCATACATGCCATGTGCACTTTCTTTAATGTGTACCATGTACACATTTGAATTGACAGAGCAGTAACAGTAATACCATAACGTGCCGGTGAGGTACTACAGTTGTGACAGTAACAGTAATACCAACGTGCCGGTGAGATATTACAGTTGTGACAGTAACTGTAATACCAACGTGCCGGTGCGTCGGCGCGGTGGATAACCACCATAAGCTCCGCGACTGACATGGCACGGTGGTGTGGGCAGGTGGTTACCCGATTACAGTGCTGTTCGTTGTGCGGCGGGACAGAGGGGACGCCGTGGACGTAAAGGGGAGAGGGCAGTCGTTATCAGGTCTCGATAGTGACCATGGCGCCGGGTGGGCCAACCTAAATCAATAACCCACAATAGCTAAAAAATATGGGAAATCGAAAGGTGTTGCACAACGGTGTGTAGTATCGAGTGTTTTGGAGCACGCGCTGGTAGGGTCACCGTCATCGTAGAGAAGGAAGGCAAACTGTACTCCACATGCACGTGCACCAGCACCCAGGCCCAGGTGTGCTTTTTGTTGTTCATTGCTTGCACTGATAAACCAAGTGTTCAACTTCTCAACACTTGTAGGTGTGCAACTGAAAGTTTGAATACTTTCAAGTGTTCAATTCAGAAGTAGTACACTTGCAAGTGTTAAACTCGGTATTTGTGCACTTGTAAGTGTTTAACTCTCCTGTTGTACACTTCTCTAGATCGGGCGCTTACTGTGAGGGAAGTGTTCAACAGAGGAGTTGCACACTAACAAGTGCACAAATTCCAACACCACAAAGTGTCGAGAAAATGCACACTTGAACTTAAACGTCATTTGACGTGTAAAATTAAACACTTGTTTTACCAGTGTTGAGCTACTATAAACAAGCGCTTGGCACTTAAGAAAATCAAGTACACACAAAAATGTACGAATATCAAGAACATATTTCTTGCCTTCGTATCTTTTTCCCGGTCAATCACAGACCTCACTATCCAACCCATCGCACGTGTCGACCCAGAGAATGGGAAATACACATAAGGTTCCTAAAGCAACCGGTCTGTCCGTCCAGCCCAGCCATGTGTGTCGCGTTTAGTTTAACTCCTGTCGGCATCCGTACGATGTGTGGAACATCGCGAGAGCACTCCTCGCGCTCTGACGGCCGACAAACAACGTTTTATGAAGGGGGTGATGGGGCTGGGCGGCTGCAGGCCCCAGGTCGGTACGGGGACGATTAGAGACGCACGTCTCGGAGCTAATTCGGCTGCTTAGGAAGTGCGCCACGCGTGTACACACTCATTACATCTCTCACGCCGCCCCCTCGTCATCCCTCTGACCTCTCCCGTCCCTCCTCTGGAAACAGTGTGTTTGGAAATTATTGTTCTGTACAGGAGAAAGGGGCATGTAAGTACGAAAATTATCACCGTCAGTCTCTTACGATTCTAAATGTCTACAAAAATATTATCCTGGAAAAAATCATAAAAATACCTTTCGTCGAGCGCTTCACACTTTCCGACCCGACCGTTATCTCAATCAATCTCGTGATCGATGGCACAACGGTCGCACCGTTACTGCCGCCCTGATCCGCGATGGAGGCCCATCCGGACTTAACTGTGACGACGTATCGATGGATTAGGCGCAACTTCTGAGCTTCCGATCGCTTCGGGCCACCCAGGCTAGCCGACCTGTGCTTAAACCACTCCTTCGGCTCAGAGTGTCCCGGGCCACAGCTCCGGGCGCTAAGGACGGTGTCCGGACGGCGTCCCTCGCCGCGTGGGCCAAACACGGGCGCGACAAGGACAGGCCCGGCCCCGGCCAGTTAAAACGCACTGATCCAAGCGACGCGCCCTGCCGACGACGCCGTCCAAAAGTGAGAAGTGTTAATTGGAGAGCGTCCCCTCGGGCCAGCGTTCCGGAACCACGCTGCGCCACCAGAATGCTCAACAGCCATGGTCGTGCCAGGCGCGCAGGCGGTCCGCGCACAAAATATCTGCATCAAAATCGGTCTGCAGAAATTCGACATTTTCCCATTATTCCAAAACTTCTTCTTTTGGGAGTGTGTGCTATATGCGTACGATGGTGTCATGTAATGGAATTTATTTTGTTTCGCATAACGCGGACCTAAAGTGTCATTGAGACTCCGATGCCACCCACACACCTGTCTTACCGCTTGGGATCTGTAGCTGCAGGGCATGAGTGAAGTGTATTCTCGCTTCATTCTCGCCTGTTCGAAAGTTGGACTTCCCCCTCTTCGTCACCCCCCTCCCCACCACGGAGGTAGTGGAGAGTGTAGCCAAATCGAATGATTTACGTGTGAGCTGTCCGCTACGAGGGGCGATTATTTTTTTCTTCTAGGCGTTGAAAGGGCCATCAGGAAATAGAGTTGAGCAGGCAGCGTTATTGTAATTTACGCATTCGAAGAGGACAAACACTTCCCAAGTACTTTTGGTATTGTGGTTTGAGAAGAGCTACGTAAAACATGCCAAAGGAGCTGTTACACCCCGTTGACCGTAATTATTGGGCATATTCTCTTCCCCCCCCCCCCCCCCCCCGTCTAATGGTTCATGGACGGGAAGATCCCTATGCATATTTTTGTATAACGTGTGCATTGCTGTTACAAACACTTGCTTGTCCTCCACACTTCTTCCGTGTAAATATCTGGTTGAGGGAGAAACGATGGCGAGGAGAAAGGGGAGATGCTTTGTGGAGGTAAATAAAGACCGGCAACCGGCAACATGAAGGAAGCACTGCAGCGATGCGGTGACCTCATTAACACTTCTGAGCGGAGGGGTTGCCTCCATAATTAGACTCCATTTAACCGACCGCCTTGTCGCCCGCGGGAACCTCCCCCTCCCCCTCTCCTCCCCCCCCCCCCCCCCCCCCCCCCCCTCTCTCTCTCTCTCTCTCTCTCTCTCCCTCCCTCTCTCTCTCTCCCTCTCTCACACACACACACATACACAACATTCACCGAATGAAAATGAGCGTGTGGGCACAAAATTGGTTCCAAATTCTGGGCTGGTGGAGTTCTGTGCTGGTCCTGTTTTTGATCGCAAAAAAAATATTTTCGGAGAACATTAGGTAGCGAAATAAGAGCAGCATGCATGCGTCTGGACCCCCGCAGACCCACACAATGCGCCTTTCTTTCAGAAAAAGCATAACTTCTCGACAGTCATGTTGGCTCCCCGCTGACTGTGCTCCGGACAGTAAACTGATGCCCGCTTTATCACATTAATAATTTCGAGAATTTCATGCCATGAACAAAATCCCGCTAAATCTTTATAACGGCGGTTAACGATATTTTTACCGATTGTGTTGCAACCGCCATGATTTGGAATCACTCCGTCTGTGGTTCGCTGTAAAAAATACCTTTGCATGCGGAGTTATAAAATTCTTCGTAATCTAATCGATTTACACACAATGCTGTAAATTTGCGACTTGTGAGTCCATGAAAGAATCATGGTTTCTGTTGATCTATTTCTCTGCGCCCAGTCACAGCGCGTATAAACCAGACCATTTCGCCCCGTGACCAAATCCACGCCACTTGACTTGGCCGGCCGGCTGGACTTGTTTCATTGTTCTGTTGCGGTATGTGATAAGAAATCTGATAGTAGTGCGCCACGCCGCATTGGCCTGCTGGACAGTCGGTCGAGTCAGCGTAAAACAAAAGGTGAAAGGTGTGACTGCCTAGGTTCACCCGGTGCACCAAAATTAGGAACCACATGTTGTTCAGTCTGACCACATCCTTGTTATGTTCTCGGTCTCGGTTTTTCTTTTACTCATGATTTGTAGACCATGTTTAGTTTTTTATTTTAAATTACTACGTGGTATCGGCAAGAAAACGAACAATATGCAACTGCCCGTCCCTCCCTACCTCTCCACCACCGCCCTCTCCCATGTCGTGTGCGTTCGTCGGTCGAAATTTTCTGTTCGCGAATGAGCCCCGATTGCGATTATACTTTCTTGTCCTGCCGGACTCTGTCTCGTTGCACCGGAACGTGAGATAAGCGTTTCAGCAGACAGATCATCAGAGCAGACCGCCGCAGCGACCGATTTTCTTGGCAACTTCCCTAAAGTTTGCTGGAGAGCCGCGTGTGGCCGGTTGAAAAATATCTGCCCGGCTACCGGGGGTCCTGCCGAGCAGTGGCGTGGCGGGGCGTGCTGATCGGCCCCTCGGCCGGCCGCCTCGCATGCCGCGTGCCTGTTGGGCTCGCGAGGCGGGCCCCTCGCG
>NW_026267147.1:1481750-1496993 GCF_000697945.3 Frankliniella occidentalis
CGCCCCGCCACGCCCCGCCGCGTGCCGCCCACCCTTGTCCCGCTACCCTACGCTCTGCCCGCCTTGTTTGCGCCGCACCGAATTATTGAGTTGTACCAGAGCCAAAGTTAAGATGAAGAACTCGTCGGGCCGTGATGACAGTTATGCTGTACTTTTGTACTTTGTGGTGATAGGGGCCGATTTGACGCTGTGAAATACAGAGAAAGGCAGACTCCTTCTCCACACGCGGTCCAATAATAAACATCACTGGATTGTGCCCATGTAGGTGGCCGGTAGGTGCCATTACGTAAGACCAAAATGGCTGAGCACGTTTGATATTTTGTGAGAATATGTTTAGCCATCCCTGAAAAAAATTAGTGGGGTCAATGTCGTAACGAGCTCACATTTCGCATATTTTTCAAAGCAGAGAGAGAGTATACCTCGAGAGAGAGAGTATGGGTAAGGCGCACGTCACATCGGACCCCGCGGATATCCGCAGGCGCCCGTCTATATAAAGCGCGTCCATGCACCCGAAAACGACAGCGAGAGCCAAGGTTCACTAAGCCGTTTCCGTGATTTCCTTTGGTTTACTTTCCGAGCGTTGCGCATCTGCACATGTGTGCAGTCTCTTCTCATGCACCACGACACATTTACCTGAAAATCCACCTACTGTTGTTTGTAAACGTCCTAAACCTCTCAAAGCCGTCGGTGCGACTGAGGCGCCATCTAGCGAGTAAACAGCTCTTTCGCTGACTTACTGCTCCTCACCCCACTGCGTCGTCCGAAATAGCACCTTACAAGTGGTGACCTTCCCCTATTACAATGGCCTTGGCCGTCTTTTCAAGGCCTCTTCGAAAACGGTCGATAAGCGTGCCTCTTTATAGATAGGTGCGCACTCTTCAAAATGAATTTCAAGTAATTGATATATATATATATCATCACTTCTTCTGTAAGTTAAAAACTGCCAACATCTTTCTTCTTTTTTCTTTTCGAAAAGTGTGTAATGCGTGTTGTTCCCAACTCATGTCATTCTCTGACGCGTCCTCTCGCGCCTCGGTAAAGAAATATAGTCGCCATTTAGAATGCCAGGGTTTGTTTTTAAAATGTTGTATTTGACATCGCGTATTTCAGCAGCCCGCGAGCAGCCGTCTCGGCAGTCGTGAGCATGTTTGTTATTTTACTGTCTACGTGAATGCGTCATGTTCACACGATGATCCGCACAAAACAGCTAAAAGTTACTCTACGAAAAGGTCATTTTTATGCATATCCAGGTGTTGAATGTACACCCAGCAAACGGTTCCGTTGATTCAATGGAAAGAAAATTTGATCAAATTTTTCTCTTGACTCAATGGAGTTCTATTGATTCAAGGGAAAATTCCCACAGGGTAAAGGAAAATCGCTTAAAGTTGTGGAAAATTTCTCTCATGCTTTCCATTGGTTAAAGTTCCATTGATCCAAGGGATTCTCCGTTAATTCAATGGAACCATTTTCTGAGTGTGGTGACGTCGTGTTCCCAAAAATCAATGCGCTCTGCGCTTTCGTGAGAGGACAGAACATGCATCGCGAAATGTTAAACGTTAGACCCTGCCGTGTGGTGTCACTGCATTTGTGCAGGTGCGCGCGCGTGTGTGTGTGTGAGTGCGAGTGTGTGCGTGAGTGTGTGTGAGACTGTGTGTGTGTGAGTGCGAGTACTCCGTACGATGCGCGGCGCTGCAGCGGGGGGTCAAGTAGAGTCTTGTCCACTCGTGTTTACACACGGGGCCTGGCCGCACGGCCCGGGGGGCAGAGGGGGGGGGGTGACGTGGTGGCCAGGATTGTGCAGGGCGGACGGATCCCATTGAGAGTGGTGCGAGAGAGAGAGAGAGAGAGAGAGAGAGAGAGAGAGCGAGCGAGAGAGCGAGACCGCTTCCTCTCTCTCACCACTTCCCTGGGGCGCGGAAGACTCGCCGCCGCGGCCGCCGACACTTGTCACTATTGCAAAGGCGCGAGAGGCGCTGAGATGAGATGAGAGGCGGCTGGGTCCGCCCATGGACCGCGACCAGCAGTCTCAACATCTCATGACCACTCGATTGATCGGAAGTGTCGCCAGGCACCGACGGCACTCTGCCACTACTTTGTATGCGCGAGATGTCGTGACCTCGCAGCTCCTATAAACTCAAAGTAACACTGTAAAAAACATGTTTGTACATGTACGATATATTTTGTAATTTTCCATATACCAGGTGGCTGTTTAACCCCGCGCACTTCTGTAGTTTGACTGTACCGCACGAACGAGTGCGGGCGGGCTTGCCTATTGCCCCTGTCCACGGCGCCTTACGGGCCATGCGAGTAGACAACCCGCCCGCACTCGTGCGTGCGGTACAGTCTAACTACAGAAGTGCGCGGGGTTAATCAGCCACTTGGTGCAGAACGAGTCGTACATGTACTACAACCTGCCACTCTCGCTCGTTATTAAGTTCCAAGTCGATACGAAGGGCTAGTAAATAATTTTACAATTTCAACTGTAAATGTACGACTTCATTCATAGAAATGTTTCTTGTACCCGATACGACAATTTTTTTTATAGTGAAACAAAAAGTAATCATGTAACATAGTTTCCTCCCAAAAATCATAAAAAGGAGGCAAATACTTATCCAATGAAACAGGTTTATGTTTTATGCTTGTTTTGAGGCCGGCGCGACGCGGGGAGGGGTTGTCAGCCCCCTAGGCTGCTCACGTCCGAAAGAGGGTATCACGTACCCACCCACCTATCGAAGCGACGATCGCATGTCGTCTTCTTATGGTGACCGGGCAGCCTCCGTCGTCCCACCGGTGGTGCTTCCGAAGTGTTGGCCCTTCGTAGTGACCCACAAAGCCACTTCAAGGCTGCTGTGTGCGTTTGCCTCGCAGCAGTGCCCCTGGACTTAACAGACCCACGTAAATGACGTCCCAGGCCGGGTCAGTTATGCGCTGTTCTCAGGGTGAAACGGTTAGGCGCTTGCGCGCGGCCGGGCGGGCTCACAGGCAGGACCCGCGCCACAGGACCCCCTCCGAGCGCGCAGGGGAGGGGCGATGGGTTTTGTGGGATCCGTATTGGACTGTAAAGGCGGTTCTCTTTCTACCTGAACATATGATGACTGCGCGCTCAGGCGCCGGCCAGGAGGGGGAGACAAAATTCCTTTGTTGGTGTGTGTGTGTGTCCGTACGTGCGTGTGCGCGCGCGTGTGTGTGTATGTGGAGAGAAACTGGGAGTCGGTGTATACGCGTTTGCTTATGTGTGTTGATAGAGAGAAAGAGATATGGAGAGGGGGGGGGGATGGGTTGGGGCGACTCTGACAGGGTGTTTGAGCGTGAGAGTGAGTGAGAGGGAGAATGTGTGTCGTGCCCGTGTCTGTCTTCTTCGTCTGGCGCTAACCGGCAGACAGAGAATGATTTTACGCCACCTCTGTGACAAGGCTCGCGTTTGCGACAAAATCCACCCGAGACGGGCTGGTGAAAGATTATCATCCACACACATTGACGACTTGCCGTTCCTTATTTCTGCAGAATAATAAAGGCGGCGACATTCTTTTGCGTCGGGGCGGACAACGACTCGTTGTTTTGCCTCTCCTCCCATTGGGTCTCTGGTCGACATAGAAAAAATTGTATCCATGTTTAGGAAAAGGCGAAAGTGCAGCCACTGTAATGTTGTAATCCATACCTCGTCTCCCCTTTAGTGTGGCAAGTCGTTTAGAGAGTCTCCCTGCGCCCTCTGGACCTCGGACCCTTTTTGACCCTCTTGTTTACCCCAGCCCTTCACACAGTTTGCTGCGCGTACCGCTGTTCTGTAGGTGTCAAGTTTCCGGTCTTCTGAACGCGCGCCGCCGCCGCGTGCCGCCAAAGCCTTTGTAGGTGCGTCGGGGAGTTTGTAAAAGCCCCGTATAACGGCGCCCTGTCCCGTCACACTCCTCTTGCACTCGCTTCTGCCAAAATAGTTTATTGGTTCAAACGAAGGGCGCAACCATTTCTAAATTCAAAGGACTGCAACTGACACATCAGTAACTGAAAAAAGTTTACCGTTTTATTTCAAATATTTGGGAGTCTCATTGGTTTTCGTAGGTCCATTATCCGCTCTGTGCAAAATTGCCAATTTTCTTCTCTTTTTTTTGCCATTATTAGTGGATAATGACGCGTCGGTGACGGGTGTGAGACCAGACCACCCGCCTGACCCGTTCGGCCCGTTCTCTATCGCCCGGCGCCTTCCGCCCCGCACACCTTGCGCGCTGCTATCCGCCGAGGTGCGGCCGCGCTCGCCGCGAATTTTGCGACGTGTCCAATTAATGACGCCCGGCCCGTTTTGTCGCGAAATAAATTGCGGCGCGGCGGTTTGTTTGGGGCCGGGCGCGCCGTTTATCGCCTCCCGCGAGCCTGTCTGTGCGACGCAGTCGATGAGCGGCATGAAGTTATGAGGGTTTATTTTGAGGCGCTGCCATGGAGAAACGCTAATCCCACGGGCGGGTTCTCTTCTATGGGCGGTGCGTGTGATGCACAGGGGACGTAGAGGTGGGGCTGTGTGTGTGTGTTCGTGTCGTATGTTTATATAAATGTGTATATTGAATACTGTTAAAATTGTTGAAGGTGATAATAAAAATACCATCTAATTGTGCAACCAAAACGATGCCTTCACAACTAACTAATGGGGGTGGGTAGGTGGTACACCCAGAAAAGTATGTTCTTGATTTCTCCATGGACTTGAATTTTTGAGTAGAATTGTTCTTGATTTGAGCCAAAATACTTGGTATAAGAACAATTTTGTTCTTATACCAAGTATTTTGGCTCAAATCAAGAACAATTCTACTCAAAAATTCAAGTCCATGGAGAAATCAAGAACATACTTTTCTGGGTGTAGCTGTTTCCTTGACTAAATCGCTATCATTTCCCTGTCGCAGGTCTCCTCCTTCTCCTGGCTGCTTGCAGTGTCTACAGCTCCGCGGGGCACAAGTGGAACCCGGAACACAGGTAAAATTGCTCAACGAATTGATTTATTTTTTCGTAAAATCAGGAAATGTTTGGGTGGGTAGACTTCGCGTGCAAATCTAGCCCAGCAGCTCCCAAAGCCGGTTGCGGCGCGTCCATGCGGGACTTTTGCCGATGAAATATTAAACACAAAAGTGACGCGGTCACATTTTTATAAAGCCGCGCCACATGGACTTTTTTACGCTTGTAAAACAAACGTGATATCAAGCCTTTTAAGGGCAATAAAGATCCAAAAGCATTACAATTTATGAATTCCATTAAAAAAAATTGTTCTATGGGCTAAAATTAGAGTCTAAACCCTACCACTCTTCGCAAAATTCCGCTTCAAACAAGGTTTATGATGGGGTTCTGTTTTTGTTTTAATGCATAAATTTAGTGGATTCCTTGTACTTTTTGACTTGCCTTCCATTTGCTGGTCGTTTGTCAGAAACCTATTTTTACATGTCACATGTAAGCTCGTTTAATGCAGAATTTTCCGGTACGAATGCGACGTTGTATACCGAAATGAGATAGGTTTTCATCATACAGAAACTATCGGAAAAACTGAAAAAATGAACTCTAATACCTCTAAAAAGGGATAATAACCCCAGGATATAGGTACGGTACACCTTTCTTTTCACCGCATAAGCGTTCCCTACAGGCAGCGACTAGAATGCACAATAAAAAAAGCCAGCGTAAAAACGTAAATTTTAGAGTAAGTTAGCAGAGCTTTTGAATGTTGCAGCTTTTGACGCAAAGAAAATGTGAAATTCCTTATCAAATTGTAAAGTTTTTTCTACCAGGGTTTTTCCATGTCACTTACAGAAATTTAGCTCTGCAGGTGATAGGAGAGACGCGTCTTATAGAGTCAAGAGAAATAATAAATTGCACCAGTGTGCGCTGCAGTCTGCTCTGTGCTGACTTTTGCTGTGTAGAGAAGGACACACCTGGCAGGTACAGCGGCGCTGATGCCGCTGCTGGCGCTGGAATCGCGCGCCGCAGCAGGCAGCAAATAAAGATCTCAGGTCGCATATCTCATGGGATCGGTGCGGGAGATTAGCAGCGCGCGTGTGTGGGGGACAGGGGTGTGTGCATGTACGGGCAAGGGAGAGCCACTGCCATACGCGCTGGACCAACAGCTTCAACAAAAAGAACAGTACATCGAAAGGGATTACTTTTTCTGCGTTATTTTTGAATTATTTCTCGTAGTAGATCGTGTGATAAAAATCAAGACAGATGGAGAGATGAGCGCAAGAGAATGGAGGAAAAGGGGGGTGCGGGGTCATATAGCAATCGGGTGCCAGTGAAAGGTCGACGATTATAGTGCCGATCTGATCCGGGCCAAGCTTTTAGCATTTTACCGCTACGGGTGTTTTACGATTCTTGCTTGCGAAACCACTGATCAATACAGATGGGGGTTAAAAAAAAACAACAAAATACCCTCGGAGTGTTCAATGCCAATCATAAGTGGAGCCGGCCAATAAAAGTTCGGAACGCGTGAAAGACGATCCACAAATCAAATATCTCTTCAAATAGGTCGGTAGGGTTTTCTTTTCTTTTGATTATGTTTTCGGTGATAGTCATGTATTGGAAGTTAAAACTACGGCCGTGGATAGTGGCTGAATGAATACTTTGTAAAATCAATTACACGCGGAATCTGCCTACCCATCTTGCCAAGAAGTGAACGTGTTTCATGTATGTTGTTTTTTTGTCACCTGAGCCCCACCAGTGTGACTGGCTGTTTGTCCGACTCAAGTGTGCAATATTTGCACACCAACGTGTGCAAGTTGTGATTTTGCACATTACATGGTGTTTAACTCAAGTTGCACACTTGTGTGGTGTGCAAATTTTAGACGTTTTGTAAACGTTTAAATTCTGCACACTTGGACGTACACAGTTCTATGCTGTTAATAGGGAACCATATGGTGTGCAGCTGCTATACGTTTCGGAAGTGTCGAAAGTTTAAACACCAATTGACGTATAACATAGTTAGACACCACAAAGTGTCGAGAAAATGCACACTTGAACTTAGACGTCAATTGACGTGCAAAATTAAACACTTGTTTTACCAGTGCAGCATCACCATAATAAACTGTCTCAGCGCGTTTCACGCTCCGTACCGCGCTATGACAATTGACCCGAAGTAATGGCCTCTTTGCAGACGACTTATTAGGGTTTTAACTAGTTGGCCTGCCCCTCGCAATTGTATGCATTTCTCATTTCCTGGGTGGGGCGCCAAACTGGCACAAGGCGGCTACCTGAAAGCAATGCACAGCGGCAAGGCAAGACACTTAAGATGTGGGGTATTTTTGCGAAATATTGCAATCAATCGAGGGTGCTAGTGCTAAAATAGCCCGACAAAGGACAAGCTTCGTTTTAGATCTTTTTTTCTTCTGGGGTGTGGCCTCATTCGGGCATAAGAGTGCAGTAAAGGAAATGCACTCTGAGTGCCCTGTCAGAGGCAACACTATATGGCAGTCCTCTCCTGCGTGCAAATGCAGCCAGCGCGACGTGTCCGCACCGCACCCCAGTACATCCGCCAGGCGTGTTCAATCTTCTGGAAGGACAATGATGAGCATGCAAAATGAATCCAACTCTATCTCCTCCCCCTGTAAGTGTTTCCATATAACTCTTTCTAACAGTGCTATTCCTGTCCGATTCTCGTTGAAAGAGTTGTAAGTGGCGCTGACGGTTGTCCACGACGGGCTCTGTGTGCAATGTTAATTAATCTCGAGAGATATTATCGAGCTCGCTGAGTAAATAGAAACTGCAAATTCATATAACATCAAAAGATTGAATGGCTCGATAAACCAGAGCCAATTTGTATACTATGTGAATGTAACAGATTACATCCGCGTTGGAAGATGTCTTGGTCAGGGATGCTGTGGGTTGTTGGTGTACAAACTTCCCTCCTTTTCTCGTATCTACAGGGAGGTCCACAGAGCCCTTCCTTTATTTCACTTCTACTGTACCGCATTCAGGCGTGCAGGCGGGTTGCATACTTGCACGGGGCCATGAGGCGCCGTGGTGAGTGATGGTAGGCAATCCTGCCTGCACGCCTGCATGCGGTACAGTATCAGAAAATAAAGGAAAGGGTTTGCCACTGGACCACCCTGTATGTTTACGAAAGTTTCGAGGACAAAGGTGTTCATATCCATACAATTCTGTTAGACAGTTAAAAAATGTATAAAATTGAACTAAGATCAGTGTTACCTGTATCTGTCGGGATGTATCAAACATTTCCTGTCGATGCACTCAGTTTTGTCTTATCTCTGGAAGACGTTTGTGCGTCGTGTGCCAAACCGTCAGAGCACCTCAGACCGCAGACCGCACAGACTCAACAAGGTTTTGTTTGACACGTGATGAATGATGAAGCATTGTGTTTGTTTATATTTTATTTGTTGCTCAAACACTGCGTAAGTTAACTCACTCAATCATCAGCGTGATTTTCAAACCAGGATCCCGCTTTCGTAACAGTGTTTTAGCGCCAAAAGAGGCTTATGCTTGCAGCTTAGTAAATAAATGGCTGCAATATGCACATAGCGCAAGGCTGAGCCCGTCTCAAACTCAAAGCGCACGCAGTGTCCTCTCATCACTTTGGCCGCGAGAGTTAACGTATCCTCTTCCGTGTTATTTCTCCCTCTCCCCAACCAATACCCTCCGTTGACAGAATCGTATCTCTTTTGCAAGATGTGTAATCGTTTTATCTAATTAGTTGTGAACAGTTTTGAAAAGTTTGCTGATATTTATATGCAAGTATTTTTCAGCGTTAACCAAGTCCGAGTAAAACCGAATCAAAAGCACTGCAATTTTGTTGCACTAGCAGCTCTGTTTTCTTTGGCTGAGATTCAGGGTGACTTTCTGCAACGGGTGTGGCCAATGCCGGAGGAATTCACAGTGGATGGCCCGCCTTGAGGTCTCTACACTAGAAAAGTTATTCCAAAGAACTGTCCTTGTATCAGAATAACTTGTTTGAAAATCCGCTACGTAGAGAAGAGAGGTGTGAGTAGTTATTTGGTACTGTTGCCACTGTCGAAACTGCATGTTGCATTAACATTTCAGGGTTCAAGTCATTGCGTGCGATTCAAGGAGGCAGTAGCAAATTACGCATCGAACGGTTTGAATTATAAATGAGATTACAAATGAGCAGAGTTGCGTCTGCGCACATGTACCGTACTAATAAGTTGAAGGTAGACGAGTCGCTTGGCTCCACAGCTGCGCTCATGTCCCAGCATTTATTTTTGGGGTCGTCATGTTGTACATTTAGGAGTGCTTTGGAGGCTAGACATTGCTGCTCTGTCTCCTTGTTGACGCCTCCCACTCATTGCAAATTTTGCTCTATTGTCGTTCTCCGAGGTATTCTTTTTTTATATTTTTCCGGAAGCACATAAATGTCACCAGGTGGTCTTAAACGTTGACGTTTTACGGCTGTCAGGGGAGCGGCAACCCAGCCTCCTTAAAAGTGCTGATCGAGCGAAGCGCAATAACTTCATTATTGACCCGCGGGGCGTGGCCTGGCGTGGCCTGGCATGGAGAGCCACACTGAGGGGCGGAGCCTGTTGAGACATCATTTACGCGATTTATAAAGCCGTCAGGTTCGCTCTGACCACGTTGCAGAGGCAGAGGTGCCATAATGTGGCTGCTGGCTACAAATTACCCCATCGGTTTGCATTCGATGGGTGGAAAACGGAAAACATATACTCTGGAAATCAGAACACTGATAAACTAAGTGTTCAACTGCTCAACACTTCTAAGTGTGCAACTGTAAGTCAAATACTTGCAAGTGTGCAACTGCAAGTTAAATATTTGCAAGTGTGCAACTCGGTAGGTGTGCACTTGCAAGTGTGCAACTCCTCGGTTGAACACTTCCTACACAGTAAGCGCCCAATCTAAGGAAGTGTGCAACCGAGGAGTTGCACACTTGCAAGTATTCAACTTGCAGTTGCACACTTGCAAGTGTTGAGCAGTTGAACACTTAGTTAATCAGTGAAGGTGATCCATGATAAAATTATAATTTAAACACGATAGTGTTGTATAGTATGTTGTGTTGCAGTCCTCCAGTTTTGCGTATCAGGCAGGCACACTCTCCGTGAACTTGGGCGGCGGTGAGGTTTTAAAGGGGAGAGCGCTAAATCTATCTCCCCCTGACCTGACTTACCGCTCTGCTTTATCGGGCAGCGGTCCCATTGCGCCTCTTTAGATCACCATTCGCGAGAAGCACCGCCACAATTATGTATGCAAATGCGCGCGCGGCGGCGCTAATTGGCTAAGCAGCCCTGCTCGCGACGAGACGCCCCTCTCCTCTCCACCACTCACCGCTGTTTCCGCGTGCACCTCCAGCCTGCAACACACTTATCGTACCGTAAATTGTGCCCACTGAAAGCTTAGTTCTTAATTTTTTGAAATTGAAAATTTATCTAAATCTAAATAGAAACAAATTAATGAGCACTCTTGTCCTGCTTGGATTATGAATATTTCTTGTATTAACCGAGTTTGCTTCCCCGCTTTCCTCCCTTCGTTACAAAACTTCATCAATTTCAAGGTAAAGTTGGTTTTAAATAATTAAATTAGGAATTTTCCTCGCACCTCGATGCCACTTTTTGGCAGAGGATGCATGTCCCTGTCGGCGGCGTGCTGTAGGTGCGTTGCTCATCATAAAGTGTCCAGGTGACAAGCTGCAGCCATGCCCGCTGTGCCGCCGCTACTGCAACAGTCACTCTGTGAAACGCAACCTTATATCAGTTTGCCGATCCTGATGCGTTTGCGTTTCAGTCATTTCCTTAAAGTCTGCATTGAAAAGTGTAAGTTTATAATGAACTTTTTAAAGGATTTAAATGTGCGTTACAATACTAATATTTCACTTAAAAAATATCAGAGAAATTGTTTACAACTAGCTAATGCCAAGCACTTTGCTTGTGCAGCAGAAAAGCGCCACTCCAGGGCGTAAGTCAAACTGCTGACGTGCAAAGCAACATCGTGGCGCACTGGAGGCGCAGACATATGTTACTCTTCCGATAAGGGTAGTAGGATGCATGAGCGCAGCTTGAACACTTTGGCGGTGTGTGATCTTCAACTCCACACACAAACCTGAGCCTCATAGTTTACGTTATATTTTTAACCCTCGTCTAAAATCTCTGTCTATGGCTCTCTACCATATGCAATATAGCTCATGGTCGTCTGTCGTTTACATTTTCTATGGAAAAATGATAAAAATCAATCGCCGTTCTGCTCCCCTCCAGCGCCCGCTTTAGAGTGCTTTCTCTAATGGATAAAAATCCATGAAACCCCATTTTATAGCCTTAATGAGTGACGGATAGAGCCATACTCAATATTTGAAATGGTGATCCCCTAGAGGTGATGCGCCCGTGTCCCCGTTGTCCTTTTCTTCCACTCCCCGCCGATGAGTCTTTATCAGCTCGTAAAACGAAACAAGTTTCAGCCGAGGTGGTCGGGCCGTAAAGCTGCAGAGGCTTCAAATGATGAAGGCGAGTAGCGTCACCTCCCAGCACGGCGAGGCAGGGGTTGAGTCACAGAGTAGAGGGCACAGCTTGGGGCACAGTGTTGAACGTAGACCTACTTGAAACGTTGACCAAGTGATATGTACCTTTTAATCTACAAGGTGGTTTATAGACCTCTTCCTTTCTTTTACTTATACTGTACCGCATGCAGGCGTGCGGGCGGGCTTGCCTACCGTCGCTCACCACGGCGCCTTATGGCCCCGTGTGAGTGTGCAACGCGCCCACACGTCTGCATGCGATACAGTATAAGGAAATTAAAGGAAAGGGGGTCTTTGGATTACCCTGCATTGTCACAATGTTTGTGCCAACCCGTCAAAATGTTAAAACATTTGAAATTCATTAATTCAAAACCAAAAAGGGTTGGTGGGGAGTATACAAAACAAAATTCACGAACACAGAAAATTAAACACTGCACTGGCTAGAAGAAGACTTGACGTGCGGCAGAGAGTATATGCGTTTGTTTGCATGCTGGGTGGAAAATCTCACACTCACACCTTCGTGACGCGCTGCGCTGTCCAGCACGACATGAGTGAGTGCGATGCGCCCCCCTGTGAGCAGTGAGTGCATCTGGTGGGGAGACGGGTAGCAGGAGGAGGAGGAGGAGGAGAGCGACAGATTAAGAGCGGTGCGGATGGATCGTGCTCTCGCGCGGGTCCTTGATCGTTTTGGCGCGAGACGCGTCGGGACCGCGTCACTCATAACAGAACGGCCGTCGGGCGACGCGGCGACGCACTGCGGCCCGGATTATGGCGCCATTAGCAGGGGATTAAGGCTCACGAGGCGCCCCGCGCCGCCGCCCTGCCCGTGCTCGACAGCGTCGCGCCCGTGACCGGTGAACAGCGCGGGACGGGCTCGAGAGGTGACGTTCGAGATGGCTCATCCGAGTGCGTTTTTCATCACATTCCTCCTGTGAGTGAAATCTTCTCGGCGATTATCGTTAAACTGTTGTTAAGAGGTTATTTCGGAAAAAATTATGATCCGCCGCATTTCCTGGTTCTGGTTGCCCCGCAGCTTACTGACAAAGAACAGCCAACGCGAGAAAAATAGTATGGCGCCGTGATGGCTTAATTTGTGGGACAGCCCTCGGGAACGATGTGCGAAAGGCCTATACTTCACAGGAGGACAGACATAGTTAGGACGTCATCGGGTACTGAGTCTCGTTTTGAAGACCACCTCTCTGTTCGCCTGTTAGTGGCCACTGAAAACTGCAAGTGCCTCCTAAGCGGTATAAGATTGGCAGGCAAGGTCGGTGTGGGTGTCGAGTTGCACTGCACCCAGGAGGACCGATTATTCCTTTAAAAAGGACTCATCTTCCCTCCTGCAGTTCGTATGTCATACGAGACTCATGGCACGGTAATTGAAATATCTCCATCTTCGACAATGACCGTGCTAATGCTGCTGCAGTGCTGCTCGTTGCAGATGTCTTAATGTCCGCCGGATGGCCAGAGTTCTCAGTTAAAGAGTTTCTCGCTTTTCTCTGGAGGCAAACTGACAGACTGATGATCGCGACAACGAGTCAGTAGCAGCTACATGCCAAGGGCGCACCATCCGCTCACGTACGATTTCCAGTCTTATCTCGTAAACGAAAAATCTCCGTCTCGTACCGATGCTAATACGCCTGAAAATTCCAATTATTTCTCGAATTGCCGTTCGTTTGTCTCTGTCTGATGAAGTGAGACGTGTAGTACGCCCGCGTGTATCCCACCCCACGGCCACGCAGTCGTCCCCTATTTCTCATAACGCCCTTACACACGCTACGTGCAAAAGTCTCGCACCTGCCTCAGCCTGACCTGGGCTACCGCAGACGCGTAAATCAGCGCACTCAGCATGCAGTCGGCCCGTGCTGGGCAGCGCTGAGAAGCGCTCTTCTGGCCGTGCTGCGCTTGCTGCGCCAGCCGGTCTGGTGACTGCCGCGGGCCGGGCGGGCTGCCTGCGCCTGCTTGGGAGTTCCTGATTGGGAGTGTGGCGGTGATGCACCTTGCCGTCGTTGGGGCGCTGGGTAACGCACGAACTTTTAGGATGGAACTGCCCTATGTTTGTCGGGTATGCTCGCCGCACCACCCAGTGCACCATTTAGTTGATTCAACTAAATCAGGGTTATAAGGAACAAAATTTAGTTCCTTTGAAACCAACTAAAATTTAGTAATCTTATTAGACAGTCCCCTACTTTTATCTAAATATGGTCGCACCGGTCAAACTAAGTCAACTTGGCCAAATTATTGTATCGTCACTGGTTAAAATATGGTTTGTAGAGCTAAAATTTCTTTGGTTTTGCGTTTGGTTTTCTTGACTAGACGGTTTTCTGGGTGCGTGGAGGCCGTGCCGAGCCGAGCGACGAGAGGTATTTCAGCCGGCTCGGTCGGTAGATCCAAGTGGGATGTCGTACAAGTGTAAGCCGCACCGATCGCAACTTCAAACGACATCTGGCTTTAATTATTTCCAGTAGTGAAAGGCGAGGCGTAGCGTGACTGGGCACGCTGGGCGTTCATACCCTCAATGACGGAACAGGTCGACCGGCAGGGGGGACGCTGCGGCTGCGGCAGCGGCGGTAGCGTTCAGAAACGTTCAGAACCGCCACCGCCGCGATGGGGAAATAGTTTATGATCGTTGATCGTCTCCAGACTCAGTCGTCAGACAAGCAAGCGTGATTGATTCATTGTGCAGAGCACCGAGTGAACGTGTGCGGTACATTCGTGAGGCTCCGCACAGCGTAGTGCGAGCGCATGGCGTCGTGGACGAACTGAACATATAGACATTGTCATACCTCACATGTTTCCACTGGAACATGATTTGGTTTGATACGCTTAAAAGTATAAGTGACCCAGATCATGCCCATCATGCCCAAGAAAATGACAACTCAAACACTCAAAGACACCCTGTTTTGATGTTTTCCTTGTTTTCCTGAATATGTAACTTAGAGTTGCTTTGCTTTCGCCTTCGCCCTCCACTCAGACAGGGGGAACCCCATCTCCCAAAGCCGAGCTTGTAGGCAACCCTCTCTCATGCGTGTCCTGAGATGCGCGTGGAGTGCCGCCCGAGTCCTTATCACGAAGTAACGATTATACTACCGAGTTATGTTGGATTATCACCGACTAAAACAGCTTTCCTAAAATTAGATGATGAAACGTACTCGAGAGTTTTTGCAGTGTCAGCATTATTGGAAAGCGTAAACTGCCCGCGTCTGCTTGGCGTGTGCGCAGCGAGTACGACCAGAGAGCACCTGTGCTGTGTGCCGCGGGCCGCCTGCCAGCAGCTCGGCACTGCACGGCACTGCACCACCGGGCGCTAGTATCTCTCGTTAATGACACCCCAGTCAGCGCCTCGGACGCTCAACAAGTTGATGAAGCCGCTTTTGATTTGAAAAAGCAGGGCAAATGGCAAACCCCACATTTTACGCCACAAAAGAATGTGGTGGACCTAATACATTTTTCGTGTACTTAATTTGCTTGCGGTTGTGTTCGAGAGCGTGCTTCTCAAAAAAGCTCAATTGCTCCAAAATTTAGAGACATGAAATTATCAGGCCATTGGGTCATTTGCGACCTGTGCTCTCTTGGTCACCATAGCAGTACCAGGCCAATTATTCGCGCTGCAAAGTTTCTGTGAGCTCGCCCGCCGGAAGGCCTCTCCCTGGGAACTGCCTTTTGGCACCGAACGCTACAAGTCTGTCTGTTCGTGAAAACGCATCTGCCTGTCAGCGCCGTTCAAGTTCTAGGTCAGCAAGAGTATAAACAGTCCGAAAACGTGGTAGCTTTCAGCAAGCTGGGGGTTGGGG
>NW_026267147.1:1504313-1505406 GCF_000697945.3 Frankliniella occidentalis
CGCCTGCTGCTGTGTTCCAGGGGAGCGCTGTGAGCGCCTGCTCTGCCGAGGCACCTGCCTGCACGGCGGCCGCTGCGTCCTCCTGGACAGCCGCTCGGCCTGCTTCTGCCGTCGCGGCTTCGCGGGGTCCCGGTGCCAGGCGCCCGTGCGGACCGTCAAGTACCCCGCGCCGACGCCGACAGCTCCATCACCCGCTGCCACGACGGACCGTCGGGTAACGTTTAACGCACATTTCTCAAGTGTACCGGGTGATTCAGAGAAGATGCAGGTGCGGGCGGGTTTGCCTACCCAAGGGGCTATGGCGCCTTACGGGCAGCGGGTAGGCCAACCCACCCGAACCTGCGTCTTCTCTGAATCACCCGGTACATGTATTTTAGTTGACTTTTCTTCCCCTTCGTATACCGTACTTTCCCCGTCTTTTTCCGACAGGACACGCCAAACGGTTGATGCTCGCTGCCGCGCCATACTCGTTGAACGAGTAACGTCTTTGCTCTAGGGGCGATGCTGAAGAGACGCTATGCTCTTGCGAATCTTCTATTACTGTCGCCAATGACGAGCCCCGCGCGCTCCGGCCCCACTGGCGCCGTGCAAAAGGCAACCCGGCAGTGCTCCAGCGTGCCGAAAGGTGCGCGACGTGCTTCTACCGTCCCACCCGATGCACTGGAAAGAGAGCTGCGTTCACTTCTGGATTAATTTCTTCTTGACAATTTTAAATGGGGTTGAATGTGTAAATTTCGCCATTAAAATGACCAGTGTATATATACTAGTATGAAAGACCATCTAAGAACTGTATAAAGTGTAGAAATCATTTTAAATTATTTTATAGACAATAAATGTATGATAAGTAAGTTATATGTTACCATTCTTATTTTGTTTTTATTAGTAAATCTTTGTGCAATGTTTGTTTTATAAGAAACGTTACATCTCGTGTCTATATTTATTAGTATATAGGTCTCTGCTGGGTGTGCTTTTTGTTTTCTATCTGTTCACATTTTATGTCCAGACCTCTATAGTCTGTCTTGCTGCAGGTAATCACTGAAACACTTTCCCTCAAGAGGGAGAACTACTAACTTCTCACACTGAATGTTTAAAC
>NW_026267147.1:1505756-1542138 GCF_000697945.3 Frankliniella occidentalis
GGGGGGGCTTTTCGACTTACACTGCTGTCTTTACTGCACCACATCCTGAAATAGTGAAATAATTACAGGACTCCTACCCGACACGCCAGAGCTCCTCTCGCACCTATTCATCGAAAAACGTGTTTCATTGTAAATGTTTGGAGCAAAGTCGGCAAAAATGATTCGTAGCAGGCGGATAACGTAGGCCCTCCTTTTCTTTTTCATCGAGGCACTGCTCGCTCCAGCCGCTGCTTCCTTTTCCATCCCGCCCATCCTGCCCGGCGCGTCCTCGCCGGCGAGATGCAGTGCTTGTCAGCACCACCGGTGCGGTCCCGGTCAGACTATGATTCATTCCGACCGGAAGAAAAGGCGGCGAGGTGAGGACACCGGCCGCGTCTGGCCGGCCGGCGGCGTCTCGCGCCCCTGCCCGCCTCCCGTCCACAATTTCGGGTGCAGAGCAGGCTCTTTATGATGGTAATCTAGAGGAGCCAGAGGAGCTCCTCGGGCTCAACCGATACCAACATACAAACCGCGCGCAGGTGGGTGAGAAATGCACCACACGGGGCGCTGCCGGCCAACGGCCAACTGTAACTCAACAAAGGGAAAGGGGGTCATAAATCGCACAAAATTAAAATAAAAGAGGGTCACGTGTTGTTATGTGGAACGACCCCGTTGCGTGGGAGGGGGTCAATGCGTCGACTCGCCCTGCTGCCAGGCGCGGCCCTTAGAGTGGCTCTATTGACACCTCAAGTCAAGTCGACTTCGACCGTCCAGGCCGGGCCGCCCGCCCGGGGCCACGCCGCCACCGCCGTCGTCCCGAATGACGTCTGAGACGTGAGGTACACTGCAAATCCAAATATGTAACGGTAGAGTAGACAAATTCATGATTGACTAAACTATTATTCGTAGACAAACTACTTACGGAAAACTACGGGCATTTGCGGTGAATATTTCCAGGAGTGCAAGCAGCGCTTTCTGTAATTCCTGCTTAATTAAGTTAAAAGAACTTGATACTGAAATATTCTCGATTAAAATTTTGCTCGCTTTTACCTCGAGTTATATTTTGGTTCTTTTCTTTCGCTATTTGCCGTAAAACCCGACATGGTGTACTGATAGCCATCTGTTGAGATATCGCGGTTCGAGCAATTTTCACACCTGTTATGGATGGCTGCAGACGTATCACGGCCGAGCTCAAAACATTTTTCGGGAGCGAGCTCCAAGAATAGTGGGCAAAGTTGTACCGGTCGATTTACATAGTGCGCCTGCTGTTCGTCGAGCGCCCGTGTTTACAGAGGAAACTGCGCAACCTGGGCGAGAAGGTGCTCGGCGAAGATGGAGGGAGGATGGAGTCGACCGACCTTGATAAGGAGGCGGCCGAGTCTATCCTGTTGCAAGGGTGCCGCCATCCGCCACAGATAGATTTATTTGCCATTTTCGCGGTTTCTTGAAATTAAAAGCTGTGTGCGAACGTGCAGTGGATTTGTGCGCGCCATGTGTTCGCGGGGAATTAGATTTGTCATTAATGGATATTTCGTCTCGTGTGTGTGTTTCAGGGCGCTGTGGGCGAGCCATGTGGGCAAGACGCCCTCGCCGGGGGTGCGAGGCCAGTCCAAGCGGCACGCTGCTGCCGGGGAGCGTGGCCACAAGAACGTCTGGGTCCCGGGCTCCAAGATGCCCGTGTACCACTACCCGGCGGACAGGCAGGAGGTCAAGGCGGACGACAGGCTTCAGTTCATGGAAGGGTGGGTATGGTGGTGAAGAGGCGGATCAAGATAAAAGTGCGCACTTTGCCGGATCGTCGCCATCCTTAGTGAACGTCAAACCCCCGCCCCTTCAAAAATGATGTAATATGAGCAGCGTGCACCCAGAAAATCGGTTCGGTTAAACAATGAATTTCCTTGAAATTAGCTGATTCTCCTTAATTAAACATAACTATTCGCCTCCCCGTTTATTTAAGGAATACTTTGCCTTTATCGAAAGAAAAATATCCCGGAAGTTTTGTCGTTAACCTTTAAAACAAGAGAAAATGTCATTAAGTGTTTGTTGTTGTTTTTTTTGGTTAAGGAAACGATTTTTTAGTGTGCGGTCTGTATGATGTCTCTTCTTGTGCAGGGCCGACACGATGGTCAGCACGCGGAGGGTGAGGCCGCCCGGAGACCCTCGGCCGGAGCAACCCAGGCGGCGTGGAGGCGGTGGAGCGGGCGGCGGAGCGGGCCATCGCAGGAGAGGGGAGGGGCGCAAGATGCGGCACCAGAAGCAGCAGCCCGCCGCCCAGGTCGGTGCAAATGCGAGAAAAGGGGCACGCAAAAGAAGAGTGTAACAAACGCAAAAAGACAGTTTTCTTATATTTCTTTTTCTTCCCGGCTGTTTTTATATGATGTCAGTACGAATTGAATTTTATTTATTTCTCAGTCAGAGCGTCTCTTTACCTTGCGTCCCCAATCCGATTCTCGACCGTGGATATTGCCATAATTACCTCTTTTCGACATATCTCTAGATTTAAGGCGCCGCGCGGTCGTGCCAAGATATCAAACACTACCCGTCGCCGCCGTCCCGCAGCGTTTACCGGCCGACGATGTTTAAAATAAAAATAAAATGAATACCGACGTCATCCAATCACACCCAAGTGAAAAATTTTATCGTTGGGATTTGGCATCAGTTCAGCAGCATAAACAGTAGGCGCGGGCGGCGGCATGCCGACTGTCTTGAGAGTGAGACAGAGATATTAGAACGGAGACAGACTAGAGGGGAGGGGGATGAGGTGATGGAAGGAAGGGTCATTTTCAAGAAAATTTTCACATATAAATTTTTCACATCTTGTATCAGAGCGGACGCTGCAGTGTTGTTGCGATTGCAGAGAATCTTGGTGAGCCGCGGCGGGGGCCATGATAGCGCTAGGGGCGTAGTGAGTTTAGGCAAACCCGCATCACTAGAGCGTGCTCTGTTACACCCAGTACAGTGGTATTTTTGATGAAATATTTTTGGTTCTTAAAGCTGATCTCTATGTGTTGGGCGCAGCCCCGCAGCTGGAGTCCCGAGCCACCTTCGCCACCGCCGTCCAACGTGACGGTGCTCCGGACGGTGCAGCGAGGCTCCGCGGTGGCGGCGGTACCAGTCGTGTCCGCGCGCGGCCAGGGGCTAACCATCCCCATCCAGCCGGACCCAGCCAAGGTGAGGACCGCAAACGGGAACAAGTCAACGCCCGGCAGCCAAACGACTGAGCACGATGGTTTTCCCCAGCATTGGAACCAGCCGCATGTAAATGCGGTTGAATGTTGTCTGGCCTAGTAGGTTGGTCCAGAAAGAACGCCCGTTTTCTTCAGATTCATTCGGCTGATTACGGGAGCTCGGCGCCTGCGAGACTCGGGGTGGGCCACCCCGCAATACACGCATGCCCTACGGGCAGGATGTTGCCTACCTAGCAGGCGCCATGAGAACTTGCATGCGCTGCACCTCGCACTCTCATGCTAGGCAGGTTCGTGATGGCGAATGACTACCTTCTGGGTGACCCCTTAGTCGGCAAAGCACTTTCAATAAACCGCTGTCAGCGCGATACAACATGTTCGCCAGTCCATCACTTCATTGGCTGTGTGTTCCCTGCTCTGCGGTGACGGACGATGCTGTGTACTTGATGTCACCCCTGACGCCTGACGCGGAGGTGACAGTCTAGGACATCATCGCCCAACTTGACCGCAATCAGCTTGCTTCCGGTCACTTATCTGACTGACTTGTCATTGACATTGTTGTCAAAGACGCAATGATGCCTGTCCTGTCCATGGCGTGCGGGCAACGCGACTTACTGTTTGGTAAAGGCTGGGACAAGCAGTCACTTGCTTTCTAAACTGAAACTGCTTATCTGTGTCGCAGCGCCCAGCCCCAGCAACCACGTAAAAAGAAACAAAAAAAAAATCACTTGTCATTTTTCACAAGTTTTTGTATCATAATATTTCTCAAACATTTCCTCCTGAACATTTCAAGTGTCACAAATGCAGCGCGACCGTGTTCCAGACGCAGCGGGCCGTGGTGCACGCCAGCCCGTCCGTGGGATCCCCCAGAGCAGCCGCGGTCCCGGAGCCCGCCAACCTCGTCTTCGTGGACAGCAGGGGTGCCCCGCTGCACCCGTACACTCCGAGGCCGGCGGCACCGGCCGACGGCGCCCTGGGTGAGTACGTCCGCCGGAACTGCGGCTAAGGAGCCAACTACTTGATCCGGACTACAGAATAAACGCAATTAGCATACAATTTAGATTGGGGCATTAGGGTCGGCCTTACGTTGACGTTGCATATGATGTATGGTGTTGACGTGACCATAAATTCTATTTTGGCAACACTTTGCAATCAACTCGGTCAGCGGCACGAGCCCCGGCCCCGGCAGCCGCTCCACGCCAACGCGGCTGTGTGCCGCGGCTACCTGCTACATCGCCTGCGCAAGGGCGCCTGCCGGAGTAAATCAGTTTTATGTCGAGTCCGGTATCATGACATGACTCGCACGCCGGCACAACGTCGGCAAACGCAATTTAGAAAATGCCGGGTCGATTGGCAGTCAGATGATAACCTCGTATATCAGGTAGTTAGTAAAACACTGTTGCGGGAGGCCTCAAAGCGTGCGACAGTTGAGGAACTAGCGAAATCGGTGTACAATGGGATACTCACCGCCATCACTTTAGGCTGGAACACCTCTCATTTTTGTTTCAGCAGCCTGCCCGGGAGATAAAACCGTGCTGGCGCCCAAGGGCCAGGACTACGTGTTGATGGACAAGATCTCTGCCAGGTGAGCGCTCAATCCCCGCCCGAAGGCCTCCACCCCTGTTGCTGCAAACGTTCAATAACCTCTGTCATGTGTGTATCCACCCACCCCTCAGGGACGGCACGCCTCTCGACGTGATTGCGGGCCCGCAGGCGGGCGACCCCGTGCCCGAGGGGCCGCACCCCGTGGTGGGCAGGCTGGTGAGCACGGCGGGGGCCGGGGCGCGGGGGCAGCCCACCCTGTGCCGGCTGACCTACACCGTCATCGGTAAGCCCCACAGCGACGACACTTTTGATGAATGAGTGAGACGATGTGATCCACGTGTGTCCTCGTTGCAGTGCGGCGCTGCGGCCCCGCGCCTCCGCTGGTGACGGGCGCGGGCGCGGCGGGCGGGGCGGGCGGGCAGAAGAGCCCCCGCTGCACGGCGAGCACGGCGTGGGGCTCCCGATGCCACTACCGCTGCCCCCGGCGCGACCTGCAGCTGCGCGGCAACACCTGGCTGCAGTGCGGGGACGACCTGCGCTGGGACGGCCGGCCCCCCGTGTGCACCGGTAAGTAAGTGTGGTAAGTGGGCGCCCACTGCAGTCCCACTGCGTGCCACCGACCTTCTCATACATGGCGTGCCCTCTGCAGGCCGAGCCGGCGCGCCGCCGCCCAAGAAGGAGGCGCCGCGGCGCTCCTGCCCGGTGCCGACGCTCCCCGAGCACGGCGTCGTCTCCTGCCGCGCCCTGGACCCGGAGCCCAAGCACCGGCAGGACGCCGCCGACGACAGCAACGACGCCCAGCGCATGGCGGAGGGCAGCGAGTGCACCGTGTCCTGCAGTCCGCCGCACCGCCTGCAACTCGGCCAGGACCTGCAGGGCCTCCAGGGCCTCCAGGGCCTCCAGGGCACCGTGGCGCGATGCGCCGCCGGCCGCTGGAACGTGTCCAGCTGGCACTGCGTGCGAGGTGAGTAGCGCCAGTAGCGCCCTCCAGTGGGCTGGCTCGCTGGCTGCACCACCCGCCCCTGGTCGTGACCGCTCTGATGCATGCTTCAGGCGAGACGCCGGATGCGGACCTGGACGGCGACATCCCCTCCGTCCTCGCCGACGCGGGGGCTGCCCTCGCCGACGACTGGGACTGGAGGGACAACAGCGTGACGGACCCGTGCTCGCCCAACCCGTGCCTGTCCGGGGGCACCTGCTTGCGCGGTCCACCCGAGTCCAAGGCTCTCTGCCAGTGCCGGCCGGGCACCGAGGGTGAGCACCAGCGCGACGGCACCATCCTCGCCACCCGCCCGTCGGCCGTCGGCCCCTCGCACTCACGCCTGCCGCCTGCTGCTGTGTTCCAGGGGAGCGCTGTGAGCGCCTGCTCTGCCGAGGCACCTGCCTGCACGGCGGCCGCTGCGTCCTCCTGGACAGCCGCTCGGCCTGCTTCTGCCGTCGCGGCTTCGCGGGGTCCCGGTGCCAGGCGCCCGTGCGGACCGTCAAGTACCCCGCGCCGACGCCGACAGCTCCATCACCCGCTGCCACGACGGACCGTCGGGTAACGTTTAACGCACATTTCTCAAGTGTACCGGGTGATTCAGAGAAGATGCAGGTGCGGGCGGGTTTGCCTACCCAAGGGGCTATGGCGCCTTACGGGCAGCGGGTAGGCCAACCCACCCGAACCTGCGTCTTCTCTGAATCACCCGGTACATGTATTTTAGTTGACTTTTCTTCCCCTTCGTATACCGTACTTTCCCCGTCTTTTTCCGACAGGACACGCCAAACGGTTGATGCTCGCTGCCGCGCCATACTCGTTGAACGAGTAACGTCTTTGCTCTAGGGGCGATGCTGAAGAGACGCTATGCTCTTGCGAATCTTCTATTACTGTCGCCAATGACGAGCCCCGCGCGCTCCGGCCCCACTGGCGCCGTGCAAAAGGCAACCCGGCAGTGCTCCAGCGTGCCGAAAGGTGCGCGACGTGCTTCTACCGTCCCACCCGATGCACTGGAAAGAGAGCTGCGTTCACTTCTGGATTAATTTCTTCTTGACAATTTTAAATGGGGTTGAATGTGTAAATTTCGCCATTAAAATGACCAGTGTATATATACTAGTATGAAAGACCATCTAAGAACTGTATAAAGTGTAGAAATCATTTTAAATTATTTTATAGACAATAAATGTATGATAAGTAAGTTATATGTTACCATTCTTATTTTGTTTTTATTAGTAAATCTTTGTGCAATGTTTGTTTTATAAGAAACGTTACATCTCGTGTCTATATTTATTAGTATATAGGTCTCTGCTGGGTGTGCTTTTTGTTTTCTATCTGTTCACATTTTATGTCCAGACCTCTATAGTCTGTCTTGCTGCAGGTAATCACTGAAACACTTTCCCTCAAGAGGGAGAACTACTAACTTCTCACACTGAATGTTTAAACGATGTATCAAGAGCTGATCCATGAAATAACTATGTCCTCTATATATATAATTTCATAAAATTTGTACAGTGAGAAATTTTACTTAAAAGTGAAATTAAGTGAAAACTTAACAATGTGCTGAAAATACAGAATAAAGTATTTAAAATTTTGACTCAAGTGTGCAGTGCTTTGGGGTTTGGTCGTACCCCATTCCCATTCATACTACTTGTCGCATTTTAGTTTTGCGGCACTGCACATAAAAAGTTACGCTTTTTAACCGAGGGGGGCACCACTCGCGTAATCCTGTGTACAGTTGAGGGTGTAATCCCTATGTAATCCTTATGTATTCCGTGTAATACTTGGCCCAATTTTAAACCATTATCACTAAATTTCACCTTCTAGTCCAAATTTAATGGTTTTAGGAGCTATAATTTCAACAAAATTCATGTGTAATTCCTCAAAATTCACGTGTAATCCCTATCAGGTAATCCTGTGTACGTTCTAAATTGAAGTGGGGCCCCCTCGTTTTCAACGCAGTTAATGTGCATTACGCACGCGCATAACATGCGCATTTGATGCAATAACGCACGTTAAATCTAAAATATAAGGCACACGCGTATTACCATAGATCGGCGCTGCCCTCGTTGGGATCGTGAGAACATGTAACGAATTTAGAGGCCTCTACAAAATTTCCTCTCTTTCAGCAGAATTGATGAAATCAAAAGAGCAGGTAGCGCCGCATTTGGTAAGGCGCTGCGGGTCGTCAAGTCAAGTCAAGTATTGAAATGCGCACTTAAGGTAACGGATTCGTTCCTCATTTTATGTGCATTTAAGCAGATTTAAGTGCATTAGCACTACTGAGGGGGGAGGGGGGAGGGCACCAACAGACCCCGGACAATTTTTAAGTGATACTGTACCGCATTGCTCAGAGACGGTAGGTCGGTAGGTAGGCAAGCCCACCCGCACAGTGCACAGCTGCTTGCGGAACATTTTAACTATGGAAATGTCCGGGTATGGGGGCCACCATGTTACGGACCATCCTTAAAGTAGGTCTGACATTCCTGTTGCGAACCTGCCAAGTGCAGCCGAAGCAAGCTGTCATCGCGCCTGATGGGTAGGCAACACCGTGTATGCAGTGCATACGTGTACTGCGGGGTGGCCTATCTCGAGCTTTGCAGGCGCCGAGTACCCGGAAATTTGCCGAACGAATCGAAGAAAAACGGACTAACTGCACGATCCCTTATGTGCACCATGAGGGAATCCCCTGGTCCTTGGCTGGGTTCATAACTCCTGGTTGCTCGTCCGCACCAATGACGTCTAACGACTGTCCACTGTCCACACCCACCTGTCGGTACGTGTGGGGTGCATCCAACAGTTTGACTGTAAAAATTGGTGCAAATAAATTTCGGTGAGTTTACGCGCCCCAGCAAAGAGAAGGGACTCCGGACTCAGGCCGGGGCTCATCTGGGGTAATCTGGGGCATCTGGGGCCTCGGACTTTGTGGGGTGTATAACGCCATGGAGCTGCTATTCGCACCAACGGTGCTGCTGCTTATAATAGTCCTATCCATCAAAATATTTTGTTGAGTAATCCCCGTTCAACAGGTTGCGGATTGCCTTTGGGTTGACTTCTACTTGCCTGCTCGGCGTTAACTTAAATCTATCTTGGTAAGTTAACACACTGTTTTAATTCTTATTCTTGGTAGAAATTTCAAAGGCCTAATTGCATTCACAAATCTCTCTATCAATGTGGTTATAATTATTTTAATGATGTTACATTTCTCCCCTTAATCTTCTCATTATCTCATTATCTCTGTGACAAAGCAAAGGACAGCTTTCAAGCTCTTGAAAATGTCACTTTCCAAATCTGCTAAACGGGTCGCATTCCGATCTTTGGAATCGTACTTTATGCAGCTTTATACACATCCTTTGCGCACTAAATCAATAACCAGGCAAGTGTCAATTTGTGTTGGCGAAATGGCCTAGTATTTATTTATTTCATATCATGTTTGTTGTAATGTAACATTTATGTTTAGTGCTATCATCTATGTACTTGGTAATTATACATCCCAACGTATATCAGGCGGAAAGGCTCTGGACAAAAACAGTATTTTTGCTTTTGGTGCCTATGGGTAAGGAGCTTATTTATTATTTGTGATAATTTTGGCTGAAGATCCGAGAACATTTTTACAGTGCATTCTCTGTTTCCAGATTACTCTTTGGCGGATCCATTCCACATTACTTCTTTGAATGTTTAGAATGGCTAATTCCAGGAACATCTCATCTTGCCGTTGTAAAGCAGCTACTATTTCAAAGATTAATTTTCACCCCACTCTATCAACTTTTTACTTTGTACACCATTTCCCGCCTGGAAGTAAGTTTCAGTATTACTTTCTCATTTAAAATACTTGTTCTGTGAGATACAATCAATTTTCTTCATTAGGGTCGAACACACCGTCAAGCTATTCATCAGCTCATCCCAATTTATGTGCCTGTTTTGGTTGCTAACTGGAAGTGGCTCACAGCTCTAAGCATCATCAATCTAACAGTTGTGCCGCCAGTCGTAAGTATTTATGCCTATCCTCAAGATACCATTTCTTGTTTGTGCTTTATTTTTTGAAGGAATGTGACATCTGAATTATCTTTCCTAGCTACGTGTTGTCTTCATGAATTTAGTTGGTTTTGTATGGAGTGTCTATATTGCAACTAAAAGGAGGAAACCCTCAGACCGAAGAGGTGGCAGTGGAAGAGGTGGATCCCGTCCAGGCGTTTAGACCTTATTCACACCAACTTTTCCAGAACAAGATTTTGTTAATTTCTCAGCATTTCAACCAGCTTGTATAATATAGTAAGCCTGTAAGCTCCTTTGATCAAACTATTTTTATTGCATTTATTTTTGATGTTATTGCATTTATTGTAACTTCATTTTGAAGATACCTCTGCTCATAGTTTATTTTTTATGAATTTTATATTTTATTTCCAACAATGAAGTGTTAGGAATTAGTGGGATCAACATACCTACCTATACATGGTGCTATTTAACTGGAGATGGTGTAGTTATCTCTTTTGTAAAGATAGGAGACAAAATAAAATGTTCTCAGTCAAATATGTATGTGTGCTTTTATTGGTGTTCCTTTGCACATAAAATTTCAGGGTCAATAAAACTCAAACTAAATTTGCCTTGACTATTAACTTTTTCAATCACAAATCAGCTACATTTTCTACTTGTATTGTCACCAAATCAGTTTGTGTAAGAATTAATTTTGTGACAAAATTAAAATCAAAATAAATACTTAGTTCTAAGAAATTGATAAAAGGCAAAGTATCACATTTAAAGACTAGAACACAATAACAAAACAGTAATACATCAGTAAATAATTATTCTATGAAGTGACTAGATAAATGCACACAGCAAAATTTTACTTTCAAACAAAGTGAAACAAAACTTTGAAGTTATTTGACTTATATGACTAGATAAATGTAACACGATCTGAAGCTGCCTGGTAAGCTACAATGTGCTCTTTTACAAGATAAAAATGAAACAAACAACCCTTATAATTACGGGAATTGAACCTAATGTCACATCTTAAAGTGGTCAAACTCACAAGACGAAGATTCCATTTGAGCTCACTGTTAAAACTGACACAATTAAGTTTTACATATTCAAACAACACAGCCTAAATCTCATCCTCATCTCTTCTGAACAGCATAAATATAGCCAAATAAAATTCTTAAGCTGCAATTGGCATAGTCTAAAAACAGAAGTTTGTCATTATACAATGGACAAAAATCTTGTAACAACAAAAAAGAAATTTGGTAA
Source organism: Frankliniella occidentalis (assembly GCF_000697945.3). Classification (NCBI taxonomy): domain Eukaryota; kingdom Metazoa; phylum Arthropoda; class Insecta; order Thysanoptera; family Thripidae; genus Frankliniella; species Frankliniella occidentalis. Next base: position 1,516,683 of record NW_026267147.1, read on the forward strand.
CTATCTATATACTGAACACGTATATTGTATGCTATTAAAGGCTTACATCATAATGAGTTCTTTTACATTACTGAAGACGACTTCAAAAATCCTGACAGTCTCTTATTTACACGTCTTATTCAAACATTACCAGTCAGGATCAAAATACGAAATATTTGTTGGTACTATCACCGCAGAAAAAAAGGAACCCTTTCTGCTTAGAATATCAACGTAAGGGGGACTCAATTCTACTCTCGCTGATAGTACACACAACCCCTAATAAATTTTCTTAACTCAGGAGTATCGTTGGTTTGGACCCTCATCATTATACAATGTACAAATCAATAAGGAAATTTCTTCTATTTCAATGCACTCAAGACTAAAATGACTGCTTTCAATATTGCTGAAAAGGTATTTTATGTCAGACATAGTTGACTTCCTCAGTTGAAACTGTTTTCATTGGAAACAAATATTAATTCAGAAATACTCAACATGGGATTTTGACGACACTTCTGTCACATGGCTACCAAACCTCAGCATCTTGCTAGGATACAATATTATTAACTGCATTTTTCTTACAGAAGACAATACGTATGAAGAAATGTAAAACTTGGAAGAAAACTACTGTCCATGGATTTTAACTATTCTAGCGAAAGACTGTTTCACAGTTGTTAAGTCATGATGCTGGATTCATTGCCAGCCAAACAAAAGATATGAAGACTCTGATTTGTACTTATATTTCCTACCTGATAAATTTAAGATGATATATCTCTTTGAGGTACAATTATTCAGCTGTCAGCTGACCATGAGCATTTGAAGAAAAACATATCATACTCCAAAATTACACTCTAGCGCTGGCTTCCATTTCGACTTCCTCCTGACCACCTTGAACCACTGCTATCACTATCATCATCTGAACCATTGTCACTTCCTAGAGGACTTGATCGTTGATATGGTATTGGGCGTTTGCGAGCACTGTGAACATAGAGGAGAGTATGATAAAAATGTGACTGTTCAAAACTGATAAGACGTCCTAAAATCTCTAGAGAGTTTATCATTTAAGTTATAGTCTTGTTTGAAGGATTACTTGAAAACAGGAGTGTACCACTGAAATTAGAAATTTTAGTGTGCTCAAAAGTATTAGCACATTGATAGAAAGCTATTGGCTTTAGATTGCATTTATAGATAATAGCTTGTCACTGCAGACAAACTAAATATTTTGGGGACAAGTCCAATCATTAATATTTTTGCAGACTGTACTTACACATTTTGTTAATTTCAAACCTAAGGTTATCAATAAATTTAAAATAAGTTGAGAATAGAGAAAAGGTGTACTCATGCTTCTGATCAAAGCTTACCAGAACACTTGTGAACAAAAGAAAATCATGCATACATGAAGCAAATTGTGTGATGAATAGGTTGGTAGAATACATACCTTAAGAACTATGTTACCTGCAGAAGCATCACCTCCCCTGTTGAACATTGTATCTGTACTTGTACTTGCTGTGTAAGGTATAAAGCAAAAGAAAAAAAAATATAGGAGGAAATGTGCAAATATGTAAAGGTGCAAGGGTTTCAAAGATAACTACAACTCAAAATTAAAATTTAGCAGAAAGAACTGATTTAATTGAACTACATTCTGAGACTGAACACAACTCATATAAAATAAAAACACATCTTACTAGAGGATCAGACTGACTTATGATTTCTATTGAACTATATCTTAAGCTGATTAGGTTAAGAAATAAATTAAGCACAATACTAATTCCATCTTTGATCGAGTTGCTAAGTACTTGGTACTTATGTCACACCATTAAGTGGTAACACGTAATTCCCGAGAAATTCATAAAAAATTTTAAAGGGTTGACATGGAGAGCATTGGCTGATTAGAAGTCTGACCAGACATAGTCACGAGTTTTAAAGAAAGAAAACCACCTGCAACGGCTTAGTTATTCAATTACATGGTAATCAGTGATAATTTTACTCAGTGTGAAAGACTGAGAACACATTCATGCTAAATAGCATAAACTAGGACTCTTAAAGTTTCATACCACTAGGTGCACTAGGGTAGCCAAATGTGAGCTGGCTTGTGTGCTTTCTGGCCAACTTCTTCTAAAAGCGCAACAAAAGAGAGTTATTCCATAAATTTACAAACAAGAGGTAAAAACAGACTGTTTTCTTTTGAACTCCATTCACATCTCCACTGACTATTCAAAATCAGCAGCTACAGATTGAAACCTTAAACATTAATTGTTCAGTCTTTTACCCCACAAAAAAGAAACTGAAAGAAGTAAATCACAAAATAAGAAAACAAAAATAGTAATATCCTTAATGAATCACAATCAGTTGTCTTACTGGATAACCATTTCAGTCACTAATTACTGTAGATATAAAATCACAACACTGAAAAGTATAAAGCGCCTACAGCTATAAAATAACTACAAAATTAAAATAGAAACTATACAAAAATTTCAAGCAAAGTGAAATTCGATGGGAAACCAGATTGTTTTAAAAATCTGTTGGAGCCTTTTGGCTCTGTAAATTAATACTTGGGAACCCCACACCCCAAATTCACTCCCTACCTTCTTTTCAAAATAAAATATGAAATAAGTCATGTCTTGATCAAAAGAATACAGAACTGGCAAGCACTGTGTATTTGCTGTCCTCAAAGATAATAAATCTAACTGATCAAAATGAAGAAATGAAAAGTGTTGAATTGCAAAGGGACATGTAATAGAAATGCACCCTGGCTATCACAAAAACTCTTAAATTTATAGGACAGCAAACTTGCACATCAGGGTAGACTTTAAAATAAATTTACATGAAGTAAAGAAAACTAATATGTAGTGGTAACCCATTTCCCTAATGGAATGCACATGGACAGTTCTGTAAACGAAAAGATGAAGCTAGGTAGTACATGAGAACACTAAGGACAAATTGATCAGAGCAAACACAAATCTTGCTACGGTGTACTCAGAGAAGTCTTCAACAGGGGTAGGGGGAAACAAGGAGTCAGACCGGAAACAGCATAAACACCATTTCAATCGGCTGAACTGTTGGAGGACGTTGAACTTGATCGCTCTCTCTTCACCTCTTTGACTGACGATTTACTGTGGGTAGCATCAAAGAAAAGGTAAAAAATAAAATGTAAATAAGAAAATAAAATTGGCCAAAATGAAATAAAATTTGTGCATCAGTGATACATGCAAAGCACTCGTATGCTAACTTCATAACTCAACGATAAATAAATAACAGATTTGGGACAAATAAAATTTTGGATCAAATAACAAGTATTCTATTCTTCTACAAAAATATAGTTTCTTCACGCAGCAAAATAAAATTCAGACTAAAGCAACTCAACATTGTATTCAACATCACTACATTGTAAATTGTAATTTATCTGGTATGTGCCAGCAAAGTAGCATACATTGTGCTTTAACATTTCTCACACTAACCTTGTAATACGTCGTCGATCTAAGAAACTTGGTGAACCATGACGTCTAGGGATGGATGGTGAACGAGAAGTTCTTGCAGCAGCACCGTTTCTTCTTGCACTGGGACGACTACTGTGACTACTCCCGCTCCTGCTGCGACTGCGGCTCCTTCAAAGAAATAATTCACTTAGAATTTGTGAATGCACACTGTAAATCCCTGGTTGAACAGCCTAATTATTTACATGATAGATGTGTCACAGAGCACATGACATTGTAATAAATACGGTACATTGTGGATGTGATAGGATTGAAATCCAACAAACCTGCTGCTTGAAGAGTGCCTACTATGGGATCTTGAATGGCTTCTCGAGTGGGATCTGCTGCCCGTCCGAGATCTCCTACTAGCAGACCTCGAGGTTGACTTAGCAGAGGGAGATCGAGACTTTGACGAACGGGACGCACTGCGCGATCGTGAGCGTGATTTGCTACTGGAAGACGAAGAACCGCTTCGGCTACGTGACTTTCCTGACGATCTGTAAGTTAAAAAAAAAAAAAAAAAAAAAAAAAAAAACAATCACAAGGTTAACTTCAGGCGAGGAAATTGTGGAAGTGAGAGTGGGTGTCGTCGGAAGAGGTGACTTACGCTGAGGAGGACTCGGAGCTGCTCCTAGACTTGCGCTCACTGCTACTCGACGAGGACCGCTTGGAGCGGTTAGCCGCCATTCTTGGTCCCCCTGGAGGTGCTCCGTTGGTGGTGGGCAGCGCTGGAGGCGCCGTAGGGGCGCCGAGGCCAGGGGCGCTGGCGTTAGCAGCCGCCTTGGACCCCCTCGCCCCTTTGGGAGATAGCGACGCCTTGGGCCCCTTAGCCCCTTTGGGAGACACCGACGACGCAGGCGCTGCCGCCACCGCCGGGGCCCGGGCTACCGTCTCTGGGCTCTTGGACGAAAGGCTCTTGGTTGGACCGAACAGAGTCAACTTCTTGGTGTCCTTGAGTTGGAAGGGCTTCGTCTTGGGCAACTGAACGGTTAGAGACGGCTTCTCCTCCTCCTGGGTGGTCTGGGCGACGTAGGCGGGTTTAGCTGGAGTTTCTGGTTTCTCTACCTTTACTCTCACAGGTGGTGGTGCCACCGGCTTCTCGGGGAACATGGGCTGAGGCTTCTCGGGAAGAGAGATTTCCGAGACAGGTACGCCACTGGGTCCAGCGCCTCCCACAGCCGCCAGTATTCTCTCCACCCTCTCCTTCTTGCCGGGGGAATCAGGCCTGGACGGCTGAGGTGCCCCAGCAGGTTTAGGCATCTTTCTCTCCATGGCCTCCTTGGCCTTGGCGGCAAGACCTGACTTGAGGATACTGAGCGCCTGGAGATCCTTGTCGTTTTGCACCCTCGCCCCGATGCCGACGTCCGAGCGGCCCGAGTCAGAGTCGCTGCCAGAGTCCGAGTCCCGCAAGTTGACGCGAGGCACCACCTTGGGGTTCACCTGCTGGCCCTTCTTGTCCTTGGATTCAAGGATGTCTCGGTAGCGCTCGGGGAACTTCCTGACAGGGGAGTAGCTCAGGCTGCGCGAAGAGCTCCTGCCGCGGGCGCGGACAGCACCCGTGGGGGCCCTCCTGTCCCTAGAGCGACTCCCGCTACGGCTGCGGCTTCGCGACTGCCTCCTGAACTGCCTGTTCCGTGAGCGCGAGCGACGGGGAGAGCGTTCACGGTCCCGACGGGGCGATCGTCTGGGCGGGGAGCGACGCGGTGACCGGCGTGGAGAGGATCTTCTCGGTGACCTGCGGGCGGGCGACCTCCTCCTAGACAACGAACGGTGGACGGGTGACCGCCTCGACGGCCTCTTCGGAGACGGGCGACGTGGCGATGGGCGTCGGGCAGGCGACCTCCTGGGCGGCGAGCGCCTGGGGGAAGGACGTCGAGGCGCTTCCCGCCGTGTGTCAAGCGGCGGCGGAGTCCGACTCCTCCTGATCTCCTTCATCCTCGGCTCCCTTTCCGGCCGTTTGTCTTTAGATTTGCTTTTCTTGGCTTTGTCCTCATCGTCCGAGCTGCTGTCGTCGTCCGAAGAGCTGTCCGGCCTTCCTCGCCTCTTGGGTCGCTTTTTATCCCGGTCTCTTTCTGTGTCAGAGTCCTCCCTTGCTTTTTTTCTCCTGTCGTGTTCTCTTTCCCGCGATCTGTCGTCTTCCTGTACTTTCTTTCTGTCTTTAGATTCTGTCCGTTGTTTTAGATCACTCCGTATCTCACTAGGACTCCTAGAGTACTTCCTTGTCTTCTTTTCTTTGTCATCGGTAATAATTTCAAAGTTCTTCTTGCTACGCTTGTGTTTGTCGTCTTGTCTCATGCCTTGCCTCATGCGACTGTCATCTCTGCTCTCATCACGATGGTCCTCTTGTTTCCGCTTTGAACGACTGTCATTTCGCCTTTCGTGTTCCTTGATATATTCATCATCAAATTTCTTTCTGCTATCATCAGGCTTTCCAGATTTCTTGTCTTCTTTTTTATCCTTCTTACGGGATGCGTCATCGGATTTTGGTTTCTTGGTTCGATGTTCTCTATCCCTGTAAGACCGAAATCAAGAGTTAAATAGCAATTTTTCGCTGCAATAGAGTTTGACTTTAATTTAATGGTAATAAACTTACTCATCGGAATCATCATCTGATGACGCTTGATGTTTTTTCCTCGATTCCCGTTTCTTCTGAAGGCAAAAAATAAGGAATAGGGTAAAATTAGTATTCCGTAATCCACATGTACAAAAAGGTTTTCAAAACGAGTGCTGCTCAGCATTTATGACATCACTTCGGATTCCATCAAACTGACTTTTATCATTTGTGAGGTGCTTCACTGTAAGCATAATATAATGGGGAATAGAAGTGGAATAGGCTCAATAATACTTATTAAGATACACCGCAGTGAAATAATTGTATAAACTTGCAAACAATTTTTCACAGTGACACGCAAAACCGCAACCAAGACCAACTCCTTCAGCATTGAGCAAACGTTTTGTTTAAAAGCTCAAAAATAGTAAAGTTAAAAGACATAATCTGTATGGTGCTGATAAGACAAGGCTGTAGGTAAATTGAGAATTTCCACAAACAGAACAATCCTGCTTGAAAGAAGAAGTTGACATCTATGCACTGAAAAAGTGGCCGTGGCAGGATAAATAATCACCTTAAGAACGAATTTGTTGAAACAGCTACTACCAAGCCAGTACACAACACTCATAAACAAAAGCCCTCAGCAAACATGAAAAAGCATACTATAAAAGAACACCACCACTTCAATGTACTGACAGTTAAAAGTTTTAAATGAAATTTCTTTTTTTTTCCAAAGCAAGAAAAATAGGCATTTATGGGCATTGGCTAGTTAAGAGAAGTTAATTTAAGTATAAAACGAGACCAATTTTAAAAAAAAAAGAAGCATTGCTATTTTAACGCAGTTTTCTTTCACGGAAAAAAAAGCTTGGATAAGCTTTTAGATTTCAGCTTTAATACGAATTGATTGTTCAATGTGATACAGTCACGCACACACACACACACAAAATGTGATTTTCCACTATCATATGGGGTTCGTTGCCCTTGCTTTCAAAAGCATTTACCTCAATAAAAAGCACTAAAGTCGCAACAAGGAGAAACAAAAAAAAAAACTGTGCTGCTTACAACAAAATTTTAAAAAAGAACTATTATATGCATAAACAACATCCAGTAAAATAGACCCAAAATGCTACGTCGTTTGGGATTGAACATGAACATGCAATGGGTCTGATACAAAGAACTGGAACATAAGACAAATTGCTTATAGGTACTTTAAATCTGTAAACTTAGACTCTTGACTCTTGAGACATTTCAACATCTGACATAAGGTTACAAAATAATGACTACTCAAGAAATTTGTTTTAGAACTTGTTCCAGCACTTTGACTAAAAATGCTATAAGTTAGAATTTAAAAACAAAAAACTGCATAACAAAAATAATATTTGAAACAGTGCAGTAACAACAATTTTGCAATTAAGTTCACTGCCACCATTATAGTTTTTTTTTGTTGTTTTTTTCTAGCGAGTACTTACTTATGCCAAAGGGCTCCTATGTGAGGTCATATAAACAAGAAGAATATTTTTTTTATATCTTAAGGCATTGTAGGAAACAACAAGGGGGAAATTTCTTTTAATCATGCAAAGAAACATTGACAGCAAACATATTAAGCATCTTACTAAAAGCAGCACTTAATCAATGGAGAAGAAATAAAACATTGGCCACAATTTGTAGTCCGCTGCAATGTAAATTGAGGTGGTGTGAAAAAAAAAGAAGTAACCATGAGAAATAGCTGTTGAAATACACATCATAGGAGTTGGGAATGGGACAAGAGAAGATGGTGTAGCCGTACGGATTGACATTAATGATGATAATCCATTCCACACAATACTTTTAAAGTGGGGCGAAAATAAAAGATATTGAGGAGGGGCCTAGGTAATAACACAACATAGAAATGAAGAGAAGAAGAGAATAATTGATTGAACTTCCTTCCAAGTGCTCACTTTTCATTTGTTCTTTTAACAAATCTTTCACTGACGTTTCAAACCAAGGATAAATTAGTACACATTAGTGAGAAATGTTTGATTGAATGGGGAAACTCCTAATTAGATAAGAATTGTAAGAGGACCATTAAAACAAGGGCATAAGGGGAATGAAACCCATACATGAAAACCTGACTTTGAGTAAGATGCAAATAACTGCCTTCTCAAATTGTCAAAAAATAATTTAAAAACCATCAGATTTTAAGTATGAAAAATTGCACCAAAATCATCAACTCTGACATTAACATCTGACTAGACAAGACTGGTGTCCTCAGTTGATTGGATGCCACACAGATTAAGCACCGAAAGAGGAACATGTGTGGTTTAAGAAGTATAGTACCTCCTTTTAACAAATAGGAGAGATAAAATGCAGATAATTTACCAATGGTGTTATTCAATGTCTCAACACAAATAAAATTCTTTTTCAAAACAAAAAGATAAAAAAAAAGAAAAAAAAACTTTCTAAATCAGAATTAATTTTGAGCAAATATGAATATACGCAGATACTTACTATTTGTAATATTCCTTGGCATAACGTCCAAAAACTTGCTGCTATTAATATTCCCAAAAGAACACAAATTTGAGTGAAAAGGCACTACAGAAGGTTTATTTCTATTTAAAACCTAGGCAATTCGCATATTTGAAGATAAATGTGGTGAAGAGTCGTAAGTTCTGAACATCAAATATACAATGTGGGAATAGAACTAGCCCTCTTGCACCTAACAGTGTCCTTCTTTTGATCTAAATTGCAGTTGGGTCAGACTTGCATGCAAGGTGATCTGACTAATAGAAAATGTTATATTGCTTTGCTTTAATTGCTCAAAAAAAATTAGCTTTTCGTAATGTGAAGGACAACCTATAAAAACCCTTCCCTTTCTGTAACTTTGTAATGATCCATGCAAATCTCCAACCACATTTTGTCCTGAGCATTGTCAGGCTTAAAACTGAGTAAACAACCCACATCCCACTGCTAACTGCACATTCAATTAAATGGATTTTAAAATAATAAAATGTCATGTATTCAGCGAATAGTTTAGATGGTCATCAAACCAATTCAGTGGATGGAAGTAGTTTTTGTAAACCAAATCATCAAGAAGTTAAAATAAGACAATCAGTACAGATGTGTTGAATGCTGAATTACATCTGAGGGAATTAGTAACTACAAACGTGTCACATAGAATTGGTTTTTAACAAAACCATCCAACCAAATGCTGAACGCACAACACATTTGGTACTTATACGTTGAAATTGAAAATTGAAGGAAATAACACTGAGATTGGAAAAAAAATAATGCCCGATACAACCGAAATAAATAAGTTGGTGTTACCCAACACCAAATAAAACTAAATGTAGCTTTACCTCATGTTTGCTTGACTTCTTCTTTTCCTTTGATTTCTTCTTTTCCTTCTTTTCTCTTTTCTTCAAATCCTCTGATGAACTGTTCATAACATGTACAAAAAACATTGGGATTTCAATAAAAAGTTGATGGTAACAAAAACACTTTATTCCAAATATCTACAAAACTTGAATGCGTGCAACAAATAATTGAAACTTACGCTGAGGCATCTGAATCATCACTTGAATCACTTGAGTCTTCACTTTCCGAGTGGTGCTTTTTCTTCTTCTTTTTCTTGCTGTCATCTTTACTCCTCTTCTTTTCCTTTTTCTTCCGTTTAGGTGACTCTGACCTACAAAAAGCAAGATAATTTATAGAACAATATCATCAGATCTGCTAGACCAAGGTGAAAATCAAATGTTTGCTTACCTGCTATCTTTCTTATGCTTTTTGGACTTCTTCTTCTTCTTGGGCTCAGGACTTGATGAGCTGTAAGTAAACACACAGTTAGGACAAGAACTACTGCGTGGGGAAACTACATTAGGATAAGGAAGAATTACCTTTCCCTATTTTTCCTCTTCCGCTTCTTTGCAGGTTTTTCTACTTCAGGACTTGGTGTTCTGACCAGCTGGTATTTCTTAGGATCTGCTGCAGCTGCAGCAGCAGCAGCCTCCTTCGCTGCTTCTTTGGCAGCTTCCTTGGCAGCTTCTCGAGCTGCCTTCTCTCTGGCTTGTCGCTCCGGATCCAGGCTGCTTCCCTCAACGAAATACTCGGAAATACCAAAGGCGTCTCTCAGTTTGGCGTTCTTCTCTTGCTGGGCCTCCGCAATCTCGTGAGTCTCGCGAACACTGGAAAGAGGAAGTTTTGACAAAATAAGCAAAGAGAAAAGCACTCAGTAAAATATGCGCCAGTCACACTTGCACGGAAAGGGGATGAGACAGAGTAGTAAAATGCTAAGTTCACACGATGAGAGATGGGGCGGAGCAGGAGGGCGTGTATACCTCACAACAGATCGCATGTGTTTGGAGCGGTGCCTGAGGCCGTGCCTCACACTGTGCGCCTTCGGGCGCACCACACATATCTGGAGCTTTCCGCCGTCGGCCTGGCCGCCGAGGCCGGCGCCGCCGCAGGTGCAGCAGCAATGGCCGTGGGCGGGGGTGGGGGTGGCGGGAGACGCCGCGACGTGGGGGTGGGCGTGAGTGAAGTAGCGGTAGCCGTCCAGGGTGTAAACAGGGCCGTGGTGGCCGGGGCCGTGGACGATCTCATGCCCATGGCCCGGGTCCGTGCCGTGGCGAAGGAACGAACTCCGCCACATGCGTTCGAAGAGGAAACGATCGCCCTCGGTAAACTCGCGCTCCCCGGCCTCGGCCAGGGCGCCATTGAACTCCCGGGAGAACATTGCCCTCCGCGTCCGAGGTCGTGAACTTGCCGACGTGATGATGCGGACTCAATGCCGCGAAACTCCAACGAAACGTCGCAAAGTCAATAGCGATTGGAAGCCGGAGGGAAATATCACAAAACTTTGGTAGACGAGTAGAATACTTAAAACTAGACTTAGCGCGCTATGGAAGACTTGGTTACAAGTAACTGCTTAAAGGCTAAGTGGAAGACATTTGTGATTTTGAGACGGCTCGCGATCACATCTGGCTGGCGGAGGGCAGGCCGAGCGGTCCGGCCGCCATTACCGACGCGCGGGGGAGGGCGCCAAGGCCGCGGCGCCTCGCGGCGCCTGGCGACGTCAAGCGCCTCATCGCCGTGGCCAGACTGAGAGGAGCCTGGCAGCCTGGGCCGCCACGCACCAGCTTAGCGCCGCCCACCGCGGTCCAGAGGGGATGGGGATGTGCATCCGGGCGGGGTGGGGGTGGCTGGCTGGGGCGTACTGGGGCGCGGCGGCTGCCGGCGGTGTGTGGGGGTAGCTGGGGGCGGCGCCAAAGAGGGTAGGGCTGCCAGAGTCGGGTACACATACCTAACACGGACACACTCCAACAGCATGAAATCAAACCTCGGAGGACTGCCTTCCGCACGAGCCTCGCCTTCCCGCAGGATGCTGCTCGTCCGCCTCTCAACGTCAACGTCTCTCCCACAAATGCTCGAGAGGGAGAGAGAAGTACCCGAGTAGCTCACAGGGCGCGGGAGGAGGACAAGCCTTTTGCGCTGAGGTGACTTGCTTGCCTGGTTGGAGAGCAAGTCCAGAGGGGTGGCAACCGACTTCCGCTATCGATCCACCCGCGGTGCAGGAGAGGGCGGCCCCACCCTCTCACCACCCTCCCCTCCGGCTGCCACCCTGTCCTCCCCCCCCCCTCTCCCTCCCTTTCGCTCGATACTCGTCCGAGCGCAAAGGGAGGGTTCACACCCCTCGCATTCACCATAAGTACGTCGAGGCCGTGATGCGGAGAGTGAAGGGGAGCGGTCACAGGGAGGTGCAGAACAATTCACCACCCATGAGCACCCTTCCCTGGGTGCTGCACATCAGCAGCCTCCGGGCCGACTCCTACCAGAGCTGTACTGACTATATCGAGGAGTGGGAGGGAGGAATTTAATACCAGGGAACAGCACATCTGAACGTTGATGTGATAGCTAATTTAACCGGAGGATGTTGAAAAAGATACTCAGAGTACACGTACCCACAGAAAAATTACTATACATCACATACTACATCTATCAAGCTTGGTGACAAAGGAAAATATAATTTTTTTAAATTAACATACTGATGCCCCATTACTGGAACCAAAAGTTGTTCCAAATTTGATTAGGAAAGTTTTCTAACATGGGTGAAAAAGTTGACAACCCACAGTAAGCAGAATTAATTAATATAAAATGAGGATGATGAAGTTGTTTTGAAGAGAAAACAAGCAAGAATTATAAGCTAGTAACTTACTCAACTCTGCCATGTTCATCACGTTTTGCTTCTGTCTTCTTCCCATCAATTTGCAGCTTGCGGAAATGGACCACTTTTTCATTAATTTCTTCAGAGGTATATCTGCAACATTCCAAAATGCATTTTTTAGTAATTGTTACTTGAATATAAGGAAGAATACTGTACAATACTGCAAGTAATGACATACCCTTGGTCTTCCAAGGCTTGTCTTAATTCCTCACACCGCACTTCTATTTTCCTCTTTCGTTCATGATCAAGGATTTCCTTGTTTGGCTGCTTATTGGCAGAGGCTTCTACTTTTTCTAGCTCTTCTTCAGTTTTGTACTTAGTTTTTTCTTTGGGGCGGACTATGGCCCAATTTCGTTGTACATAACCGTTGGTGCCTGAGCCTCTTGCTGTACTTAAACCGATTCCGTTATACATGACAGGTCCTGGAAATGGTGATAAGTTTTCAATTATTTCCTGACTTACTATTAACAAGTAATAACAAAACCTTGCAAGAAATAAGTAAAAGCAAGTAAGTTTGTAAATAGAGGGTTAAGGGAGGGCATCAAGAAACGAAATTATTCACCAAGTTAGAGGGATGTTGACCACATTTAAACAGTAACGAAATTGAGAGGAAATTCACACAAACTATGAAGACGGTCATGAATTATCTCACGAACACAAACATCGCATGCCGTTAAAATTTGAAAAAAGGGATCGTACCGAAAACGATTGTACAACCTGTCTTTCACGTTCGTAAACTAATGCAACCGGCATAGTTCAACGATAAAACGGGACGAAACACATGAACAGAGCATAAGGCTGTTGGGGCATACCGTACCTTTTTAAAAGAACAGATATTTTGGGTACAGATTTACTCAAACTCTAGCACTAACGCCATTTTCCACATGCAGTTTACTGATTGATTAAGTTGCTTGAGGCGCCGGTAGTGGCGCTGCTAGACCCATCTGCGTTTAACGTACTAAAGCACTGTTTGCAGGAAGAGACTCGTCTTAGGGAACGGGAACCGAAACAACCGCGGAACCCCAGTGAGAAACAGTTACATCGAAATGATGTCAGACTGATATCGTTGTCGGTAAATTGTCGATTATCGTGTCGAATCGATCCTGAGATGGTCTGAAAATCGAGACATTTCCGATAACTGACATCTATTTGATGTCGATTCGATGTCACATCGATTTTGATTTCTCACTGGGACAGCGACATGCCCACATAAAAGGTGACGCTTATGCGCATTATATGTTTTGATACGCTGTAAAAGCGTAAACAATGTTTCACCTACCGTGTTAATTTCTACGCTCATAGAAGCGCAATCAATGCGTTAAAGTGTCCCCAACAATGAAAGTTTCATAAGAGACGCTAACGACTGCTGGGTAGGCCAACCCGCCAAACAGCCATGTGAAGTCGGTGGCTCGCCCAAGAACAGGGAGAACGGGTGAACTTGAATCAACGTCGTGAACATTCGTTGGGTTCGCGCGTTCACTCGCTCCGTTCCTAAGACGCCCCCCACCCCTTCAGGAGGTTGTGAAGTGAAGTAGACGTACGCACGTACGCCGCACGTATGTAAAGTTAAGCACGTGTTGGCGTATCACGGGAGATGAGCGATGAGCGTCCACGTGAGAGGCAAAATGACAAGTAAGGAGAGTGTAATTCTTCAAAAGTATTTTCAATTTGACGTTATTTGGTTTTGTGTGGCGCCACACATTGCTGAAGTGAGCGCTCATATCACGTCAAACGCTCACATGGGAGGGAGTGAGAGGGACGTAATGACACGTTAGAGGGGACGTTGGGTGTGATGAAACGTTAGGAGGACGGGGTGTCGAACCATGCCCCCACCCCCACCCCTTCCCCTCAAACATGCTCAAACGGCCATACGTTGCGGCAATGGGGGCAACGACCCAATGAAGAACCGGAAAGTCACCTGACCAGGGAGCCCTTCCAGGGGCGTAGAAGCCCATCATGGGGCCGGAGGGGGCTATTTTCAGAAACCGTGTCGGGGTTCCATGATCGACGAAATTTCGTCGCCCAATTTAAAGAGAAGAATTTTAGGGCGTTTCCAATCGAGTAACACCACCGGATTTTCAAAATTCAGGGAGAAGATTTATGTGATAACCTTACGCACGGTACGAGAATTCACATGAAAGGTAACACATTTTCGACGCATTTAATGAGCACATGGCGCTTATGCGCTTGAAACGCCTCATTGCACATTATAACATGCGTTGAACAAGTCTCAGCTTTCATGCACACTTGAATGCCCAACCGTACAGTAGTGAGGAGCCCCGCCGATGCACCTCACTGATAGAGGGGAAGTACCCCGGTACCCCTAAATTATGGTTGTGGTGTTTGGAACGGCTTTTGCAGTGACGGCACTCGACAGCACCCATTCTGAAACTCCTGATTTTCACGATGAATGCCGAGCAAATGTGATGACATTTCTCTTTTGCCGACGTGATTTGAAAAGTTACGCGCCCTTTCCAGCACCCCAGGCATCGTTTCGACATGCATTTCTCACATGGGCAGGTAGGCAAAAACGCACACCGGGCCCCTCCTCTCCCCCTCCTCTCCCCCTCCTCCGCCACACACCTTCCCTACGCCCTGTCCCGATGCCTCCCTCCCTCCAGCATCCAGCGCGGGGGCAATGTCCAGGGTCGCGTCGCGTCGTACCCATCGAGGCTCCGATGTGCTGGCTTGCGGTCGTGATGCGGAGTATATAAGCAAGTCGAGTATCGCGTCGTGCTCTTTTTCAGTCATTACTCGCTCATCACGGTTTTCCCTCTTCCGTCTACGACGCTGGCGCCCTCTTCTCTAGCGGAAACTACCGAATATCAATCTGAATGGTAATGTATTTTCAGCAGTATTTTCAGCAGACGAAAACTATCTAAACAAAAAGAAGATAGTACAAAAAAAAAGTCCGTCTCCTAATGTTTTGAACAAACGGAGCGTACAAAACATATTTAGAAGGGGGGAAACCTTGCAGTGGATCCGTGTTTACCCATTTTCTTAGTGGGACAGCAAGAAAGTCATGAGTTCTGTTGATTCCGTAGCTTACTACATGCACGAGCTGAACCGAGATTCAGGGATGTATGAAGAAATTCTGACTGTTTTGGGCATCTGCTACCTTGGGAAACTGACGGTTTCTCTAACATGGTCTGCCATCCAAGGATTTAGAGCTCACGTTTTATCAAGAATCCTACCCTCACCAAGCATTGCTGACACTTATGGACGATGGGCTGGTATGTAAACGTACCAAACTTCTCTGCTGATTTCTCTGTCAAAAAGCAAGAGCTATATTGACTTAGTTTGTCATTTAATAATCTGGCTTACCACTGATATAACTTCACTTCTAAATTTTACATTTTCAGTTATCACTGGTTGCACCTCTGGAATTGGACGTGCTTACACAGTAGAGCTTGCTCGTCGTGGGATGAATGTTGTTCTCATCAGTCAAAATATAGACAAACTGAGCGACTTGGCGAAAGAAGTTGGTATGTATTATCTAATGAATTTACCTTTTTTTCTTGTCATAATCTTGCATCAGTCCTCTATCACTTAAAGTTTTTCATTCTTAACCAAATGTTTGTGTCCTCTTTTTCCCTTCACAGAAATGGATTACAGTGTTGAGACAAAGATTATTCAGGTAGATTTTAGTGAAGGCAGATCAATTTACCAAAAAATTGCTACAGAGCTTGATGTCCTGGATGTCGGAGTCTTGGGTATGTTACAAAGTCTTACATTGTTAACACTTTCAAAAATCCCACTTGGCCATGGCAAAGTTCTGTGATAGAGCTAGAAGTGTTAATTTGATTTGTTTTCCTGTCTCCAGTGAACAATGTCGGTGTTCTGCATGGCACTCCTTTATATTTTACGGAATTAAGTGAAAATGATGTTTGGGATATGATCAACGTTAATGTCGGAGCCATGACTATGATGACTAGAGTCGTTCTTCCATCAATGTTGAGAAGACAAAGAGGAATCATTGTTAATCTCTCATCCATATCATCTATAAAACCTGTGCCTCTCATGGGAGTTTATGCTGCAACAAAGGTTTGACTTTTTTATTGTTTCTAATGTGTACTAGTTTTATTTTCTTAAAATGTTGATGACAATTTTTTCTTATCTCCTCTTTTTACAGGCATACATTGATCATCTATCTCAGGCCCTAAGTGAAGAGTGCAGAGGAACTGGAGTAAAAGTTCAATCACTCATTCCTGGATATATTAATACGAGTATGATCAAGTCATACCTACCACACCTTACTCAAAATCCTTACCTAGTGCCAAATGCCGAAATGTTTTCCCGTCATGCTATTTCAACTATTGGAATTGTTGACCGTTCCACTGGATACTGGTTGCATGGTTTTTTTGTAAGTTTTTGTTCAGAATTACTTTCTGACAAAGCTATAATAATCTTACCGTCTTAACTCGAAAGCAGTAGGTAATTTTTGTTTGTCTCTAATCTTTATTAATGCTTATCTTGCAGGCGTATTTCATGCAACTCTCACCATCCTGGGTACATCTTCGAATAAGTCATTGGTTAAACAGAAATGTCAGATACAATATTATTAACAACGAGCGAAGTAAAGTATCTCAAATTAGCAAACACAGGTAGACATGCCTTATTAATATCTATCTATCATGTTCCAGACATTCCCCTTGTTCATGTTGCCAGCACAGTCAAGAATCTGAAATAAATTTGTTCCATATTTCTGAACGGTTGATTAGTTGAGAAGTGTCATAAGGTTGTTGTGTGCAATTATATACCCTCACAATGACTAGGAATGTGAAGGAAAATCCTCCAGAGTTTGTACTTATATGAACACATGGCAATTCCTAATTCTTCCAAAGCACATTTTGCTTATTTTATATCCTGTAATTTGCCACATTTCTCTTGGATGATTTTCCAAATCTCTGTCAATATTCCTATTATTAGCCCTTGGTCCTGTCAACTTGTGGCAGTGACGTCCGAATGTCATCCATGTCCCGTGCTTTGTATGTTTGAGAACTTTAGCAATTACTCTTAGAACAGAGTAGGGAGTGTTGAGGGGTAATCAGTAGAGTGTTGCACGCGAGGGAGAATCTGCCTTCGGTGCGGGAAATTACTGCCTCTACGGGCCACTGGTGCTGGCGCGGACAACTGGCAAATTCTCCTTCGCGTGCATAGTTCTAGTAATCACTAATCACCCTAATTTTTTCAAACATCACTAATTTAGAATCTCTGACTGTGTCCACATGTATAGCAATCTTATAATGCAATCACTAATCATACAGCAGCTGGGTTTTAATGTGAGCTCATTTAAAAGTTCAAATTAATGTACTTATTTTAAACCTGTTCAGAAAAAACAGTTTTTTTAATTTTTGGTATGTGTAGTTCATTGTTTATCAGGCTATGAAGTACGCAATCTAGTCATTTTCAGCTATGTTTTGGTTTTATGTAATTGAAAAGATATTAAAAATTGAGTTTCATATGTGAAAATTGTGTTACATTTTTCATTTTTCGCCCAATCTCCTTGTGAAGTGTCCAGGAAACAAGAGTATATGGTTCAGAAAAAAATTATGAATGAAAGTTCAGTACAGTACTTTAATCATAAACTTAAAACTACAGCGATTTATTTACATTGATCAATTCAGTCTCATCTTAATGTGTGGATTCAAGAAGAAGAACTTGATTAATAATGCCGCAAAGTGTCTCCACCTCCATGCTGCTCTGCTCAGGGCAGACTGGGCCCCAGTGAGAAATGTTTTCCGACGACATCGTTTAAACATCGTTTTTCACGTCACTACGACGTAGAAGTGGGCCTGAAATCGACTGCAGTCTATGTCGTTTCTATGTCGTGTCGACGTTTAACTGTCGAAAAGCCGTCGATTTCAGGCCAACTTTTATGTCGTAACGACGTGAAAATAGATGTCGTCGGAAAAATTTCTCACTGGGAGGTGTGGGGGGATCGCCGCCAGTCTTTCCTCCTTCCGTCACGACTGATGATTGAGGGGTCGGTCAGGGCACGACGAAGCGCAGTGCGGTGGCCAGCAGGGCGCCCACCAGGATGAGGCCGAGGATGATCCAGAGCACGATGCAGCCGCCGCGGCAGCAGCGGATCTTGCTGCGCGCGACGAGCAGCTCCTTGGGCGGCAGCATGGCGGCCTTGGGCTCGCGCACCGGCAGGGGCTCGGGGGGCGTGGGGGTCACGTCAGCGGGGAACACGAGCGGCCTGGGCCTCATCATGGGCGGCAGCAGGATGGCGGCGGGCGGCCCGGGTGGCGGCGGCGGCGGCCCGAGCATCACCGGGGACAGCGCGTAGCCCGGCGGGTAGCCCGGTGGGTAGCCGGGCGGGTAGCCAGGCGGGTAGCCCGGCGGGTAGCCGGGGGGTAGCATGACCATGCCGGGGTGCACGCCGGGGGGAAGGCCCTGGAGCATGCCAGGTGGTGGTCCGTGCCCGTAGATGACGCTGGGGCAGGGCTCCGCGTCCCAGGTGGGCATGGAGGCGGCCGCGGCCGCTGCGGCCGCCGCGACGGATGCCGAGGACGCTCCCAGGGCGGCATGGTGCGGGACGTGGTGTGGCAGCGGGGTCTGCGACTCGGACGACAAGCTGCTCGTGTTGCTGGTGTCGGGCGGGGACGCTGTCCTCGACGGTCGGTGTGGCCCCGAGCGGGTCGAACGGGGAGCGTGCGTCTCGTACAGCTGTTCACCTGTACCAACGTGCAAGAAAATGACATCAGTACAATTATTGCGAACAAATTTCTTCACACTGGCTTGTTAGGCAATGCGTCAGCGGAGCATGTTTACAGAACTCAGTAAGCTGTGGCTGTGAATAAACATGTTCAGAAGATTTTAGTGTGTGGCTCGGAGGTTTTCTGAAACCTGAGTTCCACGACCATGGCCTGTCCTGCTGTGCAGTGCTACGGTGCCCTCACTATGAACGTCTCCGGAGGTGACGCTGGGCTTCGCGAGTAAACGTTGGACGTCAAACGTTCTCTTGCCCGAAGGCCCCCCGCCGCACTCACTTGGCGCTCCGGACGGGCCGCCGACTTCACACAGCCGCCTGGCGGGCTGGCCTACCCAGCGTGCAGCCGGCGCTACGATTAGCGTCGCCTCGTGAAACGTTCATTGTGAAGACACCCAGCTGGGGTCGGGAGGCGGGAGCCGGGGGGCCGGGGGCCGAGGCCCCCCAAACGGGCCAGATGCTGTTCTCTGAACGGGACCTTACCGCTGCCCTGGTGGTAGCCCTGCTGCTGCTGGTACAGCTGGTCGCGGTGCCGCCAAGCCATTGGGGTCCTGCTCGCGTCGCCGCTGTGACGCCTGTCCATGGCGGAGACCTGATAACAACAAGAGAAGAGAAACCTTTTGAATCCATCTGTCCGTCATCTCAGCCCGGCCCGGGCGCCAGCGTAACGTCATTGCGAGAAGCATCATCGTGACAGGGCGTGCGAGGGAGAGGGAGGAGGTGAGGAGGTGGCAGGTGAGAGAGAGGGGAGAGAGAGGGAGGGGGGGGGGGCGGACAGAAGGAGGATAGAAAGAGAGAGGGCTCAAGTCCGGCCACCCGCCGCCAGCACTATCACTATTAGACAGGAAGTGAAGCAACGACGCTAAGGCGATTCAGCAGCAATTTTTAACCCGTCAGTTGGCAACACGGGGTACAAAGGAGCGCGCTGCGGAGGATGATGGGATGGGTCGGGGTGAGGTAACGCGCGGCGGCCCGGCGCGGGGTCAAGGGTCAGGGAGCCGCGGAAAGGCCCTGCAGCAGTGCTGGGCTCGAGTCCATACTGACTCGACAATTCGACATTCGATTATTAGACTAGACGTCTCCGTTTAGGGATAATACAGGAAGTACATCCGTCATTTGCCGTGATGAGCCTGCCAAGTTCAGCCAATGCAAGCTAACACAGCGTCTTCTGGGTAGGCAACATCACGCCTTCGGTGCATGCGTGTACTGCGGGATGGCCTACCCCGAGTCTCGCAGGCGTCGAGCTCCCCGTAATTTGCCTAATGAATCTGAGAAAAACGAACGTACTTTCTGGACGATCCCTTAGTGTCCCTTTTCCGGGGAACAGCAAACAGCCCCGAAGAAATGAAGGAGACGCGTCCGTCTGTAACAGGTCACGTGTGCTTATCCTGGGCGACGCATTCAAGCGGTATATTGCGCCCCGGGAGAAAATGGAGAGTTCGCTCGCTCGCTTCAACACTGCCCCCGCCTTCTCCTGTCGCCGCGGTGGGTGAGTCGAACCGAGGCGCGCTAAACACACTCGAGCGCGCTGTCCGGCAAACAGCAGTTTCTTCCTCCTTTCCGGTTCCTGCCCGGGGGCCGACGACAACGGCGCAGCGGGCCTTCCCTCACCTACTCCCCCCCCCTCCTCCTCAAGAGAGGGAAAGGCGGGAACCTCATCGTGACACCGGGGCTGCCAATGCTGCGGACGCCCGCCCCACCCCGCCCCGCCCCGCACCTCATCGCCCCACACCAACACACTGCGGTGGTGGTTTCTGCTGGCCGCAGCTCCACGACTCCAGTGCCGAGCTCCTATCGGAGGGAAAACAGCTTTCAAAAACGTCGACGAGCGGCCTAACTACACTTTTCATATGCGTTTACTGGTGCCTGCCGAGGACCGAAAAACCATGAGGTCAACATCGACCGCGCGGCTGTCGAAAGTGAAGAGTCAACAGAAAGTGGGAGCGCCGCGCTGTGCGTTCGCAACACACCCCGTCTGCCCTGCCGTGTGTCCCTTCTTCATTACCTGTCCCCGCTGATGGAGGCCGTCTCCGCGGCGCTCGACCCTGATCGTCCGACCCTGCATCGTACAAAGCGAGGCACGTCGGCCCGCCGCGCGCTCTTTTTTCTCATGCTATAATACGTGAGGAGAGAGGGAGAGTGAGGCAGAGGCGGGGGAGGGGGGAACTGCTGGCGTCTCCTCCTTCTGCAGGCGGCAGAGTCCTGCGCAGCAGCCTCTCGGCCCATTTTCCCATAGAGTACACAGAGAGGGGGAGAAAAAATAGGCAAGAGGGAAAAGGGAGGGGAGGGGTCAGAAGAGAGATTAAGAGGAAGAAGCTTGGTCAGAGTGTCGTCCGTGTCTCCCGGCGCTATGACAATGGTGTTTATAACAAACAAACCTTCCCGCCTTGGAGGTAAAGCAGTCCACCACGCCCGGCAGTCACGCCTGACGCCTGCGGGCCGGGCGCCGCTCGGGAACCGCCTGGGAGGTAGGCAATCGCTGCGACCGGGAGACACGCCTGCAGGGCGGGTGGACTACCTCACCCGTACCGCCTGCCCGGGTGCTCTACCGGAGTGCCTGCCGCCAGCAGCAGTCAGTCAGAGATCTCGAAGAAAGGACACAGGGGCGCGCGGGACGCGGGGTCGCGACACCCTCCCAGTCAAGCAGCAGCCGGCGGCGCACCAGGACGCCATACGCTCCTAACCTCGTTTACGCCCCTCGTTACGCACCCACTGAGACTGACGGCGCGTCGTGTCACTTAGACACGTTTAGCTCGACGTTTAACCGCGACCTCCCTCGTCTAGCTGCGCCGCTTCGGAAGCCACGCGGAGGGGAAGTCCTGGGGGAGCAGCGGGGACCGGCACTTTGCATCCTCGAGCGACCCAGTTTCTCTGCTAGTGAGGGTGCAAATTTTCAAAATTTTAGAAAGAAATCCCTTTTTAGTGTGAGAAACATTTAAAATCGTGTAAGCTATTTAAGGCAACGGCTATACTGCTGGCGACAAACCTTGACCTACAATTTCTCTTATTTTGCAAAATGAATCTTATATGCATCTTCTCTCCTCCTAAATAAATTGAGTACCTGGGGTATAGACAATCAGGGCACTTCAAAGAAGGTGGTCGCAGTCTTGTCCTAACCCTAGGCCTATTCATACCCTCTGATAATGAAGCGGACTTCTTTTGCAGTCTATCTCTCACTCTCTGCTTGTCTGTCTCTGTCTCTCTCACTCTCACTCACGCCGTCCTGCGCCGCGTCACGCCCCGCAAGCTGCGCGTTTGTGCTGTGTGCTCGGTCCCTTGCTGATGGGACCTCTCCTGCGAGTCCCGCACCCACCCAGGCTCGTCTCCGTCGCCCCCATTGGCCGGGTGGGGGCCGCGTGACCAATGGGCGCAGCCCTTGGAGCGCGCATGGCCCGGCCCTGCAGGCCCCGCAGGCCCTGGAGGCCCTGGAGGCCCTGGAGGAGGTCACGCGGAGCGAGGCATCGCGGGGCATCTCGCATCGCGTCACGCAACGCGTGCCCGCAGTACAGTGTACACTGTGAAGCGATCAAGAAGCGGGCAAGACAGCGAAGTGCTGACTGGAAAAGAGAGTGTTGCCAGATAAAGTAGGCAAAAATTCCCACGAACACACCTGCGTGCATCTACGCCTGGCTAATAGGCAACGTTCGCACACTGGGCCGAGGGGTTTCCTAGTAGGCAGGCGCAAGATGCAACCCAAGAAACACCTGTGTATCCGTGGGAAATTAAAACATACAATATAGGAAAATTTCCCACGGGTACACAGGTGTTTTGTGGGTTGCATCTTGCGCTTGCCTACTATATATATATACGCTTTAAGTGTGGATGAATCGAGGGAGGGGGCGATATCGTGCGTGGCACACATGTATGCAACCTTCCTCAACGTACAAGAAAGAAGTTTCTTCTTGTATCGATCCCGCCGAGCGACCTCGATCAGGCGCTCGTCGAAAATGTACCCCGCACCATCTTTGAGCTAACAAGACTCCTCGCCGAGCAAAACAAAACGAAACGTGAAAAAATCGAATAAAGGCTCCTATAATGATACGTGTCTGTCCGATAATGTGGCCACGCAAGTGCGAGTGGAACGAGCTCAGGGGAGACTGGGCCACACCCCGCTCCAGTGGACTTTCGGGGAACTGAAACCTGCTCGCTGAGACGTGCTCTCGGCGGGCTTTTCTGTGATGCACGGCGGGACCGGGTGTCGTCGGTAACGCGTGGAAGTCGCCTCGCTTGTGACCATAGCCGTGGCCCTGTCGACAGTCATGGGGAAAGGGCTGGCGTAGGGGGTAATCCAGAAACTACGAAACTCTGCCTAGGTCCAGCTTCTGCAAGCTCTCCCAGCGCCTGATGGGTAGGCAACATCTTGCCTGCAGAGCTTGCGTCTCCTGCGGGCTGGCCTACCCCGAGTCTCGCAGGCGCCGAACTCCCGTACTTTGTCGAATGAATCTGGTGCGTACCTTCTGTTCTAGACAATCGCTACGATGATTAACACTAACGCCTCTGACCCGTGAACTTGGCTTTCGGCTATCTGTTGACGGACGGGAACTTCAACGCGCGACGCCACAGCAGACCAGAGGGTGACTCCAGGAGGGGTCCAAGCCCACGCCACGTCCCGGGAGCCCGGAGTCGCAGCGCCGCGCTCTTCCTGTACGACTTTGCTCTTCAAGTGCCGCGATAGATGGTCTCACCGACTTTTTGAAGACCTTTTTGGTGGCCTTTTGTGCGTAAAAGGGGCTACGGCAGACCGTCGGCACCTCTTTGGCAGCAGCAGGTGGCTGAAAACCTACGACAGACTGTGTACAGTTGTTATAGTTGTTGCATGAAAGTTGTGCGAATTATTACCCATCCGCTCGGCTCGGGCGCCTATGGAGAGCCCAGCTCTGCACGTGGCTCGGTATAACAACCACACATGTAGTAGTTTGGAGGGAGGTCCTCAGCCGCAGCAAAGAGGCCGCGCGGGGCGACGTTATATAGTCCGGCGCGGTGTTGTTCCCGGCGTCGTCAATTATTTATTCTGCGTCCTCCGGACAGAAGCGGCCCTGCCCGGCCCTGCCCGGCCCTGCCCCGCGCGCCGCTTCCGGGTTTTCCCTTACAAAACGAGCGCGGCGGTGCCGTGGGTATTTAATCGTTTCCTTTCCCCCGCAGCGCCGCCGGCCATCCTGCGAGCGAGACAGTCGATGCGACGGCAGTAATGATTCGATCGGACCCGCACAATCGCTGGGAGTCCTGTTTCCCCCCCGAGCCGAGAGTGCACCCCTCCTCCCCCCCTTCTCCAGCGCGAACTGCGTGTCTGCGTGTCCCCGCACCGCAAAACGTCGACGCTTTAAAAACCGATATGTTTTATCGTGTAGTCTCCGTGGCCACAAAAAGCAAGGCATGTCATACGTCTCAAATGCGTCTGTGGAGCTGATAACCGCGTATCACGCCTTGAGGTATCGTCCGCTTTCATCTGATCCGCCGCACTGTGTCGGTGTCGCAGCGAGAAAGGTCCGTCGTGATGAAAAAGGGAGAATCGAGCATGCGGCCGCAACGACGCAGCTCGAGATCATCTCCGTGATGTACCGCAACTTCGCACCCCCCCCTCCCCTACCCAAATAAAATGAAGGAAAAAGTAATACCGCATGAAAAGATTATGGAGGGTGAGCAGGCGTGCGGCTCCGAGCGCAGAGGCAACCCGCCCGCGCGCCTGCATGCGGTCTAGTATGCTCAAACGGCGCTGACCGGCCACGCTGGGCTCCAGATACTGCAGGAGAGGACTTCAAGAACTTAATGAAATGATTCAACAAACGCCACCTAGCTTTTGTTTCCCGAAGCATTTGCCCGATTTCCCTTTTGTTCGGCGTCTCCCCTAGGCAGCCTAGCCGCCTTCTCAGCGCCCTGCTCCTAAACGGCTATTGAGGCGGGCAGAGAAGTGTCACTAATCGGGCACCGCCGAGCCGCCCGCACAGACAGCGGCGCACAGAGCAAGAGAGTGTCACTCAACTTCAATCGGCTTAGGCCCTCCTGACCGCGCCCCCTACACAAGCCGACGGAATTGTGTGTAGTGTTTCAATCAGTGAATGCAGAGAGATAAAACTTATAGAGGGAAAAGCGCTTGGAGGGGTGGGGTGGGGCTTTGTCTTCTGGTAGAGAATATCTAAGAAATGAAGGAAAATCGAGGAGGAGGGGGGGGGGAGGGCGTTTTCTCCTTCTGGTAGAGACAGTCTCATTTGAGGAGGACCGTCTAAAATATATACCACGGGAAGGGGTTTGACTGATTGCGGCTCATAGCTTTGATTAGGAGAGACTTTGCCTCACTCACCTCCTCAGTGGTCGAACTCTCGTGAGGAACACGCGGGACGCCCTGCAGGCGACTCACATCTCACATTCCTGCCGCTAGGACACTACACCCGACGCCCCAGAGGAGAGTCCTAAAGTCCGAGGAGGCGCCCCGGCCTGGTCAGCTGGGGCGGGGGGAGGCGGGCGAGGAGAGCCTGGGCGAGTCTAGTATTCAGGACGGCGGGGAGTGCGGTCCCGTAGCGGAGAGACCGCGGGGGGTGGTGGTG
>NW_026267147.1:1542788-1551971 GCF_000697945.3 Frankliniella occidentalis
TCCTGGACCAAATCCTATATTATTTCTCTCTTAAGCGCCTTGTTCAATATCGTGGAAAAATCCTTTTGTTGGATTTTATGCTTTCTGGAAAAATACTTCGTTATTATTTCAGTTTGTGAATGGTGGTCAAATTGATGTTTTGATCTGAAATAAGGGGGGGGGGCAAGGTGAGAAAATACCGCTACATCCATCCACTGAACCAGCAACTCGAACCTGGGGAAGTGCTCAGTGCTGTGTGGTGGTCTCGGCCGCTAGGACCGCGACGAGGTCATTCCCTGCCGACCGCCAACAGCCTTATCCTAACACAATAAAGGTGGAAGTATTTGTATTTGAAGTATTTGATCGTGGAAGTCCAAGGATTTACAACAGAATCATTTGTTTCGAATTCCCAGGGCGGAGGGAAGGCCGAAAGTGCAAACTGTTTTAAGCAATCCCCTTTTCAAGCCGCCATATCGTGTGATAGAGGAGACGAGGTACCAAAACGACAACGAATTTTCGTCAGACCTCACGCTATCCATTTCACTTTTCCACACTCAGATGCGTTTTCTCGTTTTCGAGAGCAAAGCCAATGCATGCATGTCGCCCTGTACCAGAACGTCAAAATGACGAAAAGTGACGTCAAATTGATGTAAATTAATGAAGCATTGCTCGCTCAGTCATTTCTAGATGCCTCATATTCACCCGATGAGTGTCCTGATAATTTTCGAACGTATAGGCAGACTAGCCAAAGGTCACAATTGTTCGCTCTGGCCTCGACATCTAAATGGCCCGAAAATAAACCTCAGCCAAACTTAGATGACTTCTAGATGTGCATTACTCTGACATGGCATGTGAGGTGCATGATCGTTCTGCGTGCTCTGCTAGCAGACACCAGAATGCGACATACCGTTTTTACCAGATAATTTTTTGCACAATAGGTTTGGCATGTCGCAAAGCGACACGGAATTTCTTTCAGATCTCTCACAGTGGAGTGGTAAGTTAGTAGGACTCAATGGTAGAGGTGCCCTGAAAATTGAGTCAGCCGGCCAGACCCCCCCCCCTCAGTATCCCATATATTTTTCTGAAGCAAAGTTCATTGATTAACAAAAGTAACGCCCGCTCCCACCACCCCCTCCCCCCTCAAACAAACTAACTTTTTAATTTGTATTACCCACTAAATCTTTAGGGACTTATGTCAACAATATTTTTTACTGTGTTTTTACAAGATTGCTTTAAGAGGAATCATTTCAAACAAATTATTTATAGATCTTAGGATATGGGTTTATTTTAGCAAAAACATTAGTAGACAATTAAAACAGAACTAAACAAGTTTTTCTTTACATTATGTCAAAAGGCACAAAGTCAATGAAAAGAGATACAGACAGAAATTAACTGACAAAATCAAGTCTTGACGGAAGGCAGCAGAATCCGTCGTTTCAGGTTGCCAATCCTAAAAGGGAAGAGGATTCAGATTAGATTAGATTAGCAAATAATGCATTATGACCTTCAATGTGTGTACTTTGAAGTGCAGTTAGATACAACTCAAGTAGGGATATGCAAATGTAAAATGTAATGTTGGCTCCATCCGAATTTTCATCAGTCCGGTTGGTTTCGTTTTGTTTCCTTTTGTCTCTTTTGAGAGTGAGTGGGGGTGAAAAGGGGGTCTTTTTCACACACCCTCACCCACAAAAGAAACAAAACGAAACGAACCGGACTGATAAGAATCCGGGCGGAGCCCTACTTGCAAAAACAATACAATCTCAGAGGATACAGTTTCGTCAACAGGACATCAAATGAAATCAGTGTCAAGATTTGAGAATTTTGAAGGCCTGATTTGACGTCAATCAGGCCACAAAAATAACCAAATCTTGACACTGACATCACTGGATGTCATTATGACGAAACTGTTCTCTGGGTGTAGCAAGTAAAATTCCACATACCCTACCAAAGCCACTGTTATTGTTGACTGGAATGTTTCACACAGTGTCAAGATGGAAATCGGTGGGAATGCATACCTCTATCCCCGAAAATACTTCCACAGCATCCTCCCTACAGGGACCGCTGCGACAGATGCAAGGGTGACAGGATTGAGTATGGTGGCCGCGACGGTGGCCCCGGTGACGGCTCCGGTGGCCACACCGCCGGCGGCAGCGGCCGCTGTGGCTCCAGCACAAGCAGTCATGCACGTGCCCTGTGCAGCGCTGCACGCAGGAACACTGCCGGCCCCAAAGACTACCCCCGCGGACGCGTAGCACGCCATTGTAACCGCATTACAGCCCGTCTGGCACATTCCATAGGGATCCATCTTGATCGTAACTTCACTTGAAACGTTGTGTGCCTCGTGCTTCGCCTCTGATTGACTGGTTCACTTTTCACCTTCCTCTGCCACCTTGCGACTGTTACTGAGCCTTGGTCAGGTCAGGTTGGGGTTCCCGTTCCCAGCCGAAGTTAGCAGGGGTAAAAACAGTACGACAATAAAGCAATGAAGTCGACGCTATCAGTTCTTTTTATTGTCCTGGACCAAATCCTATATTATTTCTCTCTTAAGCGCCTTGTTCAATATCGTGGAAAAATCCTTTTGTTGGATTTTATGCTTTCTGGAAAAATACTTCGTTATTATTTCAGTTTGTGAATGGTGGTCAAATTGATGTTTTGATCTGAAATAAGCAAAGCATAGCAAAGCAGAACTTAAAAAAATTGGAAATGGATATTGTTAACGGTACTGACTGAACTGCAAATTTTCAATCCAGAGTTACAAAATTCAACCATTATTCGTTCCTTTTTTCTACACTTTCAGTCAAGTATGATTCAGCTAGAAAGAGTTTGGTAAGCTAAGCTGCTCCTTTCATACTGTGGCCATTTAAAGGTTAATGCCTTATAGTGTTAAAGTGTTTTTGTTTTAAGTGTGTTTTTTGTTGCACAGGTGGGAAAATTTATCCACATCTAGCTAATCAACTGAATTTAACAATAACCTTACAGGCACTTACATCTCAGTATGACAGCCTGCCATCGTGCTCTGTTTACCTGTTTTTCGTTGCTTGTTTTCCTTATTCTCCTAGTCTTACGCTTAGATGCTAGGGCAGAGTGGAATTGGTTTATTGTTTTTATACCTATGGTAATTTATTTTCTCATCATACTCTTTTATTATATGTTTTTTATCATTTGTCATTGCAAGAATGGATTTGACTTTCGTAAACAAACTTCCATGAAAAGAAAGCTCTGGAGTGTTTTCTCAATTTTTCTTATGTTTACATCTCAAATTTTATTGTGTATGCAAATAGAGTTTCCCTCCTATAAAATTCCAACTTACTGGGTTGTGTTGCCCGTTTGGATTTGGCTAGTTGTATTGAGTGGTGACATCTTTTCTAGACTTGTTCAACGCCGTAGAAATACACCATACTTTTATCAATAGACTTTGTATCTTATACCATGTTTAAAACTATATATATAAAAATAGTACTCTGTTAACATCAGAATAACTGATCTTCCTGTGATGTTTACACAATTTGTCTACCCCATTCTAAAGATCAGTTGAAGTGCTCACCATCTTGGAACAAGATTATTAGAGCATTATTGTTCTGAAACAGTGTACTGTTTGTGTCTAACTAAACTATAACAAATATCAGAGGTCTTTGGAGACCTACGGTCTATTGATGAAGTGAAGTAATTTTGTTTTCCACTTGTGTCCCTAAATTTCAAAAATTTCAAAAATACATTTTCTGATACTTTGATCAGTGTGAGTTTAACATATGTTGTAATTTCGTGACCTTTTCTTTTCTCTTTTTTTAAAAAATGGCTGTGCTTGTATATTAAGATTTCGACAGAGTTAATGTGTGCAGTTACATTTCTGTATGCGTGTGATATGGTTCCATTGTTATTACTTGAGAGGTTTTATCAATAAAATTGCTCTCCAAATAATTATTTTTCAAAGTTACTGCCTTTACTTATCATTCTGATTCAAACATCATTGTTGCATTACATTTGAATTGATTGAAACTAAAATTCTATTTCTACCTTCTATTCTATCCACAGCAAAACCACCAAAACACTAGAGCTGAGTTCGCTGAGTGAGCATGGACAAATTTCTCATGCCATGAGATCAAACAAATGAATGAAAAACTTCGTCTTTGCTGTACATTTTCCCTTCACCCCCACCCCTGATCATTTGCTCGGTTGTTTTGTTCGTGTGGCCGTGATGTGGTGATAGAGAAAAAAAGGCCTACATTGTAAAAGTTTGTCGATTCTTCGAAATTCGGCGACACCAACGCATATCGACGGCTTTCTTGTGATTTTTAAATAATATCACATTTTAATTTCCGTGTGCTGGCACATTCTGTTGTCTACTTAATTATTGAATAATACATTCTGGCTGCCTCGAGCCAGTGTCCGATATCAATCAATAACAGTTCTGCAAGCGCACGTCAAACATGTTGCCGTAACCTGTCAACATGAAAGTATTTAAATGACTGTATTCCAATTCGGCAGTGTGTTAATTGACTGTCATGGACCATCTTCTTGATTTGTTTATGTAAGTTCAATTGTGGGCTCGAACTGATTCACATTTGTTTGACTAACAACCGAAATCCGTACTAATTGATAATATTGAAAAAAACACATGTCAATTTATAAATTTTTACTATTCAAAATTTAAAAGTGTGTAAGACAGTGCATGAAATTTTGTTTTCCTTGTAAAATGGGGTTATAATGCATTGCTTTTTCTGTGTCTTCTGTACAGGGCTCGCATGGCTGCCAATGAATTTTATGCCACTGATTCTGAAAGTGGTGATTCGGAGGATATTGATGGAGTTGATTTTGAAGATGACATAGCTAGCAATTGCTCTGTGTATGGTTCTACGACAAGCAACGAAGGTGACACCCATGAAGAATTTGATGATCTTGATGATGAAGATTGTGGAAATAACAATGATAATTCTATACTTGATGAAATGAATGATGAGCATGACTATGCTGGCAATGACCAAGAAATTGACATGGATGTAAACATTGATCACCAGTATGAAGAAGAACACAATCATGTCCAGGCTATACCACAGGTTGATGGGTTTTTACATTTTGAACAAGATTATGATAATGAATATGATCCCGCAATCCAAAATGGCTATGTGAATCATGAGCATGATTATGCCCACGATGGTCAAAGGGATGGAGTTGTTGTGGAAGTCCATCCTGTGAACTCACAACTGCAGCGCACTGGAGCCTTTTCCAGTATAAACAGTATTCTTTCAACTGACAGTCAGAACTTCCCAGCATCTGAGGAAATTCAATTAGCTAAAGAATCAGCTCAGGTTTGTTGAAAGCAACAACACTTTAATTGCGACATCTAACAATAGTTGTACCCTTAATAAGTATTGACTGTTGTTTTCAGGTCCCTCCTTTCCAATCATGTCATTACTATAGGCCATCGGACAGTCATCCGCAAATTGCTACTGCTGAGTCGACAGAGTCTTCCTTCTCTGGACATGGTGTTAAGAGAAATAATGGTATGGTGTGTTTAGATCCAGTTGAACTTAAAAGAGTAAAAAATGAAGAATGTCCCCCTCAAGCAATAGGAGCGGAAATCACTATTAGGACAGAGGAAATTGCTGCTTCAGAATTCCTGAATGACAAACAGTACCCAAATATGAATTCTCTCTCAGATGACATATTATTAGAAATATTTAGCAAACTGGGTGTCAATTCACTTATTAACCTAGCTCCTGTGTGCAAGCGCTGGTATGAGTTGTCTAAGCACAAGAGCTTGTGGCTGCGAGAAGATGTGGTCTGTGATCCCTATCGTGTGCATCAGTTCTTGCGCCATGTTCGTGCGGCTAAGTACCTTCGCACTGTTGATGTCAGTGACATGCATGCTGCACATGGAGAAGTTTTATTGACTCTATTGAATGGTCCCAAGAACGTTCGGCGTTTTAGTTGTTTCTGTGTGGCTCATCCAAGGGTAATAGTAGAGCTATTGGAACGCTACCAAGACACTCTAGAGGAGCTCAATATTTCCATATCTGATGAACGTTTATCATATGGTGAAGGTGGAACATTTAAGGATGGCGTAAAGCCAAGGCCTGGTTACCTTTTAAAGTTAATCTCCGAGATGAAAAATTTGAGGGTCATTCGCTTCACAGGCACAATGCCATCCATTGGACATCATCAAGGGAGAGTAAATCCGAAGTGGTACTTCGGGGAACTTGAAAGTTCTGAACTCAGACTGCAGGCAATTGCAATGAAGATAGAAAACCCAAGAGAAATACTTGTACAAAAATTTATCATACCATTTTTGAAAAGCAAAATACCATTCCTTAAAGAATTGCGCCTTACAAGTGATATTTGGAAAAACAAAGATGTGCAGGAAATTGTACGGAACTGTGATAAACTTGAAGCTTTAGTTAGATTTCCAATTGATAGCCTACATGCTTTAGAAAATTGCAAACAACAGTTCTTCATTGATTTTATTCTTGGGTCGTGGATTGACTTTCAAAAAATACAAAGGGATTTGATTGGTTATAAAGGCCTGTCGCACATTCATGAAGTATCTCTCCGTTTCTGTGATCAGCTTTACATTAAATCTGATGAGCAGATTCCTGATACAAGGCTTGAGACATTTCTTCCAATGTTGGCTGGGAGGCTCCATTCCTGCAAGCGAGTTCATATTTACAGATGGGATGCAGCACCTCCATTTGTTGAGAGTGTCCATAGTACCTGTGCTCTCGCCAAGTTCTTATTTGCCTTGCGCCGTACCCTTGAAGAAGTGCACATCTCTGATGCATTTAGAGGTGGTCGACACTTTCCCCAACTAATGAAGGCTATAAGAGAGAGTGTACCTCATTTGAAATCTAGGGGTATTGCCGTGAATCGCCTAGGTAATCGAGGTCTTCTCTTTTCAGTCAGAAGGAAGTCAGACAGTATTATTTCTAACACTGGACCACTCCTCCTTGAACATGGAAGGATTGAATTTGCAAATCATGGTCCTAACTAATTGAATTATGTAGCCAGAAGAAACCAAAGTACTGAAGCCCAAGTTTATTGGTTGGAAGTAGATAAGGTTCCCATTTACCCCATTGCCTTTTCCTTGTAGTTCTAGTCATACTGTGAAATTTCAAATCTTTTGTTTTGATTTTAAATTTGTTTCTACTTTTTTAGTTATGTAGAATGTTGTAATTAAGTGTTCTACCCATTGTAAGAAATGTTCAGGAATACATGAAAGAGAAACAATTTGATAAGAGAATTGTAAAATGCTCATAGTGTAATTAATCATACCAAACAGTATTTTCCTTCCCTTAGAGTTTACTGCATTTGTTAGATGGTTTAAGGCAATCTTGAAGAATACAAATGGATCAGTTCTTTATAGTCTTGGATGTAATGCATGTTCCTTGTTTATTTATATACTGCATTACTCAGCCTTGATGAAATTATCTGAAACAACATATTACTGTATTATCAAGTGAAGCTATTATTTATCAAGTGTTTGTCATGTCAAATTCATGCAGTATATTCACTTCATTGCTCTAACTTAGACTTTATTTTAATAGTAAGATTGTGTCACAATTTATTATTAATGGGGAAATTATATTGTCAGTGTTGTTCAAAATTTAGTTTTGATGAAATTTTGAAATGAGAAAATGAGATTGTGCATTTGCATTATTATAACCTTAAATTTAAAATGTAAATCAACACTGATAAAATAATATCTTGGTATATTTATTTTTGATATTCTTGTATCATAAAAATATAGTGAACTCTATTATACTTTCTATTTGAAGTATAAAACTTCCTGTAACTGCCACCTTTGTTGGGAAATGTTTGTTCATTTCTCTTATCTTTCTTTCCTTAGAACTGTAAGTTAAGTATTACTGTTGCCATCTTATCTCTTGGTATAGTTCCTTGAAAGAAAAGTTGTGGTGCAATTATCCCTTGGAACTGAAGAATACATGAGAACAGGGATAGTTGATGCCACCTTTCCTCATGAGTTGTCACTTTCATTGTCAATCTTTCTACACCTCAGGTTTGTGTCCAATTTTCTTCATGTTATTCAAGATAGAAGTCTTGTGGTGTGCAAATATTTTTGTTGTGATGACTTTTAACCAAATAAATTGATGGTGAAGTACTCTGTATTGAAGCCTACCGAATAAATAATACCAAACCTGCATGATCCACCCTTGCCCGTCGCTGGGGGGGGGGGGGGGGGGGGGGGGGCATGGGGGACGACAACGCCACGACTGGCTGGACAAGATAATCATCAGGACTTTGACGGCGAGGTCGGCGCTGGTCTAGGTCTACCCGCCTTGGCGAATGGCTCCAGTATGCATTATTGATAAGGACACCACCACTCGCACGCCTTTGTTGTCAAGCTCCACCGACGGTCAACACTCCCGCACCACGCCTGCTCCTGCGGCTCCCCATCGCAGACTCTCTTTTTTGGTCGATCTGAGCTGACTATCAGCTCGACCATGCCACAAACAACCCCGTCAGTAATTTTCCATATTATTTAAAAACAAAAAACAAGCACAGCAGCCACACAGTCAAGGGCCCGCTCTGTGCTGTACCGCAGGTGACTAATTCACGGTGTACACTTTCATAGTTATACTGTACCGTATGCACGCGTGCGGGTGCGTTGCCTACTCGCACGGGCCATAAGGAGCCGTGCGCAGCAAGCATAGGCAAACCCGTCCGCAGCCTTGAATGCGGTACACATTATAACTACGAAAGTGTGCGGCGTGAATCAGCCACCTGGTATAGAGAGCCCTCTGGTAGAGACAGTCTTGGGGACTGTCTAAAAACAATTTGAGAGGGCGTAATTTCCCCACCCGCAGAGGGACGCGTGCCCAGTCACGGCAAGGGTGGTGAACTTACCCCAGCCTAGGCCCCGGGGGAAGGGAAGGCAATTGACATTTAAGCGCGGGGGGCGGGCCGTAACGTAACAGCCCCCCGCCCCCCCCCTGGCGATGAGCCCCTCTGAAACTGACATTCACCCGCAGTGGGTTTCTTTGTGACCGCGATGCGGTCACTAAACGACACAAAAATCAAACCAAATACTTTGAGGATCATACCGGGTGTCCAAGAGAATACGCGGCAGCTGGATGGGTTGCCTACCCAGGCGGGAGGCGGCCGGTTGCCTCTCGCCACCTCCTCCACTCCCCCCTCGCCCTCCGCGCCTGCAGGCCAGTTGGTAGGCAACCCATCCAGCTGCCGCGTATT
>NW_026267147.1:1553181-1554810 GCF_000697945.3 Frankliniella occidentalis
CGTTTGAACCTAGGACCGTCCCGCCTGCTGGACTTGTTTTGGGGGCCAAGGAGAGAAAACCTCACCGTCTAAACGTCTTCCCTTTGTCGCCTGTCTTCGATATGGGTGGCAAACGGAATTATTCCAAGGCACCCTTCTCATAAAGTCAGCGACAACCTGCAAACATTGTGGGTGATGCTGGTGTTTGTTGTTAGCCCGTACGGTACTTCGTCGTGGCGACACCATCTCGCCCTTCCCCTCCTCCTGCCTCTCTTCTCGACCTTCGACCTATCCCTGCCGGTGTCGGTCGTCGCCGTCGCGTCGTCCTCCTCCTCTCTATCGCCGGTGTCCGTCCTGTCGCCTCTTCCTGGTTCGGTCGTGGTCGTGCGGCCGGCCGGTGCGGGCCGAGCAGCAGGCCGAGCAGCCCGTCCGTCCCGCCCGTCCCCCCGCCGGGCCGTGGCCCGCCCAGCCAGCGGAGCCGAGCCCGAGCCAAGCCGCGGCCCGCCCGGCCCCGGCCAGTCAGAGTCAGTTCAGTTCACGGAGCCACGCCGTCGCGAGCACAGCGCCGAGACGAAACCTGCCGCGAGTCACACGCCCCGCAGCGCGCCAACGCGAGAGCCGACTCTCCCCCGAGCCCGCCAGCCCGTCCACCCACCTGACCACCACGGTAGGTGACCCCTCGACCCGCGACCCCTTCCGCGGTGCCACCCCACGGCAGCCACGGGGGGCGGACTTCCCCGACGGGCTGCGTCCGAACGCCCTGTCCAGCAGGTGGCGGAAAGTCGCCCGCGATTCTTCAGACGCACGACCCGGCTGTCGTCGGCGATTATCGTCACCAAGAGCACGCCACGTCGCAGTGTGTCGCCCGTCCGGCACGGTGCGTGCGGCACGAACGTTCGTGGCAAGGGCGCGGCAGGGAAGTCCCTCCCCGTCCAAGTGTGGGGCGTGCGCGCGGGAGGCGTCCACCTGTTGACAGCCCCGCTGCCAACGCTGTCGACGTTGACATGAGCGGGCGAGGGCAAAACTGAGATGAGTTATTGTTGTTATTATTACTATCACCGGTCGCGGTGGCGGAGCTGTCTCGGCTGACGCCCGCCCCGCCCCGCCCCGCCGCCACACCGGCTGGCTCAGCCTCAGCGTATTTGCGGCCGCCCCGCCCCCCGCACCCCGCCGCTCCACCAGGGGTATTTGTGGAATTGAGGTTGTGAATCCAATCCGCGAACGCACGGAGTCGACGACGGGAGCACGGAGTCGGGGACGGCAGCACGGAGCCGAGGAAGCGATCACGGGGCCGAGGATGCGAGCTGGGTGCCGAACACGAGCACGGAGCAGAGCTGCTAAATTTACGGGCCGTGTGTGTGTGTCAGTGTCACCTTGACACCTCGTGCATGCCTTTGGCATCCCCCGCCCCCTCCCGCCCCGCCTCTGTACTCTCCCTTTCGCCCAGCAGGACCTCTGAGACTTCAGTCAGCTGACAACAGCAGCACCCTGCGTTTCGCACACAAGATTGACGCTGGGCCCGGCTTACAGACAGGCTTGTGTTCCACCCCGTGTGTCAGTTGCTGGGTTGTCCGAAGGCGGGTGGCCTTTGCGCGTTCATCTCTTATTGTAGCTCGCGCAGAGTGGATGTACGAGGTGAGATTCGACGCA
>NW_026267147.1:1555625-1557843 GCF_000697945.3 Frankliniella occidentalis
TCTAGGGTACTTTAGGGGAGGAAATAATGGAATAATGTTGAATTTGGGCCAAAAATGATGGAAGGAGGCTTCAAATCGAAAAGTGTCAGAGGAACTACCCCCCCAAAACCACTCATTTTGAGTCAGATTATCATTTAATATTTGTACAAAGGTAGAAATTTGTATTTTGTGAAATTACACGCTTTTATAGGGAGTTTCGGCACATGACTCTCAGTAAAAAATTTGGTCGGCATTCGTCACCTACATAGATAAGAAGCAAATATACCGAGTTTGGGCACGATCGGGAATTTACACTTGCCTTAGTCCCCTTGTTAGCATCCCTATCCACCACCACGTGTCGTGGCTGCTGCTCCACAACACCCAGCCCCCAGGCCCCCCTCCCCTCCTCCTGCTGCACGCGGAGGCAAACCGGACGAATGACTTTCGACCGCCGTATTTTCAGTTGTCTCGTCTTGAATCACGTGCTGACGCGCATTTCACCGAGAGGTCCGGCCGGCCGCTGGATGCCATGGGCCATGGGGTCGCGGGGGCCCGCGCGGTGTCGCACAGGGGGACTGCCCTAAAGGGCCGCGCCCCGAAGGATAACGCCTTGGGCCTTGAACCACGAAAATAGAACGCGTCACGCCGGGCGCGGCCTGAGGGCTGGGGGGACCCGACGTGCCAAAAATCAGGCATGCTGACCCGCTCAGCCCCGCCACGCCTAGGCAGCCCCCGCCACGCCACGCCACGGTCCGTACCGTTCAGCCGGGTCGCGGCACGGCCGTGTGCTGCGCTGCGACTGACGGGGACCCGTTCATTCACCTGTTCCTCCCGTGTTTTCGTTTTCGTGCTCTCCAAGTTGAAAGTGACCGAGACGGAGACGGCTGCATGCCGACGAGGCGCGCCGTTGCCTAACCGGCACCCCCAGAGAAAGTCGTCTGCAGTTTTGTTGAATTACAGATTGTTTGTTGTTCGTTGTTTTCCTTCACTTTTATAGCTCACATGTAATATAGGAGCGTGTGTGTTTATTTTCCAAGGCGACAGTGCTTCGCATAGCCTGTTACGCACCTTGTCTCGAAAGAGAGACAACCATTCGGCATGGAGTTCGCGTGGTCTGTATCTCCGCCCGGTCCACGGTAAAAATATATTTAGTCTAATTTTTTTGAGGGGAAACCGAAAACTATGAGCGACTCCGATTTTTCGACGATAATTCCTCAAATTTGAGAAGTCTCCTAAACTCTGAATTGCCCTTATTTTTCGTGGGGATATCCCCCAAATTTAGGAGATTTCCTTTGACTGAAGAAGTTCTTTAAAATTTTCCCTGTTTTCCTCAAGTAAATCATTAGTTGTTTTTTCTTTTTTTTTTTTTTGCACCATGAGCGCTAGCGCGGGCACCAGGGAGCACTCGGCCCGTATCGCCACGTGTCTATATATTACTGGCCGGCACACGGGCAGCACTGCCGGTGCCAAAACCACTGTGGAAATGATGGGCCGTTGGCGGCCGCGCGAGGAGAGCCTGCGCGAGCGCGCCTGGCTAGTGTTGCGGGGAGCGGGGCTGGGCTCCTCGCGGCCGCGGACGGCCCACCTCAAAGGCTGCCCGCTCCGCCCCAGTACATCTGCACCTCTCTGCCCCGTGGACTCGTCGGCGAGAGCATGCTGACAGCTTCCTCGACCCGATTTGAGGCCGATCCTTTAACATTCGAGCACGTTGCATCTGCATTGCACGTTTTGTTCGAGCTCCCCTCCTCCCACGGCATTGCGTTCCTCAGAAAGATTGGTGCGTTCGCAATCTGATCCATACATCATTGGATTTCCCCGGTCCGATCTCCCTCCAGCGAGCGCAGCAGCCTCACAAGCTGTGCGTGAAACGTGTTGTGGCGATGACTCACTCATTAACGTTTTGTGCCGTCGCGGTTCGCGTTTGGGCCGCGGTGACTGCCCCCGCCCATGTAAGATAACTCGGGCCTCGCTCGGGACGCAAACAGGCTCTCTGCCGAGGGCGGCGGCGGCGGCGGGCGCTCCGTGTGGCTGTGCGGCTGCACCGCGGCAGAGTACGAGAAGTAATTGGGTCATCGTCATGCCGAGGAGGGGTGGCCGCAGTCCGCTAACCAGCCAGATAAAAAGCCCCGGCATGTGAGTGTGTGTGTTTGTTCGTGCGCGCCAGGGACGGAGATAGGATCTCTGCCATAGAGTCCCGCCCGAGCCCGCGCGGCGCCGCACACGAGAGGGAGGGAGACGG
>NW_026267147.1:1563478-1563991 GCF_000697945.3 Frankliniella occidentalis
TATGCCGCGCGTCTGTCAGCGGCGTCAGCGCAGCGCTGCCAATAGCCGGCCCCGCCCCCGTGGGGGGAACACGCGGGGAATGCATCCCAAGCCGGGGAAAAAAAAAAAGAATCTCCCTCGACCTTTAATAAGAAGAAAACTCTTTTATCCGCTGACATCACACACGACCGCGCTCGGACGAGGAGACGCCGTCATACAAATCATTCATTATTCGGTCGATCACGCATTGTTCTTACGGCGTGCTCGCGTTACATACCAGCCGCCCCCCCTTTCTTACCTCACCTCCCAGCCGCCCCCAGCCCCCCTTTACCTCCACCTCCGAGCCGCCTTTGCACTGCGGGGGAGAGGAGGGGCAGACCCCAGACCTGTGTCCAGCCTACCGATGAGGTGCCCTGCCCACCCGCGCGGTCGGCCGCCTCTGTGTCTTTGGGGTGGAGATGACCCCTTCCTGCGCCGACTGTAAAGTGACAGCACTGTCAAATCCCTTTTATTTTTAAATATTTTGCCATGCGG
>NW_026267147.1:1564041-1569835 GCF_000697945.3 Frankliniella occidentalis
AATGACCTCAACGATGTTTCACGCGAACCCGAGCGGGATCAATGGCTGCGCCTCTGACAGAGTACTCTCTGCCACCTGACCCAGTTGGGTTGCAGAGGCAGAGGGCGGTACGCACGCGGCCGTGGCGTGCTGCGTAACTATTAAGGCCTCGGCTCATTCGCCGCCCCGATATTCCTTTCGAGATACGGAACCTACTGGACTTCCTATCCCCCCCCCCACCCTTCGGCCCACTACTTCAAGGAAGTCAATCAACCTCACATTCATCAGCGCTCCAATAAAGCCGTATCGTATGGAGATGGGAAATAGTGAAGAGGGTCGTGCGTGTGCACAGAGTAAAAGCTGCGCCACGTGTCCTAGAGGCCGTTGGTAACTAGAAGCAATTCATTTTGTTTCCAGTGTACGGACGCGCTTTGCGAAGACATTAGCATGCGGGTCTAAGTACGCCGCTGTGGCGTGGGCCGGGGATGGGATGTGACTCGCCATCCGATGGAATCGGGCGGCAGGCAGGTCTCGCTTGTCTCGCTGGTCTCGCCCACGGGCCCGCGGGGTCCGCGATGCCACAGCTTGCCACGAATTTGAATTCGCCTACCTATGGAGCGGACGACAAAGCCGAGATGAGCTGGGGCATTTGCTTGTCGTGCTCACCACTTGACTTGAATGAGGCCTGCTCCAGGTCTTCCCCCCGCGTTTACCTCGCACCGTGATGGCCGGCCACCGCCAACGCGCCGTTCAAAGAGTTGGCGCGCGTGTGTTTGCCGACGAAAATCCGAGTTCTGTCAAACGGCCGCCCCGACCTTGTCCGTCACCGTCGCCGTGGCAGATTTGGTGACAAGGGTGTCACTAAAACATCCACATTTCACTCCGGACTGTACAAAACTCGGGGTCAAGACCGCGACGGACACAATGTCTGACACTTTTAACCCTCATCGACGACATGGCGATATGACCCTGTAACGAATCTGCTGCCGACTCTGTGTGGTCTCTCTGGTGTGTGTGATTCTATCAGCTGGACAAGCAGCTGGGCCGGGGTCGGCGCGCGGAGGCAAGGGCCGCGGGGGCCCCGCTGGGCTCGGCCCTGCTGATGGCAAAGCCATAGGCCGTCAGCACGTCGCACGCGGAGGGGGAGAGGGGGGTCTAATGGAAGTGTGTCAGGAAGGCGGGGCTGCCATGATACCCTCAGTGTAACCGCAGCCAGTGGCAGCACCATTTTAAATTAGCATATACGACTATAGGCCTCGATGCAGTGGGCCGTCAGAGCCGCGTCCCCGGCGCTGTGCTGTGTGCAGTTGTGTGACAGTCGCGGACGCGACACTCGATCGTGTCGGTTAAAACTGTACGGATCTCGCACAAGTTATATCCTTGAGTCGCAGTTAGATCTGACTTTATTTATTCCTATGGTACAGTATGGTGGTGCTGCAGTGGTACAGTAGGTTCGCGCGGAGGGGGGGGGGGGGCTTCACCCACATATTGAAAGGCCGGCAAGGGAAATAGAAGGGAGGGAAAATGACGAAAACGTCACACGTTGGTAAATATTCGCCTCAGGCCTCCGTCAGAGGCCGCCCAGGCAAAGAAAGCGCAGCGCCACGCGCGCTATCTCTAGCCGCTGTCAACTACAAAGTTATGTGGGTGACCGGTGGCGGCGGCCGGAGCCTTTGCGTGACAGTGGCCATGAGCCGACGCCCCCGCCCCCGCCTCCCGCCCCTCTTTTTTTCATTTCGTCGTCCTGCTCTTCTGCCGCCCCTCCGCCCCTCCCCCCCTCTCTCCACCTTCGCTCGCAGAAGGCTTTTGATCCGGCCGAAACTAGAGCTACAAATACGTCCTCGCCTCTGCCGCACCGAAACGTTGCGCACGTGTTGGAAGTTCTACGGGACGGCGAGCGATGACAGCAGAGTCTCCAAGTTTTGACACCGCCGCGCCACGGCATGCGGTAAGAGTTGTGTTGGAAGTGAGAGATGATAAACTGGGGCAAACCGCAGCTTTTTGGCGTTCCTGAGCTCGCCATTAGAATAATAAGCCTGTGGAAAGGAATTATTGAAATGGATGCAACGAAGGCCGAGGGAGACTCGGGGGCGTATCGTGACGACGTGGTGTGGCCTGGCATGGCGTGGCGTGACGTGGTGTGGCGGGCGTTTTACAAACTCGCAAACCAGTCTCTCGCAATCCAGTCCTCGTCAAGCGAAAGTGCATTGCGTGGCGCGGGGCGGGGGGTGGCCCCGAGGCTCTCCCTCCCCCCCTGCGGCCACGTCGAAGCGGCGCGCGATGCAGAACCAACAAACCCACAGGGCCTTGTTGATTTGGAACACAGTGATTAGGGAGGCTGCGCTCGTCGTCACCGAGTCCCTGCTGTCTGGCGGAATTTCGCGACTGTTGTTCTTGGTGGTGGTGGGAGGTGGGACCCGCTCCCCCACCAGCCCGGCGATATCACCACGCTGCACATACATAATTATAATTATGTCATTTGCGGTCCAGTGCGTTGTTCGGTGCGTTGTCATGCCATCGACTGATGGCCTCATTGTACTTTTTGCAAATATCAATGTATGCATTGTGCTATGGGTGCTCTGTGACATTTTCTAATAAAAAAAAATCAATCAGCAACACGCTTTTACATTTTAATTTTCTGAACAATCGACGTCGTACTTTCATTTTTGCGGAACGAGTTGCAAACTATACGGTACTTTCCCCCGCTGTGTGGGCGCCCGGCCTGGCTCTGCAGATAAGTGCGAGGCATGCACCTCTCGCGCCCACGCAAACAGGACAGGCATAATCTCTGCGCAGGCCCACCTCTGCGCGCCGGCCGAGGGGGTTTGCACTCAAGATTTCCGTGCACACAGTATTTCGTAATACGTGTATTTCGTCGGTATTTCTCAGGAAAGGTTCACCATTTTGGAGCATATTTGGGCGTATTTCGGTGTATTTCACGTGAAATACCTGTGAAATACCTCATTTGGTGTACACGGTATTTCAGAAGTGAAAACCCCCTCGGCGCCGGCCGGGCCGGGCCGGGCCGGGGCACCCACGTTGGGAGTGCACTAACGGCCGAGCAGGGTCGCCCAGAGGGTGCATCGGCGGCGTGGTTGGCTGGCGAGGTGGTGAAGGGGGCGCCTGGTGACGCAATACTGGCTGCTGCTCGTGCCCAGCACTACTGTGCCTGTGCCACTGCTTGTGCTCGCGCAGCTAGCACAGCCCCGGGGGAGCGGCCCTGGTGGTGCAGCCCGGCCGGGCGCCGGCCAGAGTTAGGCGTGATGACACCGGAATGCGACCACCACGGCGGGGCGGGGCGGGGCGCGCCAGAGACCCCGCTAGATTTAGAGGCGGGGCGAGGCACCGCTCGGGATCGGGATTCACTAGAGGACGACTCCAAAGCCTCTTCCCGAGGGAGAAAAAAAGGCAGATGAGAAAAACGCGCGCCGCTCCGCTGAGATAATCCCTCTGCCGCCGCCCCGGGTGTCGTTGCGGCGCCGGCGCTAAATCACACGACACCGAGCACGCGTCTCGCCCAATCAGCTGGCGGCAGGCGAGGCGGGACATTTGAAACGGCCGCCCGTCCGTCCGGGCGTCACCTACACGGCGCGCCTTTCGGAGGTGCACACCGGAAGGTAGTCAAGGTCTCTCTCTCCCCCCTGCCGAGGAAAAGACGGGGGAAGGGCAAGGGGCGGGTAGGGAAGACCAGGCGACGCCCATTAAAGCGGCCTTAACACGCCGTTGTAGTAAATCATAGTGCTCCGCTGCTCCGCGCCCCGCCCGACCCGGCCGCCCCAAAGCGCGCGCAGCTCGTATGAAAGAATTTCAGAGCCGG
Source organism: Frankliniella occidentalis (assembly GCF_000697945.3). Classification (NCBI taxonomy): domain Eukaryota; kingdom Metazoa; phylum Arthropoda; class Insecta; order Thysanoptera; family Thripidae; genus Frankliniella; species Frankliniella occidentalis. The sequence continues at coordinate 1,567,838 of NW_026267147.1, forward strand.
TCGATCTGACTGAACTTGGGCAGACCTGGGGGGCTCGAACCCGGGACCTCCCAGCGTGATATTCTTGGCCCAGAAGTGCGTCGCGTCGTCATCGGGGCAACATGCAGCGGCGGCAGCGGCAGCGGTGGCGGCTAGCCCTGCAACCAAAACATGCCAAACTGTCGCGCGCTGGACTGATGGCGGCGCAGCGACAAATATAGACGTCGGGGCGACGTCGTCGTCGGCGTGGTGGATGTCCTGCCCTCTGTTATTCCGATATCACCCGCGAGACTGGCAGCCGCCTGCGGCCCGGACTGTTTCGACGCTTGTTTAACGCTGTTGAAACAAAAATTTAAACGTTGGAGTAATCTCGCAAGGGTGCTAACTCAGCCTGGATTTGTTCAAGGGCTTAAAATACTGAAATGTTTCGGGTCACAGGGCGTGGCGGCGGGGCGGAGGTGACGCCTCGTCCACAAGATCAATGCTTATTGTCCCCGACGCGGCGGCCGTGCCCCGGCCCCGTGTGCACCGGGACACGACAGGTCCTGGTGCTGCCCCAGGACGCGACGCCCACGGCCCAGCCGCGCCCCGCCCGGCGGGCGGCAGCCTCCTCGGGGACCTCAGGATTAATTCGCTGCAGAGAATGGATCCGGCTGTCGGCCGGGCCGGGCGGGGCGGACTCCCCATGCAGCCCGCGGGGCTGGCCCGGCCGGACAAATGACGCCCCACGTCTAACGACCTCGTCAGCAGCAGCCCGGCACACCTACGTGGGGCGGGCGGGCCGAGAAATATATGACGGGCAAACTGATGTGATGCCGGATCGATATCAATGCGATGGCCCTTAAGTGGTGCCAGGAAAAAAAAATTAATCGAGAAAAGCCAGGGGCGTTCTTTATTCGTGTGTTGTATTTTATCGTAAGAACGGCGACAGCTGAGCGCCTGACAGACTCGAGGTAGGCAACCACGTTACCCGCGTGTGTGCCGGCGCTGCCTACTCCACAGGCGGCCTCCGTGCTGGAGATGCATTCTCATCCCCCTCTCGAGGTCGAGGGATGCACGCTCCGTGTGCGACCGGCCCTGGGCCCGTCCACTACTGCTCGCGACGTGCGGCGCCCGGCTGCAGTGCTGTACCCAAGAGTCTGGCGCCCGGTCGCTCTCAAAGTCGCCACCAATTCGCGAGTCGGCGAAAGGTCATACCCGTCCCATAAATAATGCATTGTACCAAAGCAGCGGAGGGGAGGAGGAGTTGTGGCGTACTGGCTATAATTGTTCGTCGTGCATTCGCATTTTTAGAACGGATGATTCGTTTTCCCATGACCTTGTGCCGACTGCGCTGACTCTGTACTACTTAAAAGATGCTGCGATGCTGTTTATATTTCTGCTGACTGGTCATTCCCGCATTTATAGTTGACATATTTAATCTTTTCGATAATATTTTACTGTACAAAAGTGTTCAATGCCGATGAAGGAAATAACGGGAGCAAGCACCCTACACGGAAAAAAGTTAGGTGCTCCAGCTTAACATTTGGTATGCGAGCTAAATGTTAGCTGCCTGGAGGACAGACAGGAAAATTAGGAACAGTAGCTTATAATTCGTTGCTTGAGATAATCTGTGACAGTCGCAAATAAAGCGTTCCCTGTATTTGCCCAACTGCATTAGTTGTCCGAGCGAATGGTACACAAATGAATTTCGCATTCGCTCGGGCAACTAATGTAGTTGGGCAACTACCAGGGAACTCTTGATCTGCGACAGTCACAGATTAGCTCACACAGCGAATTATAAGCTTCTGTTGCTAATTTTCTTGTCTGTTCACCAGGCAGCTAACATTTAGCTCGCATACCTAATGTTAAGCTGGAGCAACTAACTTTTTTTTCCGTGTACGAGCGATACGTTATCTATCGGTATCTATTTCCCATCGGTGCCACTGGACTGCAGTGTCTGCGCTGCACTGCTCGGGTTTCGGGCTGCCCGTGTAGCGCCTCTCAATTGTCTCACTCGTCACAATCGACACGACTACA